>NC_090934.1:384327664-384652664 GCF_040938575.1 Ambystoma mexicanum | reverse complement strand
TCCTTACCCTCCCTAGGGTGAAGTGTAGACGTATGGCAATAGACCATGAGGGTATTGGGCATGAGAGGATTGTCTGTAAGGGTAAATCGGATGAAGCCATGACATCCACCTGGAAGTTGTCTCCTCCCATGTGATCCTCCCTCATATAACCACCCCCAGGGTCAGGATCAGGTGGCGGCTGCTGTCCCCTGGCCGCCGGAGATCAGTGATGATCCATTGGATTCATCACACTACCCAGTGATAATTGGACATTGGTATGATGTGGTGGGATGCCTTAATACGCTATTAGGAAGTAGTTATGAATGCATGCCTGCTGTTTGCCTGTGGGAACTCCTATCGGGGAAGAAGAGACATAAAACACAGAGTAAAATAGCAAGATTTATGTTAGTTCTAGCCAAACGGCGGATCGCAATTTCATGGAAAGGGGCTGGTAGCGCATCAATGAGGCAGTGGCTCCAGGATGTAAAACAATGGGGCTTGGCATAAGTGGACTATTTTTAAGAGACTCAGATGGGGAAGGCGGTATGGAAGTAGACTGGGGACAATTGTTGAATGAACTGACTTCCACCCCGGACTTGAAGCCCCCATGAGGCGGTCCATCATATTTATGTGGGGAAGGGGATACTGGGCAGACACTAAGAAGGTTTAAGGGATTGTTTGTTGTGGCGAGAGGGGGCACTGAGATGCGGGATGCGCAAGGAGTTGAATTTGACTAAACAGGGGATAGGGATTGATTGGGTGCGAAGGGAATGGTGGCTATGTATGTGCTGTTCTTGGAGGGGGCGGGGATTTGCGATCTGTGCAGAAACGTGGTTGCTTATACTGTCTGGTCACAGTGTATTTTATTCTATGAAAATTCAATAAAAAGAAGATACAAAAAGCAATATATCTTCATCAGGTCCTGGACTATCAGTGTAAGTTGCTGGGGATGAGAATACCACTCCTATTTGCAACATCACTGTTATTTCTGCACAGATGAAGTCACGATTTGAGGCAGTAGGCCACAAGATTGACATCTTGGTGTTAAGAGTCAATACTCTTCTGGCCTGGCTAGACAAGGAGAGTGGGCGGATCAGTGAGTTGGCATTCTGTATTAGAAGCTTGTTGTGTTTGAATTAAGACACCCGATCCAAGTTGGATAAACCTTTTCATGGTGTGAAGGTTGTCTGTCACAAACAATGTTTGTATTTTTTGGCCTTCCTAAATCGGACATCATGGTTAATGTGGAGTCCTGCATAGAAACATTCTTAAGGAAAGTCTTGAAAAATCCTACTAATTCTCTGCAGTTCTTAGAAAAGTGTGCCCATAGATCGTAGGTCCCTCGACCTTAACTAGGTCAGCTTTCACAAGCGGTTATTGTGCGCTTATTGAACTACCAAAACCGTGCTCTTGTTCTGTGGAGAGCCAGCAAGTTTGAGGAACTACTTTATCAACATTTGAAGTTGCTACATACCCAAATTTAATTTCTTCTGTCTCCAAACGTAACTTCGCCACAGTTAAGCAGCTACTTAGTAACTGTGGATTAATATATTCTATGCTTTTCCCATCATTATAAAATGATATGTAAGGACAGGACACTATTTTTTATCTCCTGAGGAGGGTACTGCTAGGGTACTGCTAGCGTTTGTGCCCCTACCAAGTGTGTCGATTCACAAGGTTTCATCACTTCTCCCCAAGGGGAGCCCTTTCCCATGAGACTATGGAGGTGCGGGCATTGCCCAATAGTCCCCCTAAGGGTGGTTTCATGTGGGAGAACCTCATGGGGATGGACACCCCCTCTGGAGACAAGGGCAATCGCCTCGGGTACATCCCATTAAATGTCACTCCCCAACATCCCTAGGCCTCCCCACTGTTACAAACTACTTAATTGAAAGTAAACCTATGTATTGTTGTAACATAGGAGATAAAGCCAAACGTACTAGGACGAGGAAGCACACAGGAAACATGATGGTCATTGACTGTGCTAGTACTGGTACAAGGTGGCCCAGAAGAGGCATGAGGATTAAGTTGCTAACAGAGACAAAGGACTTTTACAATCCGCATGAGAGGAACTGGGTATAATATATAAAAAGGGCCAACGCACTATCAAATGTGTCAAAACAAGCCATTTCCAGCACGGCTGTGTCTGGCAGCAGGTGTGGATGCGGACGACTGTGAGAGATCCAGGTACTGGCGAAGGACCAGAGGGAAGACGACACTGGAGAAGTGCTGTAGGAGTCCTCAGCAGGTTCTGCAGGTGCGAACCTGAGCTGAAGACCGAGCAGGAGAGTGGAGCCACGGAACAGAATGGTGAAGTACCTCACAGCCAATATTGCAACTGCAGTGAACCGACGGAGCTGGAGAAAAGACCTGCGGCCCCAGTGACATTCCACAAACCCACACAAGGTAGCTGAAGGTATGGGCGACGCAGAGAGGACACAAGGGTAAAAGGGAGGAAAAAGGAGCTGAAAAAGTGCAAAGGTACATGTAGGACCGCCAAGCAGAGAGGAAGATAGTGTCCAGGAGGGAAGTACTCTTGCAGAGGTCCTGCGATGCAGAAAACAGACCGGAGGAGAGGGAAAATACCAGCCGGTGGCCAAATCTGCTGGAGAGCCTCCGAACTGCTGGCGAGCTGCAGGCAAGATGCACAGATGACCGGGGAAGGCCCCGGTGAGCCAAGAAAGCTGCAGAAACTCCTGGGGGACCCATGAATAACCAGAGGGAGAGACAGCCAAGACACTAAAGTGTCATGGGTGGCTAGTCTGAGGGTTGGTGAGACCCCGAGAGTGCTTGAAGACCACAGTGAAGGACAGAAGAAAGGCCCACAGGGAGAGTGACATAGTGAAAGGGGTCTGGGACCCATATAAAGAAGGCATACCCCCAAACTATAATAATGGGGAATGTTAGGCAGAAACCTGTGCAGTTCCCTCTAGCACCACTGCAAAAGATTTAAGACTACAGGTGTTTGGCAGTAAACCCACTTGGTAGCAGTCTGTACCACACAGATTCACTTGGTAGCTGTGGCTGAGCAGTCAGACTTCCCTCAAGAAGAGTTAGGCAGTATACAGAGTATTCACAATAGGTCAAGAGCACACAATTGAACAAGTAAACACTGACCAGGGCTTGATGTAAAAGAGATATAATTATTTATTTAAAACCACATCTAGAAAAACACACAGGCACTAATAGTAAGCAATTCAAAAACACGGTCACTAAAAGATATACACTCCCTTAAAAGAATATTAGACAAGTCTTAAGTAAAGCCCCACTTATTTTCAGACAGCAGTGAGCGCTTAACGTACATGGCACTCTAATAGTTTGTTTTGAAAAGGGAGAGAAAAGCAGAGAACAAATTGAAACAGATCCCAACACTTTTCCAAGAACATAACAAGAGAGGAAGGCAAAGTAAAACCGTGAATTCAGAGTCAGTAGGCCGGACCCACTTTAAGAGGATCGAAACGAAATGTGTCCAAGGTCACATGGTTGCAGTGCACAAAAGTCTTGTAATGGTTCAAAAAGGAGTTGTACCAAAGAAAGGGACCAGTTAGAGGGTCAAGGTGGCCAGCCCAGTCCAGAAGGTTAAGGAGTTATTATTACTTTGTAGCAATCTTTAGAAAGAGAGGCCTGGCGGACACGGTACCTTAAAGTGGTGTGAACACTCCAGCGGGGGCAGTTGTTCCTGGCAGCGGATGCAAGTCGGTGCTTCGTCCGGGGGAGGAGAGGATGTCGTCGTGGAGGAAGACAGGAGTCTGTTGCACTGCCAGGGAAGAAACCAGCCGCAGAGTTTCT
Organism: Ambystoma mexicanum; assembly: GCF_040938575.1. Classification (NCBI taxonomy): domain Eukaryota; kingdom Metazoa; phylum Chordata; class Amphibia; order Caudata; family Ambystomatidae; genus Ambystoma; species Ambystoma mexicanum. The sequence goes on along the minus strand of NC_090934.1, from coordinate 384,648,896 downwards.
CAGGTACAAGGAGCGGTCCGTTGATTCGCGGTTCAGTGGTGAGTGGCTATCCGGCCGCCAGGGTGCTTGGCATGGGCAGTTCTACCACAAACCGGTCTGGGATGCGAAGAAAGAAAGGTAAACTGGTTGTGCCCACCAGTCAGGGGAAGAAGCCTCTCCAGCCGGGAGATCTTCTCTGTCGTCGGGAAGTGGTGAGTCTGTTCCGCAGGGCTCCACCGGTGGTGCAGTCGTGGTAGGTCGGCTCAGCTTCTCCCTCGTCGGATTCTCAGGTCCTGTGGCGACTTCTGAAGTTCCAGTCCCCAAAGCCCTGCTTTTATGCAGCATACCCCCATTCACTCAGCCTAGCTGTCAATCAAACATGCTAAGTGGTGAGCCGGCCGGCTCACCACTTGGGCCAATCACACAAGAGTGCGACTTGAGTTACCAAGGTAACTCAGTCCAGGGTGCCTAAACCCCCTCCCACATCCCCTGTGGTACCCAGACAGAGTGACACCACTTTTGGAGGCTTCTATGGAGAAGCCCGCCAAAAAGTGGAACAAAGGGCTCGACTTGGGTTGGAGTCACAGAAGAGAACACAAACGCCATTTTAGAATCGAGTCTTGGCAAAAAATACCAACCGGAGAATTAATATTAATTTAATAAACCAGCGGTATGTTCGAGGCTATGAGAATTAAATAATTAAAGTTGGTAGCCTCGAACAATGGGAAAATCCCATAGGGAAATATTTGCGGTCGAATATAAAAAGTAGTTTCCACTGCCACCAGCCGAAATTCAATCAGGGGGGACGGAGACGTGCCCCCTCGACTAACAGACCCCGGGGCAATCGAATTGCCCCGACCAGTACGTCCACAATATGATGGTTTGTACTGGTTTCTGTTAATAATTTGGGACTAGTAAAGCCAATGGTGACTTTACATGCCCTGGGAGACAGTAGTCAGTCCCAGGGTATGGAGTCTATGGTGGGGTGTCACTATGACACCCCTGTGTTACTGCACGGAGGGTGCTGTGTAACACACATAGTAAAAACACATGAGAACCTATGGAGTAAAGGACCCCATAGCCCATAAAACACATTACCAGTCAAAGGAATACCATAAATCATGTCCAAGAGTGGGAGAAAAAGAGTCTCACTCTTGGCAGGAGGAAAAAACAAACTCCACAAATCCAGCAAACCTGCTGGGGGACTCACTAGGTTAGGAAATTCTCCCTAACAGGGAACACGAACTTTGCATATACAAATGCTACTCACAGACCTTGGCAGGGGAGTAAACCAAGGCTGTGGTGTGAAGAGTGATCTGAGAGGGAGAATTATGAGAGTAAGCAACTGAAGGGGTCTCGGCCCCACACTGGGGACACATCCCCAGAGGCGTTGCTAGATGGAGCTGAAGGGGCTATAGCTCTGGGTCTTTTGGTTGTAGCCCCGGATAGAAGCTCTGGGGCTACAACCAAAAAGCTATCTAACCACAAGTCCCAACCGTCCTGAAATGAGTGTAGCCCAAGATCTTTTCCAGTTCTAGCAAACACCCCTGCACACCCCAAAGCCTGAGAAATATGTAAGGAAGGCATGGTATCAACAGTAAGACAGACACAAGTGACCACAGTTCAAGGGTGTTTGGCGTTTTTCAAACCCAATTGAAGTTCAACAATCTAAATCTAAAGATCGGAGTAAGTTACGACCATCCAATAATAATAACGCAGTCCTAGTGGTGTATTGTCAAAATAAAAGGGCCTATACTAATAAACCTATTGCCAATCCTTACTTCTAAATACAAATGGTGTGGGAAACAATGTTATGTAAAATAAGTGTTCAAGAAATTATATGTCAAGATATTCAAGCCATTGGCTCCGCTTCCCCACATTTTTAGCACGGGACAAGGCGGCACACTCGAGCTTAGCACAGTCTCTGACTTCTATAGCATAAGGGTGCAGCTCAAAACTTCAACATCATGACCTTCTATGCCAAAGTCTCTTTGCTCAGAGGGCCTGATGCAACAAACAAAGTTCCTTTCCTTTTTAATATTTCACATGTACACAAGTTCCTTAGGATTTTCACACGTCCAATTTCTCAGGTGCTTCACTGTTTACCCTCAGATCCCCCTCTGCCAGGCTCAGATACAATTTGACACAAAATCTTCAGTCGACTCCCCCCGCGGGCTCGGACCAATTTATGTACTTTAACACAAACTTGCTTTATCACAAAGCTTTCAATTGATCTCCCTCTGCCGGGCTCAGATCAACTTTATCTACTTTGCCATCAACTTTCTTTAGTGTATCAACATCAAAGACTTTTGCTTGACCCGTCGCAAGACCACTTCGATTCAGAATTCTTTGCCTCTCTTTCACTTTTGCCACCTCTCAGCAGGATACCTTACAGAGACCTTCGAATGAGCACACCGGCTGTGCCGGACCACTCTGTCAAAGGTATTGTATCTTGCTTTCAAAGTTCAATCACTCATCTACAGTTCAACTTTACTCGCGTTGGTTACACAAGTTTCATACAATGTTCATTCCAAAGCTTGCCATACAATGTTGCTGCTTGCAACCTTGGCTTCAACACAGACCGGTCTTGTATCAGTCTCCCCAACTCACCGGCTTTGCTGATCTCACTGATGCTGCTTTGTTGTTGAAGCTAAGGACAGCACCATGGCAGCTGGCAAATCTCCCTGCCTTGATTATCGACACGGGAGGGCCCAGGGTACCTCTGATAAACCATGCAGGATTCCTCATTCTGGTTTCCTGGTCTTACGCTTTCTTTTCTCGAGGCTTCGTGAAAGTAACGGCTCCTTGTCGAAAAGGTCAAGGGAACTTCCCTCCTTGCGATCCCCTTCTGTTTCGCTGCCTTTTTTAAAAAAATGTATTTGGTTTTTACAAACCTTTAAAATGACAACACATACTCACACATAAAACATATATCCTATGACAATCACCATCAAACTGGCCATTTTCCATAATTTCCATGTCTAGTATAAGCAGACACTATTTCACCCAATGATACCATTTACTGAAGGTGTTCCTTCTGTTGGTGTCAAGCAGGTTTCGATTGTTTCCAACAGCCGCGTTAAAGGGAGTATTAGCTTTAAGTCGGTTCCCTGAAACATCAATTTCCACCAATCATCTGCACATAGGGATGGATGGTTTAGGCTCCAGGATCCCAAGTGAAATGTCCTCACAGATCTTAATTTAGTACAAAATAGCACTAAATGTTTAAGTGATTCATTTTCCCTAGCACCCAACCTACATTCAGGTGTCACATGGCCGTAGCCCTTCGATAGGCGAAGCCGATCAACAGTTTTAAACATGTTCAATCGAAACAGTATAAACAGTCTACGCGCCTGCGGGTTGGGGAATAGTGCCACATAGTTCTGAAGAGTGTTGAAAGCACGTGTCTCTAATGGCACGTCACACATTCGGCTTGCGGCTGATCTCTCCACGCAAGTTTCATCCCAATCTCCACGCCAAATTTTAAGTTTGGCTGCATCCGGGTTCTCATGAAGCATATCAACTTTGATGTCATATTTTTTTAGGATTGCCTTGCATCTGTTTCTCCACATGTGAACCATTTTAGAGTTAGCGGGTACAACGTCGTAAAAGATGTCGAATTGTGGAATCTGCGCACGAGGACAGGTCTTTCGGTACAGGTTTAATAGGCTCCAACATATTCTTGCATGCATCGATATTAGTGCAAGCTCGTACCTTATACAAGACGTCTTCACACCTCTAGGAAGGGTTAGTACCTTGGTCCAAAAGCAGTTTTCTAGAAAGGCCCAAGTCTCGTGAGGACAACCAAGGGCATTTTCTGCCCCGTATGTCACAACCGGGATGACCTTCTGCTGATCGAAAGACAAGGCGGGTCGTAATGAATATTTACCAAATTTCTTGTGGATTATCAATGCCTGGCTTGCTAGTTGGTTACATTTCTTTTTAATTTTTGCAAGCCAGGGCCCGTCATTTATAGCAGAGCTTATCGTCCTTCCAAGATATGGAACGTCTTGAGAGATCTGAAGCAATTCTTGTCCTAGGGACCATTTTATCTGTTTTCTTTTGGACACTCCACCGCCGTTCAAGTTCTGCAGGACCAATATTTCACATTTCTTGGTGTTAATCGCCAAATCGTTGGATGTGACATATCGCTGGACAGCATTTAGTTTTCTTTGCAACCCGATAGGCGTCACATCCGTAACAATCAAGTCATCTGCATAGAGCAGCCAGCTTAAATGTGTGTTGGTGAATTTCGGCGGAAAGGACTTAACCTCATTGATTGAGTCGCCTATATCAGAAATAAAGAGACTAAATATGGCTGCGGCCAAAGGACACCCCTGTTTCGCTCCCTTAAAGGTGTCAATGGAGGCAGATAAGAGGCCAGATTGATCCAAGCGGACTCGAATAGAGGTTTTCGTGTGGAGTTGTGATGGCTGCTATTAAGTCCCACGGACACCCCCAACTCTTTAATTTAGCCCACAAAAGCACTCTGTCGATGGTGTCAAATGCGTACGAGAAATCTATAAAATGCTAAGTTCACCTTTGTGTTTGATTTGATGGCCTCCATTTTGATCATATTTAGCAATAATAGGTTTAGCGAACAGCCCACATGCTTTTCAAAACCTGATTGACGTTTATCCACTTGGCATGATGATGTCGACCAGGCTACTAGTTTTTGTTGTAGCATGTGGCATAAATTTTGCCCAACACATCCAACAAAGCGACAGGCCGATAATTCTTCGTATTAGATCTGTTGCCCTTTTTGAAGATGGGTACGATAATCGCACACTTCCAAGATTTAGGCGTCTGCTGTGTTTGGACTATCCTTTTAAAAAGTGTCTCACAAAACTCTGCCTATATCTCTGGAAACTGTTTGATGGTAAAATTTTTGAGCCCGTCGGGGCCTGGTGCTCGAGAATTTTTAGATTTTTTGATTATGTCCACTATATCATCTTTTAAAAAGACTAAGGCCCAAGGTTTGGACGGATTCATTGCTGTAGTTTCCAAGGACTCAGTTGAATGATATAAGGCATCAAATGGGATATCCAGTCGGCTTCCGACACCATACATGCTTGAATAGCATTTTGTGGGACGTGCACATTATTAATAAGGCAGCAAAAATCCTTTGTGTTTTTATTTTGCAAAGTCCTCAGCATTCGTTCCGCATGGTTTTGCAACATGACATGCTTATGCGATTTTACCCAATTCTTGTACCGTTGCTTTGCGATCTTTGCTGTTTGTCGACGAATCTGTACGTCTAGCATCTTAGAGTGTCTTAACTCGCTCCGTAACGTTTGCTTATGTTTCAAAAGCTCCAAATCAAAACTATGAGAGCGAACATAGGATTTGTTTTTGAAGCCAGCCTTTTTAGGTTTAAATTGCATCAGTAATTGATCGTATTCCAGAGATTGACTGGCGTTACAATACTCGCTTTTAAGATGTTCAAGCTTGTGCATGTCTAGTCTTAAGCGAACTCTGCTCGAGGTAGCCTGTATTTTGTGCTGCCACATAAGAGTTGGGGCTTTTGGTTTCGATGACAATTCAGCTACTAGCGTGTCATGATCGCTGTCATTTTTCTTTATAACCTTCATTGAGCTTATTCTTGGATGTAGAGGTTCAGAAACAAACATATAATCAATTGTTGAGGCCAGACTTGCTCGATGCCAGGTATAGGCTGGTGGTATGTCGTTCTTGATGTTCCCATTTAGCATCTGGAAGTTACGTGCCGCCATCTCGTCTGTCCATGATTGCGCTAGACTTTTTTTCCCGCATCCAACGGTTTAAACAGGTCGATGTTCAAGTCACCACAAATCATTATATTGAGCCATCCAGAATTCTCCATCAGAGTCCAACGTTTCCATTATTTTATCTATAAATGCTTGTTTTCCGGCCCTTTTGTGGTTCCAGTATATGTTTATCAACGTTATTGAATCCATACACGTTCCTAAGGGGCCGAGAAATTCTATGGAGGTTATCTGGATAAATGGGGAATTGTTGACTGAATTTACAAGCCTCCAGCCTGAGGATCTTCTAATCATGGTGAGTAAGCCAGCTATTGGACGACCTTTTAGAGGTTTCATTGCGGGGTTTAGCGCAACCTCAAAATCAGTGATAACCGGGGCTTCAGATAACCACGTTTCCTGTAAGCAGACGATTTGTAATTGCTCAAGCCAGTTTGAGGTGAATAAGTGTGAGAAACCACGGGTGTTCCAGGATGCCAGACTACACGTATCCTGCGGTATATTTTTTTGGCATTATTAGACAGATTTACTACTCAGTGCTTCAGCCAGCCAGAACCACTCGTAAGTTTCCATGGTGGGTTTCACAAGATGGTCTCTCGACCCCTCATTTGAAGCCGGACATGTGTTTCCATTAATTGTTATTGTAATCTTGTCTTTATGAAAAGTCGATTCCGTAGATAACGTAGATTGATCTAGAACAGAGTGCTTTGATGATTGATTGTTTTTGACGTCCATTTGATCCTTGTTAGTTTCAAGGCAAAAGCCTGATTTTACTTTACAATCAGACAAATTGTTGACTGCCAGTGTTTTAGAGCTAGAGTCTTCCGCGTGAGGCATACAATGAGCAGAATCATCCACTCTGGAGACCAATGCATGGAGCGTTTCGTCAAACTTATAGACGTCAAAACCTAAAGAAAACAGCGCTACATTAGCGTCCATAATAGTTGACGCAATCAGAGGCGATAAGACATGGAGGACAACTTTGTCGTTTCTATTCTCGTCAGGGAATTCCACGATCTTCACATCATTCGAGCTTATAGCTCGCAGTGATGGCACCAAATGAAGCAGTCTAATGATATTACCTCGGTTCAGTATGCATTTATCAGAGGGTTCCAACCTCATAATTATCAGTTTCTGATCCAATGTTGAGAAGTTTGTATTTCTAGGAGACAAACCTTTGGAGAATTGCACGCGCTTGGGTGGGCCTTTTAGATCTTGTAGTCCGCCTATGCGGCTACCAGTTTCACACTCTTCAGGAGGATTTTTTTGAACTCCTTTTTTCTGCCAAGACACTGAGTTGGCTGACACACGAGAGTTGAACCCTGGATCATTATTACAATTGAGATGTCGAGATACGGTATTCCGCATCCTTTTTTCATGTAAGGTTACAAAAGCCGGACTACCTGAGCAAAATGGCTGTGGAGGTGGACTGTCCTCAGTAATGATACAACAGATTCTACCATGTGGGTTCCGTTCTTCTCGAGATGTTTGCAGGGGCTCCATTGAATTGATGGCATCAATAGGCATTCTTACGACCAAACTAGATACCTGAGGCTCCTTTGGGCAGCCCTGTGCATTCAAATCAGTTGTGCCCTTAGTACTACTTGACTCGACAGTCCCTACCATTGCAAGGTTGTTTTCCAGATCTATGTACTTTGTACCTCCATAAGTTGACAAATCTAACAACTCACTGGGTATGTCTTGCACTGTCTCCACCGAAACCACTTTGGTGTTAATTGTTGGGGCAATCTGAGCACCAGATACCTGCTGTCATTGAGAGTTGGATTGAGATGACGCTGTTATACATATATTAATACAGCTGGCCACATTCTGTACTACGTTTATGTTCCGTAGAAACTTCCGAGCCCCTTGTAGAGGTCTATTTTTCCGACTTATCTGTTTTTTGTTTTTTTTCATTTGCTTGGGTGGTTGTGTAGTAACTTTTTTTGGCAAAACAGAAATCGTCGAATCCTGGGGGCCGCCACTGAATATTGAGTGAACGGGCGGTTGTATCGCATCAGGAGCCGTTGGAGGAATATTGATGAGTGTCCACCCTCTGCTCCAACTGCGAGGAGGTGGCCACCTGAAAATCCAACTGCGCTTGATTTGAGCAACTCCGAGCTTGTTCAAATGCAGTATTAAAGGAAATATCTGCAATGGGGACAGTACAGCCACTCAGTGGTGGATAGAACTACCGTTTCTAGGGAAGGTGTCAGCTCATTTCGCGTTGTCGTGGAAGGTATCATTAAGTCGGTTGGTGCCAGCAGCATTGCAGACTGCATCACAGGTGTATTGCTCGGTTTCGATGACAAGCTAATGTCTACGACTGTGTAGTCTGCCCTTTTTAGGGAATTTGTGTGGAAGGTCTGTGTACCTGGTTGTTCAGCGTTTCGGTTGAGTGGGGTACTGTCCAGCACAAGTGTTTCAGGATGCTGTTCTCTGTTAATGAGACGGCCGTCGGATTTAAATAACGCGAGGACCTCTCTTGCAACTTCAGCCAAAAGTTTTTTATCTAGGATTTCGTTTTTTCTTTGATCATTTAAAAGGCTGAAAGATGCATCAAGCCTCTTGATTCCTTTGTATTGTTCGTGGTAAGAACGGTCGCACACTTGTTCCAGATGAATTAACTTGGAAAGGACTAAGGCCACCGTTGTTAAGTCTCTGGTTGCTTCATGCATACTTTCATACAGTTTCATAAATGGGGCCAAGGCAATTGCTGTTGATGAGATCAAAATGGCTTGTAGGTCATGGGGTAAATCAGGGATTTGTTTGTTAGGGGAGGACTCACAGACCTTATAAGGCCTTATGTTTGATACGGGAACTTCCCTACCATGCCGAATTTTTGGGAATGGACGTTCCATAAGAGAGGAATCCTAAGAGTCCTCCAGACACAAGCCCTCCCCTCCTGGAGATGATGGAGTGACCATTGACAAGTTGTTGCCGTCAATTGCTTTTTGTTGTCGCGATAATCTCTTTTGAGAGGATAAGACATGAGGAAATTCATCATCTGAATTGAAATTACTATCAGTATTGCCGTCTATTTTTGTGCGTTTATAGCACTCTTTATGCCAAATATCCTCATTTGCTCCAGTTAGTTGTGAATTTAATCTTTTCACTGGATGTCTGTCCATTTTAGATGAGTAGTGCGGGCACCCTCTTTGAGCATCCTCATTGCAAGTTTTGTTCATTGCAGTCAAATTTGCCAGCACTTTATTTACAATACCCAGAGAATCTCTTCTGTTTTCTTTATGTATGACATCAGCCTTAAATATCTCAGTTTCTTGTGAGTCTGTTGTAAATTCTTGGTCGCTACTAACTGTGGGGGGGGGTTGTGTGTGTGAACACATCATCCAACAGTGCCTCACACTGGGGGTTGCAGAGTGTTGCGACCAGTGAGCTGACGTTCGCTGTAGGGACTCCTGCGCCAACCGACTCTCCGGCTCCCAAAGATCCCTGCAGGAGCACGCCAGCGCCAATTCCCATTGCAGCGTCGGCGGCTCCACCTACCACATACCCGCCATCCCCGGAGGAGCGACACACCTCCACTGGCACTGTCTCCCACCCCTCCAGAACCTCCCACAGCTCTGCCTCCCTGTGCCGGTCAGCGACCGTGCCAGACAAGACACGCCCAGCCACTGCTGCAGCAGAGCCTCCACAGGACCCGCTGCCATCAGCCGCCAGGACCAGCCCCCCTCGAGCACCATGGGGGAGGCAGAGCCACCACGTGGTAGGTCCACAGCGGCAATGACGGCGGTAGCTATGTTATAGTCAGCGGCATTTTCTTGTAGAGCATTTAGTACCGTTAGCGCCTCGTTTTGCAATATGAGCAGAATCAGAGCAGCAGACTCCGCCCCCATCTCCGTCTCTTCGGTAAGAAGACAATCAGTAGGTAGTAGACTGCCACTTCAAACGACTCTGCCACAGACGTTACGGTGCATGGGCTACAAGTTTTGCTGGGCTTAGGGGTACCGTGGAGAGGGGGAGGGGGCATATAATCTTCAGTAGTTGACGCACATGAGTAATAACGACTTACTTTGTTGTTTGAGTCCCTCTCGGTAGGTAAGTCGGTAACCGCGCCTTCCCGCTTTTTTTGGGCGCGGGTCCTTAACGCAGAAGATGTGGAAGTAGAATCAGGCATGGCTGTCCACTTAAATTAGAGCGCCACCAGCTCACCACTCGCCAAACAGCCTAACAGCCAGGAAAGTCAGCAGCCCTTCACTCCCTAGGGCTTAACTTTTCGCTGCCTTTCTCCTCTTGTGTGCTTTGCCTCACTCAAAGTGTGCTCTCGTGCTCTGTGGGTCAAAGAGAGATTAGACAAAGAGGACGAGGTGAAGAACCATGTTATGGTGGTCTGGGACCTATAATAATAATAATAATCATTTGGCATTTATATAGCACTAGGAACCATCAGGCATCTGAGCGCGGCTTATTATTACCCACGATGTGTGGTGTTCCTTTATCAACCTCGGAAGGATGAAAGGCTGAGTTTGGCCCTGCCGGAATCAAACCTGCGTGTGAGAGTAAACTGAGGCTGTGGGTGGATGGGAAGACATAGAGACAGAGAACTGGGAAACAACTAACATTGAGTACCCTACTTGGCAGGAGAGTGAGTCAAGAGGAGGCATACTGCAAAAGGATTAGGGACCCTCAGCACAGCTTGGGAGGGGGAACCAGACTATTTCTTCCTTGTTGCAGTACCTGAGAGGAATACTGAAAGACGGCTCTGTGATCCGTAGTAATTGAGAAGAAAATTGGATCACAGCTTGGGAGAAATAACCTGGCTATCCTTTATCATCGCAGTATCTAGGAGTCGGGTCTCCCCACAAAGGGGCTGAGACCCTCAAGATGGCTTGGAAAGTGTCCAGGCTATTCCTCCTTGTCATCCTGACTATTAAAGACAAAGAGACATTTGTGGATAAAGTGGAAAGATTCAGGGTAAACGGAATCAACACATTGAGTCTTGTGGAACTTCTGTTTGCTTTTCTACACCTTTTTGGAACTTTTGGCTTTGAACTTCAATGGCGGGCTGCAGGTCGGCAGTCAAAGAGACATTTCTATTTTCACCTTGTGCTTAGTTTAGCCGGTGAGGGATAGGTTAGGATTTGGACACAGGACAGCAAACTTTACTTTGGACATTTTGACACAGATCATTTCATTAGATAGTTTTGTTGAGGCAGAACCCCCTCCTAGAGGTAAGGCTAGAGAGGATTTCCTCCAACCCCCCTTGTTTTGTTGTTAATAAAAGTATTTTACAATCAACTTACAATCCATGTGTTCGAGTCATACTCCTACACCTTCACACTATTGAAGTTGTATTTATGGCATAAGCATGTGTTTGTTGTTTAAGGAATGTAACGGAATAGTATACGCATATTCATTTATGTTCTCTCTGCAGGTCACCAATGATGCCCCTTAGCAGTGGCCATCTATTCCCGAGTTCTGTTGATTTTCACTAGGAATTTTACGCTGCTGGTTGAGGGTTGGCATAGCAGCTGGTGGGTGGGTGGGTTTCTTGCATTGCGGAATAGTTATCTTACTCTTGACCTTAAATGCCTGCATTCTAGATTTTCTTGAAAGACATAGGCCCTGATTCACAGAGCGTTTTCCAATGGAGATTTGCCTTTATAAAGCACTTCTGTGAATTAGGCCCACAATGTTAGTGATATTACATGCAATTTCATTGTCATATGTACACCATTGAAATAAGGTGAAGGCCCTGTTGAATACTCTTACTCTTATTTGTTAGAATATTAATTGGATACATTTTTGTATTGTAATTTACCTGGATAGATTGGATACTCTGACAGGGTCTGTCACCTTACTCTGTTAGGAGGGGTTGGGACCCCTCTCAACCTGGGGCAGCAGGCCTAACAGGGGGTTTGCCAGACACAGTCCTGATCCAGAGGGAGTTGGGGGAGCCCATGTCTCTGTCCCTTCTACCTGTGCCTGGTTAAGTGAGGGAAGTACCACCTCTTCTTGCCCCTTAACCTATTGTGCACAGTGTTCACCAGAGTTTTCCTATTTGTCTCATAGGACTACATCCACCAAGGAGAAAAGCTGCAGCGAGCATGAAACCGGTAGAACATAGTACGAGTCAGACAGACAATTCAGATGCTCCAAGGGGCGCAAGCACTTTGTTTGCAACGGGCCACCATCATGGAGAGGCAACGGACCCCTGTGCGAAAAAAGGTGGAGTGGCTTTAAGGCCCATTTTATGTATTTTGAGGTCTGTAAACCCGCCCACAGGGAGAAAGAAGTCAACCATTGGCCCCCGGGAACCAACTGACGACGAGGACAAATCAAGAGATACAGGGGAGGGGGGCAAAGGAGAACAGAAGAGTCAGATCAGTGTGAGTTGTTCGGGTGAGGTGAAAGGAGGAGGCAGACTGAGAAACCAAGAGGAGGAAGGACGGTGCAGCAAAGCGGGGAGGAAGATTGAGGTGTGGTATTGGTTGGTGGGAGCAAGTCATAGTTAGGTTTGAGAGTTTGTGTATGGTAGATTGGTTGAGTGAGTGAGCTTAAGTGGGAGGGTAGGAGAGTACGTAAGGGTGAGTGAAAGAAAGGAAGAAAGGTCTATGAGAGAGTGGAAGGAGGGTGACTTTGGAAGGAGGGGTGGAGGGGCGGTGTGTGTGTGTGTGTGTGTGTGTGTGTGTGTGTGTGTGTGTGTGTGTGTACCATCAAATGAAAAATAAGGCAGTTATAGTGGCATTTTGTCAATTAGAAAGGGCCTATACTAAGAAACCTATTGACAAACCTTACAACAAATCAAATGTTTGTTTCCGATGTTCGCTGGGTGACGGGTTCACCCATGGGTCCTCCTCTTCTGGCGCTGACCATTCTGAATAAACAAAAGTTCCTTTATCAATCAACTTTGGGTGACAACTTCACCTCTGGTTCTCCCTCGGTCAGACTCGGATCCTTCTTTACTGCTTTCACTTTTCTCAATCTTGGGGTAAAAACCTTTCACCCTTGCATCCCCCTCTGCTGGGCTCTGACCCTTCTCGATTCTTAGCCTCCCTTCACCGGGTTTACTGTGGCTCTCGGTCAGGGTGATAGTGGTTCACCACCTGGGTACCCCCTTTTCTGACTCCTTTTTACTTTCAGTGTTCTCTTTTTATACAGTTCAATGTTTGCAGGATTCACTTCCCTTTCTTCCACAGTACTTGTAGATCAAAGTCTTTCGATTGTACTGGGATTTTGCTCGACCCTCTGTATGACCACTTTGACCTATTTCGCTGGCTCTTCTACGATCTTCTGGTAACTGTTGTTTCTCTCATATGGCGCTCGACCAGAGTATCTTGATTTAGCACCCACGTGGTGCTGCTTTCCCTTTGTAGCTGGTCGCCCCTTCACACTTATACCAGTTCATGGGAAGTTCATCAGCTTTGGTTCAAAACCTGCCACTTTGCGATTCTCACTCAACACAGCCCGGTTCTTATCGGTTCTCCCCTCGACTCACCAGCTGTGATGAACCGCTTGGCGTTTGCCACTCTTGAGTCAAGGCTGGTACCACGGGCGCAGGAGCTTCCCTCGCTCCTGCTTATCGGCATAGGTTCGCCATGTGCACCGTTGACATCTGCTGCAGGACACTTATGCTATTGTTCGCGGTCTTAGTCTCTCTAAGGCTCTGCGAGTCTGGGACGAAAAGGGCAAGGTCGCTTCTCTCCTCGCCACCGCCTTTCTCCTTCTCTTGAACTGCCGCCAGCTAGCCGTCTTGTCGTGCTGTCTGCCATGCTCGGCTTGCTCACCTTCCTCGTACTGCACTCTCCTGCTCCACCCCGTATCCCTGTGGGGAAAAGGAAGGACCGTCGGGAGTGTGTGATTTGAGCCTGACTTTGCCTAACCCTCGGGTTGGGACATGTCGGGTAAACAAGTTTTATCTCGGTCCATTGTCTTTGGTGTGAAAAATTTGTATCGGAAAAGGGGTGGGGGGGTTGGAGTATCAGAGTATCGTACGGGACGGGATAAGGAAGGCTTATGTAAGGGACAAGAATGACGGGGATGAAGAACAGAACATAGGGATGGTGGGAACAGTAGTGTTCTGTTATAGTAGGTTGGGATTTTGGAAAATGACAATCAGATGGACGGGATTGGTAGGGCTTGCAGGGTAAGCGGGAATAGCGGGGGTCATGACATGAACAAAGGGGATTGTGGAAATCATAGTGTTTTGTCTTATCAGGTTGGTAATGTGGAAAATGATAATCAGAGCAACGGAAAGAAGGATAGGGAGTATGTGAATAGAGACCAGTGAAACAAGGATTCTGGGAGTTATGCTTTTTGGATGTAACCGGGTTTGGGACCTTAGAGGATTGATTACGTATGGAGGGGGGTTGTTGGATATGGGCTGGAGAGATCTAACAAGAGGAAGGAAGGCAGATGCAATACAGCCCATGAAAGCCTCAGATATCTCGCCCTTCTCTCCTTCTCTGGCACAATACTGCGTCTCACCTGTGGTATTTCCCCAAGCATAACCCTGGGATACCCTACTCAAGGGATCCTCCCCCCCCACTGGTCCACCCCCAGGAACTTGAATCCAACAGCGATGGCCATGTCCTGGCCACCTGAATAAGGGACTCTCGAGGTCGTACTGGCAGAATACCCTCCGGTTTCTCAGTGTTCAGCGGGGAGAAGAGTAGAGTAGAGTAGAGTAGAGTAGAGTAGAGTAGAGTGGAGAGGGTAGACGAGAAGAGCGTAAAGGGGGGAGTAGTAGAGGGGAGATGGGAGAGTAGTAGCAGAGAGCAGAGTTTCGGAGGAACAGTGATAGAAAGAGAGTAGAGAAAAAGGAGAGTGGGGAAGAGAGTGGAAGTGGGGCAAAGGAAGGGTAGAACATCAGGGGTACAAGAGCGTGCAAGAAAAGGGCTGAGTGCGAACTGGGTGATTGAAAGGCACCTTGTCTTGTTAACATTCTTATTGTGGGACCTAGGTTAGGATCCACCTAGATTGATCACAGAGATGTTGAAAGATAAGGAGTTTGCCTTTAGGCCATCACAACCAGCCAGTCAGCTACTAGACGGACCAATCTCTAGTAACCATCTTGGGATATAGGTATGCGTGGGCTAGGGAGCAACAGTCCAATGGAGATTAGAGAACGTGAAACAGCTCGTAGTGACCCAGTTTCCAAGAAAGCCTTTTAATAAAAACCCTTGAACTGTAATTAAGAATTGGTATCTTTTTTTAATGTAAAACATAACCAACATAAACTCATTGCTTGACATCTCATCATAAGGTTAAACCAAGATAGGATCCTAGGATTTGACATTACTCTGAACCTAGAGGAATCAACCAATTACCTTGCCCATCCACTGCTCACCTCCCGCTGTAACCACCCTACCCTACCCCTTCCCTCCCCTTCCCTCCCATCTCCTTCGCCCCAGACGTTCACTAATTTCCCCGACCAACACTTGCATTGTACACCTGCCTTTCCATGGCCTTGCACATGTCCACTTCCGCTGTCCATCGGCTAGTCCGGTGCCGTTCCAGTAAGACAGATATCACTTACCTGACGAAAGTCATTTCTGCACGAAACGTGTAGTAAATGCACAAGAACCCTAAATAGGACAATCCACCCTGCTCCTATGAATCAACCCTTTTGTTGCCTTTATCTGTTTCTTTTTTTAAAAATTAACCAATTTTTGTTTGTGTACCAATGACAGTTTCTTTACTTTTGCTATTGTCAATCACTTTTTTTAGTACTAATTTGTACATTTTTAAATGCACTTGTGAAAAAAACAATTTGTGTCATGCTCACAAGAATATACTCTATGTTCCTTTTGTGAAATAAAAGTGGAATGGATTCACAATTCCACATTAAACACTACATCTTCTAATTATCGTTCATAAGTTTGACAAGACGGTTTGCCTCACTGTGTGCCCTGGTCTTTTCCTCAACTCTTGAGGAACATCCAGCCACTATATGTCTCAGCCTTCTTCTTCTGTACACTTAAAGTATTGTAAGGGTGTGGAAGTAGGAGACTGACACACCGGTGGCATTCTTTTGATTATACATGTTTATTTTATATGAACATTAAGAGGAAACCCTAATTTTCCCTATCTTCTAAGATGGGTTTGCCTGCCTCATCTAAATACTAAGGATGTGTCAGAATGTCTGTAAACAAAATGTCCACAGTCCTGTGTCAAAAACCTATTTCCTTACCTTACACTTCTAACAAAACTAAAAGATTGGTGAGTCTTGTTAATGCAGAAGAATGGCTCCCCTCTTCTGGAGAGCGAACTACCATTCCAATAGTCTGGAGGGAATATTTCCTGAGGGAATGACTCCCTTTCCTAGGTTGCAACCCCATTCAATGGCATAACACAAAGTTCCAGATTGAAAAGACTCAGTTCATACAAAGCAATGTTCCAACGCCAAGATCTTGGGGCCAAGAGAATGACTCCCTTCCCTTGGCCTTTATCAGGCTTCTCACAATGTTCAAAACACCAGGGGAATGACTCCCTTCCCGGGTCTTTCTCAGGCTTCTAACAATGTTCACAACACCAGGTGGGAATGACTCCCTTCCCCTGGCCTTTCTCAGATGTTCACTGTGCCAAGAGAATGACTTCTTTCCCTTGGCCTTTCTCAGGTTTCTCACAAATTTCACAAAACCAGGCTTCACAATGCCTGAGAGAATGACTCCCTTCCCCTGGCCTTTATCATGCTTTTGGGTCCCGGATACATGTTCTCCTGCTAACTCGTTTTGACAGACTGGGTTCACAAACCTGCCTGGTACCGAGTATGAAGCACCAAGGAGACTCTCCTCTAACTCTTGTTGCGGGTCCCAGAGCCAGTGGCCTTTATTACATAGCTCTCTTAGTATACCTGGTTGACCATCCTGCCAGGTAAGACTTGTATGGTAGGGTTGCATACCCTTTTCAGAGAATGTCTATTAACCCCCTCTTAGACCTTGGCAGCCCCAGTACCTTCGCTGCATTCTCAGGTGCTTCTCTGCCGGTATTGGGGGTCCTTGGTGGACTTTGACAACTTCCCTGTTGCCTTCTCCTTTACCTGCTTATATGCCACAACGACTCGGCATTCTCTACGGGGTGCCCGGCACGCCTTTCTTGCAGCGAATTCTCTGCCGCCTCCTCTCTGGTCTCTCTAGATTGTGAGGGGTCAGAAATGAGAGGTGGACACAAAGTGGTAGTGTTTTCAACATCAGACATCTTTATTAAAATAAAAGGGGTTGGAGAAAGGCCCTATCCTAAAGCGTTTCCCTGCCTAGGAAATGAAAACTAAAGATCAGTCCGTGTCTCCTTGTCACAATTATATACACTGTCCTTGTGTCCAAAGCATTAATCTCACCCTCACACTTAAAATGAATAACTAATAGTGTAAGGAAAATGTCTCTGATTCTGGCTTGGCTAAAAGTGTTTAAAAGCAAGTAAATAAATCTAACAAAATAATCTCTGGATCCAGAGGGTGATTCCCTTCCCCTTTATGTCTCGGGTAGGACGGCAAAAGTCTCTTTCAAACAACCACTTTTCAAGAATGGCAAAAGTGTCTTTTTCAAGCAGCCACTTCATAAGGATAGCAAAGTTGTCTCTTTCAAGCAACCATTTCCCAAGGATGGCAAAAATTTCTCTTTCAAGCAATAGTTCCTTAAGGATGAAACCCTCATGGTATACCTCTATTAGGAAGCCTTTAGCAGGTATATCAGATCATCTGGTATACTCCCTTGCCAGGTATCTTCCCACAAAGTCAACATATTAAATTAAAGTTCTTATTGCCAGGTGCTTGGACTTCTTTTCATCTGATTGTTACAGATCACCTGGTATACTCGCCTGCCAGGTATCTGCCCACAATGTCTGTGTCCTCTGTGTATTTTATATGGATTACCTGGTATACTCCCCTGCAGGACTCTTTCTGGGGTCTGCAGATCCTCTGGTATACTACTCTGCCAGGTATCTTCTCCCCAAATGCTTACTGCCTGATGCGCTTCTTTCAACGGGGCTTCATTTTAATGTTCACTGTCTTTCAGCATAACACAGTTCTATTCCTTAACTGTACATACTTTCTTGGCTTGAGTTACTACTTGTCCCAACTTTCCTCATATTGATATCTTGTATATGGAGTTTTGTTCATGTTTTGTCTTTTTTTTTTTACTCTCATTAGCATTCATTGGCCTGTGGCAACACTTGCTCCAACCTTCCCGATTTTGACGGCTCAGACCTGAGGATTTGGGCAAATTCTGTCTTCGTTTTTACTTGGTTGGTATTCAAAAATAAGTTCTTACAGGCTCAAATGCCTGTCTGTATTCCCCAGGGTCCCCAACATCTCTGGGCAGACTCATCAGTGTCTGGCAATGCCCTCGACCTGTGGCATGTTGCTGCGGTCCAGCTTTCACCTCGGGATGGAGTTCTCCATTCTGTAGACATTCTCTGAACTCTTCTGCTAGCTCCACATTCGGCCGGTAGGCCTGCAGCTTCTGGGTGCGACCGCACTGCCGGTATCTTGGTGGTTGCTGCCGGTTCCCCAGAGGTCCTCTGATGGTGCCTGTAGTGTTGTCTTCTGCATCCTTGCAGCACTTATGCAAGTACTGCCTGCAAGTGGCAGCCTGGAAACACCTGCTCTCACCAGCACGGTCCATTCCCATGCTTCTACCTTCCCCCATGGTTCTGCTTCCTTCTCCTTTCGTTCGGCTTCTCTTTCTTGCAAAAGCGGACACCTTTTTTAAATGTCCCTCACAGTTGAGTGTCAACAAATATGAAGAGGAGCGTGGAAGCCCCTCTACTGAGAACGAACATGGGTGTTTTGCTTTTGCTTGGCCACGTGAGGAGAACACTTACACTTACCTCTCCCCGCCCCTCTGGCGAAACAAGTTATTGGACTCAGACAGGCAAGAAATCACACATAGGCTATTTGATAAATGGCTCGTTGCAGGCCCTTTATTCACACAATATATGTATATATGAACTTGGCATACATAAAGAAACATACACTATAGAGCTATAGATATAATTGGCTTCACCGTTAGTAAAGAAGTCAAAGGCACCTTCATCTTGGCCACTACGACACTGCTTAGTCCCTCAGCAAGTAGGTGAAGAGATCTCTTGTGCTAACTGGGTCTGAGGCAGAGCGTCCTCGCTCTCAGCGAGACTTCATCACCTGGGGGTCCAAAATCTAACTCTGCGATGCAATGCCCTCTCCTTTATGGGGGCATATCCCAGCCCTTCTCAGTTGTGTCTGCCCTTGGCCGAAGAGCAGATCACAAGTCGAAGGGACAGAGGATGGAAAAAACCTGTCAGAAATGGCAAAATCCAGCGCCCCTCTCCTCGCATTCATTCCTAGAACCCCTTATCATGCACCTGCAGGTCGCTCCGACTCCCTCACTGTATTTGTCCTTCAGTGGACAATACAATAACTATTCTCCACAGTAAGTCCACTCAGCAATAATATTCCTACAGCTATGTGACCTTGCTCTGCTTTCACTACTGAAATGCTAATTTATTATCCGAGGCCAGGAGAGACGCAGGCTTTATTACCGTGATGGGAGATGAGTGTCTAAAATGGCTGCGCACCGACGGCATGTTGTTCTAGCTCGCATTTCGCATAAGCATTACAATGGGTCCACTCAGGAGGGTCTGCAACCACATTTTAGCTCACTGCACCCTTCACAAAGGAGAAATAGCCATTTGCAAGTCAGTCTTTGTCCCACCCACAAGGGCAGCCCAGCACCCAAATTCAAGGCAATTCACCTCTGAACAAGAGTACCATCAGCAACCTCAGACATGTGTTTCGGCCTTTTTGGGCCTCCTTAGTGAGGTGAAGCAGAGCCTCTCTAAGGTACAGTGTTACATCAACTAGCCTGTGTGTTCAGCTTAGTGCTTCCTTTGATCCATATTAACTCCTTCTTCCTCGTCTCAGTACTTGAGGCTTTCTGGGAGTTGGAGTCCATAGGATTTATAGGACTTCTAAGGTGATTTTGTTTGGAATTTTTGGTTGGCACAAAAACATCAGAGACAGGAGTAGGGATTTGTGTAGTGACAACAGGCCATTTGGATTTAGGAATTATAGTGTCTTCTTCATTTGGAAGGGAAGAATACTGCGTCCCTCCTGATGGGGTCACCATATCTCCCTGACAACCATCTCCTCCCATGTGATCCTCGATCCTAATGCCACCCCGAGGGCCAGAATCGGGAAGCGGCTCCTGTCCCCTGGCCACATGGGAGGAGATCTCCAGCTGGGGTTCAGTGATGATTCCACAGGATTCATCAGAGTCTTCTCTTTCTCAGTGTTTGCCCCTCCACGGCAAACTGGACACTGACGCCTGAACATCCGGGTTCGAGTCCCAGGCAGCGGCTCTTCTTCTCTAGACAACAGGATGTCCAACTTTCTCGTGGTGCCTCCGGTGAGGTTCTGCCTTGACTAGCAGTCCTTTTCTCTTTATACTCAACATGTATGCTGAGTGTGACTTTGAGGATGATTCTCTAGGGCCCCACGTCTCTCCCTCTTAACAGTATTCTTAGTTAAGATTCTCTGTAGGTCATCCCTGCTCTTCCTCATCTTAGTACTTGTTACAGGGGTGACTGTGTAACAACACATGGCAGAGGGTAACAAGGATGGGGGGTGTGGTGTTAAAGGAGAGGTGTGGTTATGTTGTGGATACTGCATTCACCCCAGATAGTCGTCCAAAGTCCCATAGGTGGGATTCCGCCCTGTGAGATCCACCCACTGAGTATCACCCTCAGGGGGACTATCGGGTAGCGGCCTCACTACCCTGGCCTCATGGGTAGGGGATCCCCGTAGGGCCGAATGGACATCATCCAAGGATTTTTCACAGTATGTACGAGTTGTCAAACATTAAAACAACCAAACAGGTGTGGGATGGGGCAATCGCGAGGCAGAGCCTCTTGATGTTCCCCTCCCCTGTCACTCCAATACATTTTAACGCTGATTTCTGCCCGGCCTATGACAGGATATCGTTTTATAAATGGAGAGCAGGTGGTTGTGAGCTCCTAGCACATTTTTCGGAAGGGGTCAAATCTACTTCTTTGAATACTGCAAGTTAACTTTCGAGGTGGGTGAGAGGGAGCAATGTCCATACTGGCATTGCAGCCACATAACAAGAAAGCTGCCACCAGGCCGCTCATGGAATTTGAGAGGATCACATTCTCTGCTAGTGAAACTGCTGGGATGATATCCTGTCTGTATATGTGTCTAAGTATAAGTGTATACATGTCTAGGTATACGTGTCTCGTCGTCTTCTGAGACCAATCCATCGTATATCGAAACTAGGAGCAAGAATCTGTGGGAGGAGCTACCAGAGGAGACCTGGCCTTTACATTTTTGACGAGGAATTACTTAACCCCAGTTAGATTCAAACATAGGAGGACAAACTGTGTTAGAGGGGTTGTGGAAGTGAAGGGACTTATATGCACATCTGGTGGCATTGCCCCAAGCTTACGCGATACTGGACAGACTTGCTGCTTACACTCACAGATCAAAGGAGAGTCGCTTTCCCAGGACCCAGTTGTATGTCTCCTGTGCGCCCTTTGGGGGCACACAATGTCATTGCCCAACTGAAGCGGTCACATCCTGCACACTAAGCTCATGATAGCTAAAGTCATTGTGGAGGATTGTTGGGCGCGAGTGTGGTCCCCATTGCTGTCTGAGAAGGTGACACACTCTGTGCAGGACAGGGTGCAAGACTTTTTCGCGGAGTGGGGGAGCGCCTTTAGCTATGCTAGCGCGCACAATAGAGACTCTACCTGCCCGACAAAGCTGAGGGCCTTAGACCTGCTGGAGTGTTCCTAGTGGCTCCCCTTGCCACACACCATACTTACATAGTCATTATAACAATGGGAATTGTAGATTAGACTGTCAGTTTCATACGTGTGCTGATGCTTCTGTGTTTGTTTGCTACCTTTTGAAGTTAATGGGCTCTTAAAATACATAATGTAATTGCTGAAGATGAAGCATGTAAGTGATTTCAATCCGGCAATTCACCTAAGTCAATGCGTAGCGTGTAATGCACAACTGAAATCCTTATTTATTTATTTGTGTCTAAAAGTTCTTTTATTCTGAACGATGTAACACTTATATCACGCCCCTCTCTTGGAACCCCCCGGTCACACTGAACCAGGAATCAGGCTGGTTTGCAAAGTTAACATATTTATTTATATATTCACAATATAATCACACTATTTTGAATGGGGATACAATAATCACCAATGTGGTGATGTCACACTAATCAATCTCTTTAATCACAAGGAGTAACAATGCAGCACAGGAATAATACTTTTGTGGGTGTGTGTTCAAATCAAATAGCAATGTGGTTACTCTTTTCCCCTGCACACACCTCAACCTCCCAATATGCAATGTAGAAAGATAGGAGGAGAGAGGACAGGTTTCAAGAATCCAGAATTCAAGCAAATGTCAATCCCAATTCCCCCCCCAGCAAACACAAGAGAAACAGAATTGATTGGCAAACTGTCAAAATGGTTTTAAAGTTGGCTTTGAATGTAATAGGTAAAACACTAAATATGGCTTAAATCACTGAAATTGTTTAAATTCTAATGGGAGCCGCTTTATATGGTTGCAGACAAACACTAGCAATGATTTGATAGCAAGAAGCAATGCGAAAACTGAAAATTGAGGTCGGATGCAATCAAAAGCTATTTTACACGTGTAATATTTTGCCAAAATGAAAATTTGCGGCAAACTTTTCCACACGCAGTAATTGCAGGAGAACTATCAGGATTTGTGATGCGGTTTTTGGTTCTATGGAAAGCTTAGGATGTTAGCTACAAGTAGACAATTTGTTTCTAGCATAACATTTGAAGAAGTTAATAGACGGGGATGCACTTTTAAAAGACAAACAGGATTTCATTACACTAGGGGATGACTATGAAGAAGCAAATACTACACCGGAGCACAGCCACTAGACCAGGGCGCCTCTAGATCAAGTTTTTGCTTGCTGAGGAGCTTGCCTTCTTCAGATGAAATATATCAGCGCAAAGATATGTTTAACAATACTATTACAGAAGGAAGATGGTAGGGATGATATAGAGAGTTTAGGCAATTCAACAAGATTTCTAACAATGCAGTTCTGGATATAAGATGGGATGGATTTAGATAGGGATTACTATGGACAGTACATAGACTAGTGACAGTCCTATACTATGGATACTCACTATATAGGTTTGAACAGAACCGTCAGGAATTCTAGTCTGTCAAGATCAGGGATTCTGCTCAGAAATTCTGCTGGGCACACCGAACTGGACAGCAAGGCTCTCTGGTCTGAACGGCACACCACGACTAGACTAGGTCTACAATGGCTCTCTGGTCACAGCACGGCACAGGATTGGGTTTAATCTGCCCTTGTTGGTTATGAAGATCATTATTTAGCAGGTAAGCAGTTACAGCACAGCCCGGCAGTTCTCTGGTTCCCTTTTAGTTTTGGGGAATTCTTTCTGGTTCTTGAAATTCAAGGCCTAGTTGAGAATGGTTCAACTAATGGAATGGGCCTTTCTGCTTGCAAAGTTTCTGGAGTCTGCAGCAAGGAATATTGATGGACCTCCTTCAGGGTGCTTCGCCAGGATCGGGGTAGTGGGTGAATCTGTGTCTCTTTTCTAAGTCCTCAGCTATCTCTTTTTATGCATTTGGTAAAGGGGTGTGTATGCTGGATTATCCTAAGCGCGCCCCCTAGGCTGGCTATAGGCTAGAGTCTCTCCTCTCCCTTGATTGGAGGAGAAAACAGGGTGTCACCATGATGATGTGGTTTTATGAGTCAGAGAATCCTCCCCTTGGCTTTTGAACATGACATCTACTTTTAATATAATACATATTTACAATTTTGCAAACTTTATAACAACAACATATCTAGATCTAGATCACATATTTTGTGGAGCAGATGCTCTTCCAGGCACCGTCATTGTAGGATCTTGTGTCGGCTTTTAACAGACTGTCTTCCCTTTTGGGTCGGAACTCAATGTCTAGTTTATCCAAAAATGTGTACAACTGTGCGCATTGCATATGGGCATAAGCGTGTGAAGTTTCATGCTTTTGACATAATTACATTTGGTATAAAACCACAATTTCTACAGTTACTTCCCAGAACATAGCACAGAGCATAGCACAGAGTTCTGGCTCCTCTTAAAATGTGCAGCCAAAAATTAGGTTCAGAAATCCGGGGTTTACATATTTTCTACAACTGTACACAGTAAATTATCAGTCTTTTTAGAAATATGCTTTTTGTCCATTGTGAATCAACAAAAGGTTGTCTGTCCCCACCTCCTTCTCCTTCTTGCAGCTCAGAAGCAATCTCCGCCCCCTTCCTATTGGCACAGGCCATTTACGATCCTTCCTGATTAGCATCTCCTTGCCTTGGAGGAAGTGCATGGTGCTCTTCCAACAGCAGCCCAAGTTCTCCTCCCCTCTTAATCATCACCTGGGTGTGAGTTCCTGGTCTAGAGAGCAGAAGGGAGGTGCCTGGCCCTGTGGGGGAAGTGGTTCTATTGATTTTGGCTTGGATTCAGGCTGAATTTAAATGTCATTTGTTACATTTTTTTCTTGGTTTAAATAAACTTGTCATTTTAAAACAAGCAGCTAGAACATTGATTCCAGACCCTAAACCATGAGGTTTCAATTGTTACAACCTAGGTTACTCTTGATAACAGGTCACTTAGATTTCAGACATTAAATTACAATGGTACAAGTTTACAGTTTTAATGCAGGCTTTTCAAACAGTCATTCAGGCGGCCGCTGGTACTAAGCCCAGATTTTGACAGATCCCCCAGGCAGGCATACTTGTGCTGTGGGTGTTTTGATGATCAATTCAGCTTTCCAGGATATTGCAATTTCACAATGATTTCTTGAATTCAGTAAAATGTGACAACCAGCAAGACGATTGGATGTTTGTGGGTGTTTTGGACCAGCATTCTGTATTTTCAGCAACAAAGAAAATATTTAAAAACAAGATTCCGGATTTCTTTCAGCAAGCACTGCTTGTCATGCAGGCTCCATTTTTACTTGTCGGGCAGCCCAGTGACATGTTTCAGGAGTGCGAACTCCATTCCACCACTGACAACATGCATGGTAGATTTGGCAGCCATCTTTTTGTGCTTTATTTCCATAGGTTTTGGCACGCATAGGGGTTTTGCGGCCAATTTGATGATTCTGGCACCACCAGGACACAGTGATGCCGCAGGGCAGAGCATAAGTGGGTTAATACATCCCACAAGCAACAGACTGGATACATTTTGTTGTTGTTGTAAAAGATCAATAAAAAGATGTAAATATAAAATTAAATGTGTACCTCTTCAGGTTTTTATAAATTTTTTTAATTTTGACCTTTTTCCGCACAATGTCAGGTTGTTTCGTTCAGAATGAAGATACAGACTCTGTTTCTACTGTGTGTTCTTGATCCACATTTTTGTTGTCACAAAGAGACTATTCACATAGTGATAGTAATATTGACTTTTGATTTAGATTTTTTTAACTTTTTACATGAATGTGGGAACGACTCCTAAGATTTGTTGTGAACCTTGATCTTTCAGCTGTCCTGTTTTGTTTAATTGAACAAGTTACTCCTTACCTGGTAACGTTCTTTCGATGGGATGTTCCTCCGACGTATTCCTTATCTATGATATTTGTATCTCCAGCTTGCTGGCCTCGGAAAAAAAAAATTCCCAGTAGAGGGCGCTGTGCGTCGACGTCCGTCGAGTAGGTGTTCCTCGACAGCCACCGTATCGACGCCGACGTCATCATGCCTATAAATGGCCAAGCGCAGCGTCCGTTGCTCAGTTCCGTTTTTTTTTTAGAGTAAGGTAGTTCTTGCATGAATGGTTACTACCCTTGAAGGAGCGTAAGCTGCAACCACAAGGGAAATGTTACTGTGGGGATGGATGGGAGGGGCGATAAGGAATACGTCGGAGGAACATCCCATCGAAAGAACGTTACCAGGTAAGGAGTAACTTGTTCTTCGAAGGGATTGTGTCCTCCGACGTATTCCTTATCTATGATAGACTCCCATAGCAGTGGTATGTGATTGGAGGCGGGAGTAAGAGATGCCCTGTTACTCTTTAAGAATGAACAGAGTGTAACACAGCTTTGCCAAATCTAGTCTCTTGACTAGAGGAGGAATCCAGGCTATAAAATTTGGTAAAGGTATGTGCGGACGACCATGTGGCAGCCGCACACATGTCTATAATTGGTACCCTCTTTGAAGAGCTGAGGAGCCTGCGATACCCCTGGTCGAATGAGCCCTTAGATTTTGAGGGGGCTCTTTCCCTGCCAGTTTGTAGCATTCCAGAATGGCTAAAATAATCCATCTGGAGATGGTTTGTTTGGTTATTGGTAATCCCAATTTATGTCCTGCGTAACCTACAAAGAGTTGGTCTGCTTGTCTAATTTTAGCAGGTCTACTGATATAAAAACTCAAGGCTCACTTAGGGTCCAGCCTGTGTAGTCTCTCTTCCTCTTTCCCCGGATAGGGAGGAGGATAGAATGAAGGTAAAGTAATCTTCTGAGTAATGTGAAATTCAGAAACTACCTTTGGGAGGAAGTTAGGCTTCACCTGTGGAACGACTTTGTCCTTGTGAAAAATTGTATGAGGTGGTTTACAAGATAGGGCTTGTATCTCGCTAACCCTTCTAGCAGATGTTAATGCTACCAATAAAACAGTTTTGAGGGTGAGAAACTTCAATGAACAAGAGTGGAGTGGTTCAAAGGGAGCACCCTTTAAGAAGTTTAAAACTAGATTTAAGTCCCATAAGGGAACTTGGAATGGTCTTGGAGGGTAAACATTAGTTAGACCTTTCAGGTATTGTATTACCAATGGAATTTTGAAATACGATGGCTCCTCTGCAGTGCGCTTAAAGATCGATAGCGCTGCGAGATAGCCCTTAATAGTGCCAACTTGAAGGCCTGAATTTGCCAAATAAAGTAAGAAGGATAACACCGCAGGTGTACCACATGAAAAGGGTTCGATATCCTTTTCTCTGCACCAGCTGCAAAATGTATTCCAACGGCAGCGGTATAGAGTCTTAGTTGCTGGCCTTCTGGCCGAAAGCAACACCTCCATGATGTCATCGGGAAGGTCCCAATCCTTGTACCTCATCCTTTCAGATACCAAGCGTGAAGGTTGAGGGTCTTGATGGCTGGATGGAGAACCTGACCTCCCTTCTGCGAGAGAAGATCCTCTCTGTACGGTAGACGAATTGGAGGATGGATGGACATGTCCAGAAGGTCCGGGTACCACGTTCTCCTGGCCTAATCCGGGGCAATTAGGATCATGGTCTTCCGAAACCTTCTCAACCTCCTGATCATTTGAGGAATGACAGGGACCGGAGGAAACGCGTACAGAAGTGGGAACTCCCAGTCCACTACGAACGCGTCTCCTAGAGCTCCTCTCGGGGGAAATTCCCTTGAGCAAAATCTGTCGCACTTCCTGTTGATACTGGTGGCAAACAGATCCACTTGAGGGGTTCCCCAAAGGGCGAAGATCTCTTGAAGGACTTCCTGAGCTATCTCCCACTCGTGGGAGACTGTGCTCTGCCTGCTCAGAGCGTCCGCTGTCAAGTTCTTCTCTCCGGCTAGGTGAATTGCCGATAGAGAGATTCCTTCCTGAATTGCCCAAAACCAGAGCTGCATCGCCTCTCTGCACAGTGGCAGTGACCCTACGCCGCCTCTTTTGTTGAGGTAGTGCATGGCCACTGTATTGTCAGTCATTATCAGGACGTTTCTCCCCCGTACAGACGGCAGAAAAGCCTTCAGTGCCAGTCTGATGGCTCTCAGCTCCAACAGGTTGATGTGTAGTCTGGACTCCGATGGAGACCAACAACCGCTGATGGTCAAGTCATTGGCATGGGCTCCCCACCCCGTGAGTGAGGCGTCTGTGACTACTGTTATCTCCGGCCATGGTTGCCAAAACAGTTCTCCTTTCAAGATGTTCTCTGGAGAGGCCCACCATTGAAGGTCGTGGGCTACCATGTCTGCAATCCGGAGGAGATCTGTCATCCTCCCTGAGAATTGTGACCACTGAGTCCTCACTGCCCACTGAAGGATCTCATTCTCAGGCGAGGCTCTGGCACAAGGGAAATGCAGGATGCCATGAGGCCTAGCAACCTCAAAAAGTCATAGGCTGGGAGACGCTGGGCATTTTGAAACCTGGTGACCATCTGCAGAATATCTTGAGCCCTCACCTCTGGTGGCGAGGCTTTTCCCAGGGACGTATCCAGGACTGCTCCAATGAACTGGAGTCTCTGTGATGGTATCATCTGTGACTTCTTTAAATTGAGGGAGAAGCCCAGCTTGTCAAGGAAGTGGCCGACATAATCTAGTTGGATCCGAGCTTGTTCTGAAGAAACTGCTCTGATCAACCAATCGTCCAGGTAGGGGTAGACGTGAATCCCTTTCCTCCTTAGACTTGCAGCCACAACCGACATTAGCTTGGTGAAGACCCTCGGGGCGGAGGTCAGCCCAAATGGCAAAACTCTTGGGATGGATTGGCACATGGAAATAAGCATCCTGAAGGTCCAGAGATACCAACCAGTCCTGAAGCTGTAGGGCCTGAAGGATCTGAGAGAGAGTTACCATCTTGAACTTGTCCTTCCTGAGGAACTTGTTCAATTCTCGTAAGTCCAGGATGGGTCTCAGTCCTCTGTCTTTCTTTGATATGAGAAAGTAGGGGGAGTACCAGCCCTTGTTCCTGTCCGCTACAGGTACCGGTTCTATGGCACCTTTCTCTAGCAGGTCTACAATTTCCTGCAAGAGGAGCAGATCCAGCACTTTCAGAGAGCTGTTCCCCGGTGGATGGCTCTGAGGGATGCGTAGAAAAGGCAGGCAGTAACCTTGGGCAACTGTCTCCAATGCCCAAGCATCTGAAGTAATAGCCTGCCATTCCATCAGATGGTGAGTTAACCTGCCCCCTACTGGTGTCTTGTGATGGGAGACCTCAGAGTGGTTTGGGAGCGGCTGATACAGTTGCCGAAGGTAAAGTGGCTCCTGCTCCTGCTGATGCGGCTTTCTTTCCTTTACCCCGTCCACCACAGGTAAATTTTCCTTGGCCTCTTTGAGCCGGCAGTCCTCTGCCTCTTCCATATGAGGAATAATAGCGAAAGGACCTTCCTCTCCAAGAGGATGAGGGACGAAAATTAGTTTGGCGGATTGCAGCTCCTAGTGACTTGGCTGCTGCTTTAGATGTTTGCAGTTTTTCCAAACTGTCATCCGCCTTCTTACCAAACAGGGAAGAACCGTCAAAGGGCATATTTAACAGTCTGGCCTGTACGTCAGAAGCAAAGCCGGACTTTCTCAACCACGCATGCCTGCGGATTGTGGTACTTGCCGCCATGGCCCTGCTGGTACTGTCAGCAGAATCAATGCCAGTTTGAAGGGACTCACACATTGCATCTTTACCATCTCTGATGATATTTAAAAATGCGTCTCTTTCTTCTCCTTCCTGGAGGCAGTCAGCCGCTGATGAAGCACACTCCCAAAGAGTATGGCTGAACCTAGCGAGCGTACAAGTCGCATTAATAGATTTTAAAGCCATGCTACAGGCCGAGAAGACTTTCTTAGCCATGGCATCATATTTTTTATCATCCCTATCCTGCGGAGCAGTGGGGTATGCAGATGCACTGCCTGATGAAGTTGCAGCCTGGACCACCAGACTCTCTGGAGTAGGGTGCTTAGATAGGAATTCAGGGTCAGCAGCAGATACCCTATATTTCGCTGACAACTTCTTGTTAACCGCAGGGACAACTTCAGGAGTTTCCCAGTTAGTTAAAATCTTTCTTTGTAAAGCAGAATGAAAGGGAACTACAGGATCCTCCTGTGGACCATTATCCAGAATATCTGTGAGGTCATCCGATTGAAAAACAGGTGAAGGCGCAGACCAACCCATGAACTCCATAATTCTTGACATTAGGTTTCTATAAGGGGTTTCAGCATGTTCCCCCTGGGTCTGGTTTGACAAATTCCACTTCTGGGGAAGTGTCTAGGCCACTTGCTTCCTGTAATGCATCCTGAAGGTCTTTCAACCTTCTTTCCTCAGAGGCAAAAGTCTCTGGTTCAGGTGATGTGGTCCTCTGAAGCCAAAAGGCCTTTCTTGATCAGAATCTTCCCTTTCTTCATAAATTGAAGTTAAGGGGGGATGCTCTGGCCTGTGAAATGGTATAAAACCCATCTCCAAAGCAGAGGGAGCCATCATCAGTGGCTTTGAAAAGGTTGATGTCGTTGACGCCGATGTAAAAATCCTTGAAGGCGCCGACAAAGGCGTTGAGAAAACTGGAAGAGGCCTCGAAGAACTCGAGAGGATCGGAATCCTGCTTGAGGATGTCGACAACGTTCTCGACGTCGTGTCGGAGGCTCTCGGTGTAACCGTTGGCTGTGGAGTAGCCGTGGGTTTTTCTTTTATCGGCGTCCATGTCGGCGTTGACGCCGGCGTCGCCTCAATCGACGGATGCGTCGAAGAACCCTTCGACAACGGCGTCGATGGACCGATCTATGCTTCGAAGGGGTTTTCAACGATGGCGTCGAAGATGCTTTTCTTCCCAATGGCTCATGGCGCTTTCGGGTCGACGCTTTCACCGGGTGCTGCGACTCGCGGCGTTTAGATTTTTTGGGCTTTCCACCCGGGGTATCACCCTCAGCTGACTTCGAGGGGGTCGAGGCCGCTTTCTTGAAGATGCTTAGCATCTTTTTTTCTGAATTCCTCCCACTCAGCCTGAGAGCTGTGTTTTGTGGGGCAATTTACTCTTTCAGGGGAACTAGAAGACGACGACAAAGGAGATGTTCTACGTCTCTTTTTCGAGTGTCTAGACCTCGACAAGTGGTGGGAGCTACTTCGAGACCTAGACCGAGAATGCTTTCGACAGTGAGGAGACGAATGTCTCGACTCTACCTCGGAAACTTTCGAGGAAGTTAAAACTGACCTACCTCTCTCGAGCTTCCCCTTACGCTCCTTCAAGGCTTTCGCCGTCATGGATGGGCATTCCTCACACTCCGAACACTGGTGTTTGATTCCCAGACACCACAAACAGATCCTGTGAGGATCTGTCAACGACATTTTCTTCCCACAGTCTCGGCATTTTTTGAAACCGGACCGAGGAGTCGTCGGGTCGGAGGTGGAAGCCATCAAGTACGAGTCGGTTTTCTCGAGGAAATATGAATATATTTCGACTGACGAACTGAGCAACGGTATTCCGAGGCACACGAAGCGCGGAAAAACGGAACTGAGCAACGGACGCTGCGCGTGGCCGTTTATAGGCATGATGACGTCGGCGTCGATACGGTGGCTGTCGAGGTACACCTACTCGACGGACGTCGACGCACAGCGCCCTCTACTGGGAAAAACATTTTTCCAAGGCCAGCAAGCTGGAGATACAAATATCATAGATAAGGAATACGTCGGAGGACACAGTCCCTTCGAAGTACATATTTATATGAAACGCAGAAATTAAATACTTCAAAATGAACAAAGAAATGCTGCTTAAATCGGGGAAATGTGTCCACTGCTTGATTCAGCATACTTCATTATAACTAATGCAATATTGTACTTCTTGAGTAATTATTGCTACATGTGTTAAGCCTTTAGAATGATCATGAATAATTAGCCAAAGGAACATTATTCTCCATAGATGTTGGGAACTTTCTCTCCAACTTCCAGAATTCAGCAACTTATGAATGTAATCTTTGGCTAAATGGACGATATGAAATTTACCTCCAAGATCAATGCCTCACTGCTTCTCCGTTACCTCCCCTTCACATTTGGCCCTTGGAACCGTATTTTGTATTCAGTGCTCTTCAGTTTGAAATGTTTCTCAGTCTCTTGTACAAATGTGATTAGTACCTTTGCCTCCACGTTCCAGGATTCGGTGTTTCTTGAATTTATCGGTTTCTTAACATGTGTTAGGAACTTTGGCTCCAAGTTCCAGAGTTTAGTGCTCAGTTCACTTTTTTTTTAATTGGCGCTTGGAACTTTGCCTCAATTTTTCACAGTACAGTGCTTCCAAGTTCATTCTTCTTCTCAATGGGTGTTTGCCAGGCTCCCTCCTCCAGAACCTCCTGTTCAGCTCAACCAGTACTCAACCAGGTTTCCCTTTGACACATTGTTGTCATTCTTTGGCCTTCTATCTGGTACTTCCTTCATGGCTCTGCTTGCCACCAGCTCCCGTTCTCATTATTTGGACACACATCTCCCTTCGGGACCTGTGCAGCCACTCTGAGTCTTCCCACTGTCCGACATTGCTCTTTAACTTTCCATTGTATTGCATCTCAGAGGGATGCCTTTCTCCTGTTGTCTTGTCATGCTGCTAACTTCATCCTTGCTGCTCCCCACTTGCTTTGTACCTGGCTTCTGCCTAGCCTCTAGCACTTGGAATGACTTCAGTCTTGTCTTGACTCCCTAGCATTCTCCTGCATTTTCTTTCTTCTGAATTCATGCTCTTTTTCCTCCACTCCTTTTCTAGTATGCAATTCCACAGCACCTGACCATGATAATGGAATAAAGACTCATCTGTGAAAAACCTTGGGGTCTTCTCTCATGTAGACCCCGAGAATCCTCTATTCAGGTGGCCAGGGAAGGGCCATCGCTTTTGGATCCTAACCCTGGGGGTGGACAAGCGAGGGAGGATCATCTGGGTAGGGGATGCCGGTGTTGCCCTCAGGAGTATACCGTAGGAGAGACACAGAATTCTAATGGGACGATAGGTAAAGAGATCCCAGAAGCCTTTATGGGTTATGCAGGTACCATTACCCCTAACCCCAGAGAGAGGCAAACTGACTATCCCAGAACAACCCTGGCTAAAGGGGAAAGCAAGGTAAGACAAAGACATTGTGCCTCATTCCGAGATTGGTGGTAGTCATGGTGCTATTTGCGCCATGTCTGCCACCAATAACCGGTTCGGCACTGGTCTAGTTCAATGGGGATTTACCGGTGTAGTCCGACCTTTGCGGGACCGGTAAGTCCCCATTGAAAATACGATCCCCATTTGAGTCCCCATAGGGCTCCATGGGAATGGGGAGGGCGCAAATAACGGCTTGCGCATGTTAAGCCCGTTATTTGCACCCTGGTCCCTTTGCGGGTCCCGTCCATAATGCCTGGTCATACCAGGCGTTACTGGAGGGACCCGCTAAGGGACCTTGTGGTAGGGCGGTAAGGGATTACCGGCACCGGTCTCCTTACTGGTGCCCGGTATCCCTTACCGCCCTACTCAGAATGAGGCCCATTATCTCAATTGCAATGTTTCTTTGTTTTTCCTCAATTCAGATCATGGGAAGGGTTATACAGGCCCACGGTCACATGGCTGGGTAGGTAGGAAAGGGAGTCCATTAATACAAACGGAAGCACTTTTTGTCTACCCATCTAGGGCCTGTGGGGGGGGTGGTCTTCCCCTATCTTTTACCAATCACCTTGTAATAATACAGTCTTTATGGGGTATCTCCAATCTCACTTCATCTCCACCTGCCCATTTCCAACAAACACTGAGACGAGAAAGAGGCAACTAAGATTGGTAAATATTACTGTGAGGTAGCCATGGTTTCAGAAGGCAGACACAGACACAAATGAACAGTTTCAAAAACCTTCATTTAACAGGGGTTCGAGACTTCCGTTCTGGCCCTATCTCTATAATGAGAGTAGTCTCGACCATCAAATTAAACTAAAGGATGTCAGTCAGTCTGTCAAAATAATAAAGGTGTCCCTATCAAACCTAATCTTACCCTCACTTAATTCTACAATGATAATGTGTACAGGGTTTAGGCCAAAGCAAAAGAGTGAGTCAAATATCAGTATGGCAATGGAGTTAAATAGCACTCCCTTCCCCAAGCGTTTATAATAAAAGTTCAATAGGAGCTTGGGTGGCTAGTTCACACAGTTCAGTGAGGCACAGTTCGCTCAGGCTTCCCTTGCCTGCTTTGGTATCAATGAAAAATGGTTCACACCATGGTTCCCTTCCCCAGCAGTTGAACAATCCTTCAATGGTTTACATGACAGAGACTTTCCCAAACACACAGTATTAGCTAACCTTGTTCAGGACCACTATGCCAGTGAGCCTCTCACACAATTGTGCAATTGGCACCTCTTTACTTCATAGTACAGCAAAAGAGACTTTCGTAAACACCCTGTGCATGACCACTCTGTTACTAAGGCCATCTATACAGTTCGTGCTCCTCTTTATATTTCACTTGGTCGTGCCCCCGGCACTGTTTTTCACAATCTTCACTTTTTGGGTCCCAGGCCTTCTACTTAATTCTCATTATTGGTCCCAGACCCTATTCTTCCACAAATATAACCGTTCTTATTTCACTTTCGTGTTTTGAGCCCTCTGTAATTCACAATCTCAAAAGGTCTCTTTTTACTCATGTAAACGTACACGTGGCCTCGCCGCCACTTTGTTTCTCGTTACGCTGTTTCAACAATGGACAATTGAAGCTTTCATCTTCATTGCATCTCTCGCCATACGCCTGTCCTCACTTTGCAACATTGCCTTTCACAAACCACGTGGCCTCGCCGCCACTTTGTTTCTCGTTACGCTGTTTCAACAATGGACAATTGAAGCTTTCATCTTCATTGCATCTCTCGCCATACGCCTGTCCTCACTTTGCAACATTGCCTTTCACAAACCAGGCTCCTTTCTGCTTGGAACTCACCGGCTGTGTTTCTCTTTATCGCTTGATGCATGTCAAGGTCAGGGTCTTCTGCGCTGCCCCTCTGACACTCCTAAGCCTTCTCGCACGCCCGGGGGAATGAGCACCTGTCCCAGGCTTTCTCTTTGGAGTTTGTTTCCTCGAGTGACCCCCTTCTGGCTCCTTGAAGAGATGGCTCCCTTGCTACACTTTCTGCAGCCTTTTCATCGCTCAGGCCCTCAGCATCTGAGCACTTGGTTCTCTGCTGGCAACTTTCAGGGTACCTTGACGATCTCTAACTTGTGTGCCTTCTCAGACTCCAAATCGCTTCCTGTGTGACTCTACGCTCCAACTCTTATACTCTGGGTAGCCATCAATGAGTTTCTGGTGTATGTGATTATGACTGAGTGCCTGACCCTGTCTGGCCTCATTCCTGGGACAAGACCATTGCATATTACTAGGGGCAATCTTCCTAATCTCAGTCTTCCTCTTCCTCATCTCAGTAGTTGGGCAGACGCATAAGGGAGGGGAATTATGGGAGTTGTAGTATTCCATAAAGGTATAGTGAATATGGGGTAAACAATTGAGGTAAATCGGGCATACCATGTCTCGCCTTCTGGTGTTTCTTCCCCACTCCCAAAGGACCCCCTACCCAGGTGATCCCTCCTTGCTTGTCCACCACCAGGGTCGGGATCCAATAGCAATGGCACTTCCCTGACCACCTGAATAAGGGATCCCTGGGGCTTGAGTAGTAAAACAACCTTAGGTTTTTCACAATTACCCATCGGAATAACATGGGGAAAAGTAAGGAGCAATCAACACCCTAGAAAGAACTCAAGTTGTCCTACTAATAGTCAGTCAGGGTCAGGCAGTTAATAGTGACCATTTACACCTGACTCCACTTGACTGGCTTTTTCATTATAAAAGGTGTGGTTCTAGAGAGATGGATGAGCGAGCTGGAGGAGCACTTTGGACCGGAGAAGCCACAAAGCTGGGAGCTGCACGAAGGAGGATCTGGAGGAGAGCAGTGTGCTACAACGCTGACCGGTGTCTGAGGAGGGCTGCAGCGTGGCTACGGAGCCGTGTCTCCTAACAGCCGGAGCGAGGCAGCTGGGACCCTGCTGACAGTCAGTGCAATTGTTAGTTCCCTTGACCCGTGTGCCAGGCCCAAGGATGCCTGAGGGGGCTGGTGGTGAGACCCTGACTCCAACCCAAAGCATCCCGGAGAGCCCGTTCGCCAGCGCTACGCTACCCAGTGAGTTTCACATGGCAGTGGGAGAAACTCAGGAGCGTGCAGGTGGCTTGAGCGGGAGAAGGGAAGAAAAAGCAAGATTAGTGAAACAGCATGAAGTGGAAAGCAAGTGAAAGAAAGTACCGGTGCGCACGAGTGGCGCAGAAACAAAAGACAGAAAGCAAATAGATTTGAAAGAAAGGGCAAACGACCCGAATGTAAAATTAAAGCGTACAATTTGAAAGAAAGGGGCAAGCGGCCCGAATGTAAAGTTAAAACGGACAGAAGCAAACTAAGAAGAAAGTGCAAGGGCGCACAATAAAGTCAAGAGAGGGAAAGCAGCCCGAAAGGAAAGTAGGGAAAAGGTGCGAGTAGGCACAGAGAAGGAATGTGATGGTTTAAAGGTACAAGGACACATGGCATGGGAAATGTGCAAGTGTGCATGACCCAAGACAGAAGTGAGTGAAACAGAAGGGTGCAAGAAGCACAGAAGAAGTATAGAGTGGACAAGAACAGTGCAGGTGTGCACAACAAACTGAAAGAAATAAAGACAATGTAAGTGTGCATGAGAAACACCTGAGGAAAAAAGGTACCAAGGAAATGTGCAAGTCAGAAAAAAGAGAGGGACAAAGAATCAGAGTTATCGCGCTAATGAAAAACAAAGAGCCTGGCGTTTTCGAAAGCCTCTGATTCTACCCAATGAGAGGATTGGATATAAGAAAAGCTGTAAATAAGAAAGGCATATCCTGACCAGCTGAATTTATGTTTGGAACTAGAGGGGCCTAAGCTTGGGGAAGGAAACCCTAAGAGGCCCAGCCAAGTTGGAGACTTAATAGTGTTGAAAGCTCTGAAGCGGGGGAAAGGGAGCCCTGAGAAGCTTCAAAAGGAACTGTGATACATTTTCGTTTGTGATGTTTGAAACTTTAATAAGTTGAAGCTTACGGAAGGGAACCCCAAGGAACACAGAGACACTGAAGGTATTAGAATACACTGCAAGGACCCAGTGGTGAAACTCTTGCAGGCAACCCTTTTTGAACTTATTTTTGTTGCGCTTAAAACCACGCTTGGCAAGAAGGCCACCGGAAACCAACCCAGGTTTTCCTATTTTCTGTTGAACCACTATTCATTTTTGTCAAAAGAAACCTTTAAACATTTTTTCATAGCGTTGAGGACAAGCATAGGTTTAGACACAAACTTTTCATTTGGACTTTCAGACATCGACAAGCCATAGAAGCATCATTTCAGGGAAACATGCCTTTAGTGCAAAGGTCTTCAAACTGTGGGGTGTGCCCAACCGCATCCCTGGGGTGGAGGGGGGCGTGCGCAACTGTGCGAGAGCCCAGCATGAAATGCACAGGGGCAGCTCACATGGTCGGACTGGATCATTAAACTGTCTCAGGCACCGATGAAAGTGGCCCACAGTTGCAAATGTATATTCATCCCTTTAGTCACAGACTGTTTTTTTAAAAACTTTTATTTATTCAGCTTGGTTACACAGGTACAGGTGAGTTACAATCAGAGCACGTACAATCAAAGAAAAATATAGACAGTACAGATAAGTAGAGCAAATGAAAAGATCAGTCAATACACATGGGGAATACGCACAGGGCGGTCACAGGGCTGAAGTGTAGGCAATTCAGGAGATAGTAGGGGAGTGGCAAGGGAAGAGGGCTGGGGACGCAGGGTCTGAGTCCGTGTCAGAAGGGGCCATGAATGAGCGAAATTTTGACCAGATATATCTAGGTCTGGAGTGGGCGGGCTCTTGTACGGCCCAGGATTCCTCGGTGTCTGAAGCCCACGTGACCGCCCTGAGCCACTGTGCAGGAGTAGGTGTAGTAGGGCAGAGCCAGCAGAGTAGGATAGAGCGTACTGCAAGCAGCATACAGAGGCCAGCCAGTCTCCTAGAGTTATGGTGTAGTTCTGGGAAGTCGTGAAAGAGACACCTCATTGGGGAAGGGGCAATAGGGTGGTCGAGGATAGTTGAAACGGTGTTGCATACTGTGTGCCAGAATTGAGTGAGTCGAGGGCAGGACCAGATCATATGAATATAGCCAGCGTTGTCACATCCGCACCTGGGGCACCTCGGGGAGAGCTCATTGGAGATGCGGTGGAGTCTGATCGGGGTGTAATGGTACCTGTGGAGCAATTTGAATTGGATCATTTTAAAGCGGGAATTAAAGGAGATGCCGCGGGTGCGTGCACACACATGGGCCCATCGTTCTTCGGTCATTTCCAGTCCGAGGTCAATCTCCCAAGTGTTTTTTTAATTTGGAAAATAGGGGGGGTGATCTGGTCTGCACCAATGTGTAGTCTGGAGATTTTGCCCCTCATAGGAGAGAGTGAGGACAGTTCCGTGATCGCGGGCTCATCTGGGGGTAACGAAGGGAAGGTCGGGTATTTGTGCTTAAGGATTTTCCAGAGGGCTGAGTATTGGAGCCAAACGGAAGGTTTCCGCCTCAGAGACAGCAGAAGGTCCGGCCACTCTATAAAAATGCCCTGTTAGAAAATGTCCCGGAGCAATTCATAGCCAACTTCTGCCCACCGGTGAACGACAGAGGGAGGAACTTGTGGGACCTCTGGTAGGAAATTCCAGAGTGGTAAGTTACCATGAAAGGGATGGGTGACACCCAGTAATTGCCACGTTTTTGATAAAGCCAATGATGTACAGGTCGCTGGGTCAAGTGAGTGTAGCATCTTTGGCATGGGCTCGATCACCAGGGAACGGATGTCGCGGTCGCTCACTGATAACTTTTCGAGCCTGACGTGGGGCGGAGGATCTGAGGTGTTAAACCAGTATGCGGTATGTTGAAGTTGAGTCACCAGCCAGTACACGAGGAAATCAGGAGCCCCGAAGCCTCCAGCCTCCATTGGGGCAGTTATGGTTATAAGTTTTAGTTGGACCGCACCCGAATGCCAGAGGAAAGTGTTAAGGGTGCGTGTCAAGCCCTGAAAGAACTCACTACCCGGCCACTGTGGGATATTGGCAAATCTGTATAGGAGCTGGGGTAGTACAACCATCTTCAATATTCCTATTCTGACGGCCAGTGAGAGCAGGAGTTTGCTCCAACCCTGCGCCCTTACTGTAAGATTGGTGAGGTATTTTTGGTAATTCTCATCGAAGATCCGTTCAGTTTGGCGTGAGACTACAATACCCAAGTAGGTGAAAGCAGATGGGGCCCACGTGAATCCCAGGGTGTCTGAAGGGGGGAGTGTGCTGGCCGTGAGCGGGAACAGGGTAGATTTAGAACAATTCATTTTGAGACCAGAGATACGACCAAAAAGAACAACATGTTCCAGAATCGGGGCCAGATTAGTTTCAGGGGAACAGATGAAAAGAAGGGGGTCATCCGCATATAAGGAAACTATGTCCAAGGAACCTGAGGTACGCAGACCCCTATGCGTGTGACATTGGCGTAGCATGTCCGCAATTGGCTCAATTGCCAGAGCAAAGATTAGAGGGGAAAAGGGGCAGCCCTGTCTCGTGCCCCTGGCTACTTGAAAAAGGGGGGAGTACCGGTCTTCAGTGCAAACTCTGGCCACAGGGTTGGAGTAGAGTAACCTGATCCAGGAGAGAAAGGTGGGGCCGAATTTACATTTATCAAGCACACGCCAAAGATACTTCCACGAGATGGAGTCCAAAGCCTTTTGCGTATCAAGTGTCGCGGCTACCGCATGGACATCTGGGCTCACCCTGCTTATGATGTTAAAGAGGCACCTCAGATTCAAGGTGGTTGAGCGTTCCGGGATAAATCCCGCTTGATCAGGGTGAACAATGTGTGGCATATAGGGCGCTAGGCGTAAAGCGAGTAGTTTGGCAAAGATCTTGACATCACAATTGACAAGTGAGAGTGGGCGGTAGGAGCCACATTGAGTGGGGGGGTTTGCCACGTTTTAGCAAGACTGTTATTATTGCTTCGCGGAGCGAGGGGGGGAGCTGACCTATTTCCACTGACTCTTCCCAAAGGGCCATCAAGCGAGGAAGTAGGAGCGATTTTAAAGTGCTTGTAAAATTTGATGGGAATTCCATCTGATCCTGGGGATTTTCCTGAAGAGAGCGAGTCTATAGCTTCCGATAGCTCCTCAGGGGTGAATGGATTTTCAAGGGAGCCAATGGTTTCTGGGGAAAGTAATGAGAGAGGGAGACTATCCAAATAGGCATCAATTTCCGATATTGTGGCGCTGTCTGTTTGAGCATATAGAGATTCATAAAAGGAGAAGAATTCGGAATTAATATCTTGGGGTGAGGTGGCCAGGGTACCATCAGGCCTCTCTATCCCGGGGATGGGCGGGATTGCAAACTCTCGGCGGAGAAGCCTAGCCAGGAGGCGGCTTGGGTGCTCGCCCTCGCCATATTTCCTCGCGAGGCCTGGGTTATCCAAAAACCTTAGTTCACGATCCGCCAGAGAGCGGAAGGTGTCCAGTTCTGTACCGATTATCGCGAGGGTTTCGGGGGTTTGGTGAAGCGTGTATTGGCCCTCAAGAGTGGACAGCATCGCCTCGCTCTCAGCCATTTCCCTTTGGATGGTTTTAAGGATGCCGTTTTCCTTGGAAAGGGCAATACCCCTAAATAGGCCTTGAAGGACTCCCAAAGGATGGCCTGCGAGGATACCATGTTAATGTGGATCTTGAAGAACTCCTCGATTGCCAACTCCAGCTCAGAGCTGAAAACCGGGTCGAGGAGGGACTGCGGCTTTATTCTCCAGTATCTGGTCCAACCGTGGTCGGGGCCCCAACCTAGGATAATAGTGACCGGCTGGTTCAGAGAGGGTTCTGGGTAGGATCGCTAGGGAAGATATATTCCTTATAAGTATATCGGACACTAGCCACCTGTCGATTTGGGAATAGGAGTCATGAACCGAGGAGTAGAAGGAGTAAGAGCGTGAATCGGGATAGAGAAGTCTCCATGCGTCAACAAGGGCCAGGCGGGGGAGAGACGAAAGTGTGGTATAAGCAGCCTTAGTGAGTTCACAGGGTCTAGAGCCAGATCTGTCAAGGTCTACATCGAATATAGTGTTTAAGTCTCCTCCCCAGAGGATTGGTAACAGTGGGAAGCTATCGAGGAGGGCAGTGAGGTCTGTATAGAATTCGGGATCGTCAATGTTGGGACCGTAAATGTTTAGCAGGACCACCTCTTTGTTCTGCAGAATACCATGGACTAGCACATATCTGCCCTGGGGGTCAATCGATGTAGTTATGGGGTTAAACTTAAGGCTTCTGTGAATCAGGGTCATGACCCCCCCGCTCTGGGTAGAGTAGGTAGTATAATACCTCTGAGGACCCCATGCTTTAGCAAACCTTTCACAGTACTCCGTGCGGGCATGTGTTTCCTGCAGGAACAGGATCTTAACCCCATGACCTTCAGCCTGGAGCTGTAGTAGCCTCATTTTCTTATGCTTTCCCAGACCCCGGACTTTCCAGCTCATGAATGTCAGGGTGTCCTCACCCAACAGCCTAGGGGCAGTCATCAGGGATTGCAGGTGAATGGCATAGTGCCCCCCATGATCTGTATATAGCGCAGATGGATCTGCGGTACCATTGCCTCCACAGCGCCCTGCACTCTACCTCCTCCGTTGATACCAAGCCTTTTTTAACATAGAACCCAATTCCCCCCGCCCCCTCCCACAAACAGAGGAATGATAACCCCATAACGAAACAACCAAATCCAAACCAATGGCATCAGCGCCTGGGGGGGCCTGTGAACTGGCCTGGCGGTAACGCTCTAAATCGGGAGGCAATATTAGGATAAACTTGGTGCCCAGGACTGTTGTCAAGTGGCCCCCGGGGAGAGTCCCCCCTGGGGTAGCCCAGGCACGGTCGCGCGATCAAAAAACAGATCGCTCAAGACCGGTTCATAGTTTCATAGACAGTCGGATCTTGACAGTATGTGAGCTCAGCTACACACATGGAGAAGGTGTTATAATAGTAGAGAACCGTCTCCGGCTGTGAGGATGTAGGCGAAAGTCTATACTGTAGTAGCTCAGTCTCTCAACACATGGACAACATAATCAAGGAGCTAAACATTAACTATATTTGTTACGAATGCGGCGTTGCCGTGATAAGCCAAGAACCCAATCATGAGCAACCAGTTAGGAACATAGTGAGGACATCATACATTGCAAAGAGGCTTCAGCCAGGGAAGTGTTCATCGAGGAATCTGGAGGCCTCCTCCGGGATCGTAAAGAAATACACCCGGTTAGAGAATTCGATCCTCAGTTTAGCAGGGTATAGCATGGCATATTTGACCTGTAGATCTCGAAGCCTCCTCTTCACTGCCACAAAGGTTTTCCGTTCTCGCTGGACCGCCACCGATAAGTCTGGGTAGAGGTGGACCCTTGCTGCGCCCAAAAGAAGTTCACCCTTGATTCTTGCCGCCCTGAGGAGGGTGTCACGATCACGGAAATTTAGAACACGAGCTATGATCGGGCGTGGCGGTGCGCCCGGTCTAGGTTTTGCCGTGAGGGCTCGGTGTGCACGCTCGATTGCAAACTGAGGAGAGAGCTTTGGAGAGTCCAGTAATTGCAATAGCATGTGTTCGACGTAGTCCTCCATTGGCTCCTGTATGCCGTCCTCAGGTACTCCAATAATGCAGAAGTTGGTGCTCCTTGAGCGGGATTCAAGGTCCTCATTTTTCTTCTCAACCTCGGTGACCCGGCCAGAGAGAGCCGAGACCTCAGCCCTGAGGGAGCTCAAGCCATCCTCTGCAGTGCTCACTCGTGTTTCAACCTCAGTGACCCGGCTGTCAGTCTTTTCTATATGGGCCTTAATGGAGGTTATAGTGCCGTTCATGTTGTCCAGCTTGCTATGAAGTGTGGTGAAACCCTCCCGGATGTACTCCATTATCTTTTGGGACTCGGCCGGGTCTGATGCCAACGTGTTGGGTGATTCCTGGTCAGGTGCTTCCCCCGCAAGGCCCGCTGAGGACTTTGTAAACATGTTGATTGAAGATTGCTTTTTTCCGGCTCCCTTAGTCATGATGCCAGGAGGACAGTAGGATCTGTGACCCAGGGGCACAATGGGGGTATCGGGAGAGGTAGATGATGCAGCAGAGACCGACAGGCGTTCACAGTGTTCTGGGCGAGAAGGGGCCCTCACAGATAGGATAGAATGCCGCATTGCAACCGGGTGCGGGGGCTATGCTCACCGTCGCCCGCAGGGCCGAGACTCCAGAGGGTTGCAGGGTGGTCGGTGGGAAAGAGACCACCGGGCCGGATCAGGCTGGGGACCCTGGGCAAGAGCTGAATGTGGAGGAGCAAGACAATGCGACAGTAGATGCGGGGGCCATAGCCGAGGGCTCCGCTGGGGTAAAACCAGATCAGCGGACAGGGCCCCCTGCTTATTGAGTATGGGCCGCCAAGGGCTGGTAGGGCGACTGGGCCCCGGTCACGCCGAAGAGGGCAGTGCGGAGGATCACAATTTGTCAGAGCGCACAGTTAATGTTGGCAGGACAGTAGGCCTTCGACACAGGGGAGATCCATTGTGGCTCAGGTGGTCATGGTGGGCAATGGGGCCAGAGGTGCAGCACCTCCCAAGAGGACCCCAGGCTGATGTACGAGTTGCAGGGGGCAGTGACTGATGGGGCCCACACCGAGGGCCAAAGTTGGGCGTTGTGTGTCAGTGTCGAGGATCGGAGGGGCCCAGTACCTGCCGTGGGTCTCCAGCAATCAGAGTGATCCGCCGAGCGCGGGCCTCCACCTGACGCCACGGGTGCCGAAGATGTGAGGTGCAGAATCCGTTCACACCCCAAGGGCGGCACTGGAGCCTCCACTAGGAGGGTCTATGTGACTCACCAACGTCCACTGTGAGGAGGTGTCCCGCGAGTCGGCCTCCCGCCGATGGGTCTCCAGAGAACAAGCAGAATGCAGCACGCCACCCGAGGAGGGGCAGTGGAGCAGCCCGCTCTAGATGTGGAAGTGGTCCTTGGGTCCAAACAGGGTGCTGGTGCTCCAGGCCGGGCCATCACAGGGGCATGGAAGGCAGGGAGAGCGGTCGCATCGGAGCGCAACACGCCCTTCCCCCACGGCAGGCCTCAAAAAAGCCGCGGCG
Organism: Ambystoma mexicanum; assembly: GCF_040938575.1. Classification (NCBI taxonomy): domain Eukaryota; kingdom Metazoa; phylum Chordata; class Amphibia; order Caudata; family Ambystomatidae; genus Ambystoma; species Ambystoma mexicanum. Next base: position 384,605,338 of record NC_090934.1, on the reverse strand, counting down.
CGGCCGTCTCACCGCTCCGGAGCTGGGAGGCGGGGAGTAGTGGCGTCAGCTCCCAGCCCGGACTGCGGGCGCCGTATCTCAGCTGTCAGCAACAGATTCTGGGTTGAGTTGGGCACCTCCGCGATATTTTGTATAAGGAGGGTGCCTTGCGACACAGAGCGCGCGATCAGGCGGCCATCTTGTTCGAGCGCAACAGCGCCCCCCCTAGTCACAGACTCTTTGAGTAGTACCCAAGGGGTTGTTTTTTGTTAAAATGTAAGCAAGTAGTGATATTTAAAGAATATTTATTCATTAACAATGGTCACAACTACTAGCTGCATAGTGAAGTAACTCATCAAACTGGCCCACATTGGCCAAAAAAGGGGCCCATTTTGACTGGCCCACACTAGCATTTTGCATTTTGGTATGGGCATTGCCCTATTGCCCTATAGGCCAGTCCGAGCCTGGCGGCTCATACATAATGGGCGAGGAGGCATCCACCCAGTGGCCCCACCTCCCCCATTATGGAGGCAGCAAGGAGCCAGCCCAGTGAAACACTGAGCACTTCCTTGGCTGCTTTTTTTCCAGCTGAGGAAGTGCTCCTGGGCTGGCTGAACAGTCGAAGGGAAACACTGTTTCCCTTCGACAGTTCAGTTCTGTTCCCCAGCCTCACATGCTTACTGAGCCATGCAAGGCTGGGGGCGTTTTGCTTCCCCAGCCTTGCATAGCTCATATGAAATTCTGGTTGGGGCGCTGCATGTCTGTATGTGCGAGGGGGAGCCCTGCGCCTCCTCGCACATACGGACAGAGCAGCCTGGAGCAGGGCATTTCAGCACCCACGCGCAGGCCCATGCAGAAGGTACGTTTATGTTCATTTAATTTTTGTTTAAATGTGTATGGATGCATGTATGCTTGTGTTATGAGTGAGTTGTATGGTGATGGGTGCTCATGTGAAAGATAGAGTGATTGCTGTGCGAATGTCTGTGTTTGTTTTGGGCCGTTGAGCTGATTTCGGCGAGTGGGGGTTGCAGGGGGTAGGAGGGTTGTACAACAAAGGCATTTTTAAAATGCCTTTGTTGCACAATCCCCATACCCACCTGCCAAAATCAGCTCACCTTCTGAGGCGCTGTTGAGTCCAGGGGACAGGGATGGTATTTTCTTACTGGAAATCTATCATATATGTCGATTGAAAAATACCATGCTTTCCCATTGGCCCACCAGTGCCTTGCATACACACACAATATCAGAGGAAATGACTCACTTTCCCCTGGATTTTCTCCATCTTCTCGCAACACCAGGGGGAATGAGTCCCTTTCCCTGGTGTTTCAAAGGCTTCTCTGCTGATTGTATCGCAAACCTGGTGCACTGTCCTGCCAGGTACTGCCATTGTCCATATAACTGTTATACTTTCTTTCTCCAGCATGGGGTCTGGCATGAATTCACATGCTCATGAATATTCCCCGTCGTCAGGCTGGGAATCCTCGGTAAAGAAAAAACCAGTATCAGTTTCGTTTCTGATCTGTCTTTCGTAGTAGTAACCAATCACTGGTCTCTGCGTCATACTGACCACAGCCAATGACTGCCCTCTACCTAAGCCCCGCCTCTGGCAGCCATCTTCAGATTTTTACCGCACGTTCATGTGTTGGGATCCTCGTGCTATTGCTCTCGCGCGTTAGTGCTATTTTTTCTCAAAAACTTTGTTTTTTCGGTCAAAAGAGCCTCAAGCTCCACCGACTCTCCATCCGATCAACGGGGACCCGTGTCGGATTCGTCCACGCCCCTCAAGGGTGAAGATTCGTCGAGCTACGCTTTTGGAGGACTCCAGAAGTTTCTCAGGCCCATCTCGGTCATGGCCCAGGAGAAGGGAAGCTCGACGCCCGGAAAGCTGTTCAGGGTCTGCCCTGGATGCCAGCTGCAGAATGTCTTTAAGGAAGACGAACACTCCTTTTGTCTTTACTGCCTACATGTGGACAAGACGCACGTGGAGAAAAAGGGGGGGCAGGAGGTCGTCGTGGATTCAGCCTCAACCTCTGAGGAAGAACTGATCGAGGTCTTAAGCCACGGCGTTGGCGTGGAAGAAGACCAGTCCGTCGGGAGGGATCCCGACGCAGGAGACGACGACATCGTCGAGGGTACCGACGGGGCCCCTGACTGCCCGTCGGATTCCCCTCTGCCAGTGCCGCAAGACAACTCGGCGGCCATTTTGTTGGCTATACAGTCCTTATGCGCAGAGATAAGGACGAGACTGCCGTTACCAGTGGAGGAACCACTCCCGTCGGGGGACCCGGAACCAGGCCCTTCGGGCAGCCCCCCTCCTAAGAAAAGAAGGATTCACCCTCCACCTCCTTTTCAGCCGTCGCGCCCCGTTCAGCCCTCCTCCCCGTCCACGACTCGAGGGGATGATACGGGGACTGACACGGCCGCGACGGGTACGGACGACGAGGTGTACGACGAGGATCTGCCGTCGTCTCCTCCCACCCGGGATTCTCCGCCCAACGAGATTGGATCTTTTCACTCCATGATCGCCAGGGCATCCGAGCTCTTCCAGCTCTGCCCGGAGGAGAAGAAGAAGGAAGGTTTCCTTTATCAGCGGCGCAAGGCCAAGAGGAAGACGGTCCTCGCGGTACCTCTACTGGACGATATTTGGGATGAGGGCCTAGCCCTCCTCAAGAACCCATCCACGACGCCGGCTAGAAGAGACCGGAACGAGAAGAAGTACCGGGTCCCAGACGCGGCCCCCTTGTGCCTCCGGGCACAGCCTACCCCGGACTCCGTCGTCTCCGCGGCGGCCAGGAAGAAAGCGGGGGGGGTGGTTGCGGCCTCCACGTCGACTTCCCCGCCGGACGGCGAGGGAAAGAAATTGGACACGATGGGGCGCAGGGTCATCTCGTCTGCAGCGACGACGATTAAGGCGGCCAACGCCTTGGCTATCGTAGCCCGCTACGACAGGGAGCTGTTGTACAAACTGGCTCCCCTGCTGGACTTCCTACCGGACGACAAGAGGGCGGATGCCCTGGATATCTTGCAGGAAGGTGAGGTGGCGTCGGACCACGCCATCACGATTGCGACGGACATCGCTGACACTGGATTTCGCCGGTTGGGCAACGGCGTGTGCCTTAGGCGGCGTGGATGGCTCAAGGCTACTGACTTCCGTCAAGACGTACAGACCAGAGTCCTGGACATGCCGTTCGATGGGAGCAACCTGTTTGGGAAAACAGTGGACGATTCCCTTCAAGCCATTAAAGCGGACACGGAGACGGCCCGGGCGCTCGGGGTTCTCCAGCAACGGCAGCCGCCCTTTCGGAGCGGCGGAGGCAAGGGTGCCTCCAAAGGTTCCGGCAGCGGTTTTTCCACCTACCGTCAAGCGGCCCGTTCGTCGTCGCAGGAAGCTTACAGGGGACGAGGCAAGTCAGGCGGACCCCGCCGTCGTCGCCAAGGAGGTCAAGGTGGCAAAGCCTCGTCTAAGCAGGATTGAACCGGCCGTGGGGTCGGGCCCCCACCGAAGCACCCCGGTGGGAGGCCAGCTGGCGAGCTTCGTCAGCGTGTGGGAGTCCATCTCCACCGACCGTTGGGTGCTGGACGCCCTAGCCCAGGGCCACGCGCTCGAATTTCAAAGAAGGTGCCCACGCGTCCCCCCTGTGGCCAGGAAAGAGCTTCACGTCCCTCAGCTTCGCCAGGAGGTAAAAGCGATGCTCAGGAAGGGCGCCATCGAACTCGTCCCAAAGAGGCTTCGGGGCTCCAGAGTTTACTCAAGATACTTCCTCGTGAAGAAGAAGACGGGAGGATGGCGCCCCATCCTAGATCTACGACGGCTGAACAAGTTCATCAAGGCACAGAAGTTCCGGATGGTCACCCTCCAGCACGTCCTGGGGCAGCTGGAGGAGGGCGACTTCCTGTCGTCATTGGATTTGGAGGATGCCTACTTCCATATTCCCATCCTAAAGGGGCACCGAAAATTTCTCAGGTTCGTGGTCCAAGGGCGTCACTATCAGTTCAGAGCCCTTCCCTTCGGTCTACGGTCGGCTCCCAGGGTATTCACCAAGTGCCTTGCACCAGTGGCGGTGCAGCTGCGCCGAGAGGGGATCCACGTCTACCCCTACCTGGACGACTGGCTCATCCGAGCCAAGACGAGGGAGCTCGCCGTGAAGCACACGGCAAGGACCGACCGTCCAACTTCTTACGGACCTGGGATTCTCTGTGAACTACGCCAAGTCCCACCTGGTACCCGCGCAAGACGCACTGTTTCTGGGAGCGAAGCTCGACACAGTGTCCCTTCTGGCCTCCGGATGTTGGTTGCCGACGCGGCCAAGGTGAGGTCCATCAAGTCCCTCCTCGGAATGATGTCTTCTTGCATCTACCTCATTCCCATGTGCAGGCTCCGGATGCGCCCGTTGCAGGAGTTCCTGGACGCGCGCTGGATCCAAACGACGGGCGACTTCGAGGAGAGGATCACACTCGACGAGAGTTTCCGACGAGCGATCCGGTGGTGGGGCACCCGCGCGCATCTGACAGCGGGCATGGACTTCCAGACCCCAGGCCACCAGGAGACAGTGACCACGGATGCCTCAGTGGAAGGGTGGGGAGCGCACACCGAAAATCTGCACGCGAGAGGCCTTTGGCTCCCGACGGAGAAGTCCCTCCATATCAACGTCCTGGAGCTCTGTGCAGTGTTTTGGGCCCTCAGATCCTTCCTTCCGTCCCTCAAGGGCAAGGTGGTGAGGATCTTCACCGACAACACCACCACCATGTTTTACATCAGGAAACAGGGCGGAACCAGGTCCCCAGCACTGTCCAAGGAGGCGCAGGACCTGTGGCATTGGGCCGTCGCCCAAAGGATTTTTCTGGTGCCGTTTCATCTGGCAGGGATAAAAAACACCATCGCCGACTCACTCAGCAGGGAGCTGTGCTCATGCCACGAGTGGGAACTACGGCAGGATCTAGTGGATCGCCTCTTCCGACGGTGGGGCACACCCCAGATCGACCTGTTCGCGACGGCGATGAACTCCAAGTGCCGGAGGTTCGCCAGCAGGTTTCCCCAGCCGAGGAGCATGGGCGATGCTTTCTCGTTCCCCTGGGAAGGCCTGTTCCTATACGCGTTCCCTCCACTGCCACTGCTGATCCGGCTCATCAACCAGCTCAAGAGGCCACGGTGCAGGATGATCCTCTTCGCACCTGCGTGGCCGAGGCAGATATGGTTCCCGAACCTTCTGGACTTGTCAGCGTCCCCGTCAATCAAGCTGCCAGTGGACGCGGATCTGCTCTCCAGGGAAGGAGGCGCCATCCTCCACCACGACCCGAAGTCGCTGAACTTGCAGGCCTGGCTCCTGCAGCACTAGAGTTTGGAGGATACGATATACCGGCCGACTGCAGAGAGGTTCTTGCAAAGGCCAGGGCGTCCTCGAATCTTAAATGCTACGGACACAAATGGAAGAGGTTCTCTGTCTGGTGCCGCGCACAGAAGATTAACCCTCTAAGGATTACGGCTCCCCAAGTACTGCCGTACCTGTTGACGCTGGCCAAGGCTGGACTGGCGCACGCGTCCATCAAGATTCATCTTGCTGCGATCTCCCGATACACCAGAACCACGGGGCAGACGTCCTTGTGGTCTCATCGTCTGGTGAAAGAGTTCATGAAGGGACTGTTCAGATCGTTCCCGCCGGTGAAGGCTCCGGCCCCGGCGTGGGAGCTCAACGTGGTGCTGACCAAGCTCATGGGACCTCCGTTCGAGCCTCTGCACTCGGCCCCGTTGAAGTTCCTGTCGTGGAAAACAGCGTTTCTTGTGGCCATCACCTCCGCACGACGAGTGGGAGAGATCCAGGCCCTATCTTGCAAGCCACCATACTTGACTTTTCACGACACGAGGGTGGTGCTCAGGACGCACCCCTCCTTCATGCCCAAGGTGCCATCGGAATTCCACCTCAACGAACCCTTGGTGTTGCCTGTGTTTTTCCCGTCGCCTTTGTCGCCGGCTGAGAGGACTTTGCACTCGCTTGATGTGGCTAGAGTGCTGAAGTTCTACGTGGACCGCACAAAGTGTTTTCGGAAGACGTCACAACTCTTTGTGAACTTTGGGCCTGTCAATCAGGGGAAGGCTCTCTCGAAGGCTTTCATTTCCAGGTGGCTCTCCGGCTGTATCATGTACTGTCATCGGTTGGCAAACCGACCGCTGCCTGGCCGTCTGAGAGCCCATTCCACCAGAGCGATCGCAGCTACCACGGCGTTCCTATCTGGTGTGCCCCTGCTGGACATATGCAGGGCTGCTACGTGGAGGTCGACGCACACCTTCACGAAATTCTACTGCGTCGATCGGGATTCCAGGGAGGAGTCCAGGGTCGGCCAAGCAGTGCTGCGCAACCTGTTCGCCTGAGGTGAGCCTGGTGAGGAGGTAAGATTGCTTAATGTTGAGTTTGATGTAATGCTTAATGTTGAGCCTTTGCCACCTCCCGTGGTTGTGCATGTGGGTACTGCTATGTATTCTTTATTCATGAGCATGTGAATCCATGCCAGACCCCATGCTGGAGAAGGAACAAGTTACTTACCTGTAACTGTTGTTCTCCAGCATGGGTCTGGCATGGATTCACATGCGAACCCTCCCGCCTACCCCTCTGCGGCTCTTCACTTGGTCATACTGCCACTTCACGTGCTTCCAAATCTGAAGATGGCTGCCAGAGGCGGGGCTTAGGTAGGACAGTCATTGGCTGTGGTCAGTATGACGCAGAGACCAGTGATTGGTTACTACTACGAAAGACAGATCAGAAACGAAACTGATACTGGTTTTTTCTTTACCGAGGATTCCCAGCCTGACGACGGGGAATATTCATGAGCATGTGAATCCATGCCAGACCCATGCTGGAGAACAACAGTTACAGGTAAGTAACTTGTTCCTTACTGTACTTGGGGATCCCAGACCCTTACTTCGAGTGCAATGATTAGTTCAAAGTCTCTTCTCTTTCCCAGGTACTCTTATCAGCCCTGCACTCTAGGGTATTTCAACACAGGCCTTTCTTCTGTCCGCACCAGATAGCCCCAGCAAGACCCTATTTCCAGGGAGCTTCCATTTGGCCCCCAGTCGGTCCCAGGACTTGATCACTTCCATCTCACCCTCTCTACCTGGTCCGCTTCAGCTATGGCGTCTCGGTAGCTGCTGCTTCCTGATGGCCGGCGTTTCAGACGTGGACACCTAGTCCCTTCTCTTCCGTCAGTATCGGCAGCCTGCTTCCAGTCAGGAGAGGGGTCCTTCTCTTCTGACCCTTTTCGGACACTTCACCTTCTCGCCTCACGTCTCGGTTCCCCGGGTTTCCCTTCCCCGCAATACTGACATGCTTGCAGCCCCTTGAGGGAGGACTGAACGCCATTTTCAGTCATTCCTCCCTTTTTATGTTCCACTTACTCACATATTGTCCATATTGACTGGAATGCTGATTTTGGTTCAGCAGAGCGTTCTTCATTACTCAGCGCCTCTTCTTCGTCTTGGTAATTATGTTATCATTCTCAACTGGGTTACTTGGATTCTTCTTCGTCCCAGTGTTCACATGTGACTCACATTGGTAGTCCCTATTCTTCCTTGTCTCATTACTTCTTTTTTTTTTAAAACTTTATTTTTGATATTTTCACATGTTAAAACATAAGCATACAAACTATACGTCATAACAAAACATGGAAGTAATTCGTGCTCTGCCTTCCGCCCCCACTCCCAAACCCGCGACTTGAACACCTTGCTACATCTGCATTTGGTTTTAGTATACGTTGTCAATGGCTTGTCGATTTTTGACAGGGCAAAATTCCTGGGTTATTGCTGTTGAAGCACTGGGGATGCTTCACGAGAGGAGTCATTTTCTCCGGTGGACATCAAATAGGTGATGTATGGGCCCAAGATGTCAGGGGGCCGTGTATGTAAGGGCAGTAATCTGAGAAAGTTTGATTCCATGTCCTGGCAGTAGGATATGTCCTTCATCCACTGTTGTACGGATGGTGTGGGGCCATTCCCCCAAGACATTGCAATCCTCCTGCGCGCCAACAACAACAGTAGCCCTCCGAGTTTCCGTGTGTAGTGAGGAAAGTTTTTAGTGAGTCCAAGAAGTGTGGTCTTGGGGTCGGGTTCTATGTGTACACCAATAATTGCGGCTGTTTTTTCTAGTATTGACCCCTAGAATCGCTGAATTGTTGGACAGTGCCAGGCGAGGTGTATGAAATCTGCTGTCTGGGCGCCGCAGCGGCTGCATGTCGGAGGAACAGAGGGATGGAAGTTGTGGATTCTGGCGGGGGTATGATATGCTTGATGAATGAACTTTAGATGTATTAGTTTATATCTTGTGTTTAATGATACCTTTTGGGTTTGTGCCAGGATGTAGTCCCACTCTTCATCAATAAATGATACCTGGAGGGATCTCTCCCATCTTATTTTGGGTATTATCGGGTTTGTGGCAGTTTTAGTTAACAATGACTTGTATAACAGCGATACTAGTTTACCCTCTCCTTGCGATCGTATGACGCCATGTAGTAGTTGCCAGGTGGTGGTGGGTTGCGGGAACGAGGGCAGTACAGCCTGAAGAGCTTGTCTGAGACGGAAATAAATGAATGTGTCAAGTGCAGTAGTGGCCCCACAGTCTCTCGCCTGCTGGGGGGTGAGAAAGGTCCTTTCGATGAAGAGGTTGCCCAGGGATTTTAGTTTTAGTTCGTCGACCCAGTTTAAGTATACCTTCTCGTTGGATAGGGGGATTCTGGGGATGAATTTTGTCAGTAGGAGAGGAGAGAATCTGGTTTGGACATTACATTTGTGAATTTTTTTCCATATTGCTATGGTGGAGAGCACCGTGTTTAATGTGTTGTGTGGCATATGTGTTTGGCCAAAAATTACTGCTCTGAGTAGGAAGGGAGAGGCAAGAGCTTGTTCGAGCTGGACATGGGGTCTTATAAAGTGAGTGGCGTACGAGTGCCCTAGGAATTGGGCCTGAGCCGCCCAATAATAGCATTCGAGATCGGGTAGTGCCATACCGCCTTTTTTAACTGGTTGAATAAGTGATTTGTATGCAATTCTGGCCGGTTTGCCCGCCCATAGAAGATCAAGGACGAAGCTTCGCAGGCGTAGGAGATGGGTCTGGGGTACAAGAAGGGGAATGTTCACAAAGAGGTAGAGAAGCTTGGGGAGTATCACCATCTTCACCAGCGATACTCGCCCCCAGAGGGTAAGTGGGAGAGCTTTCCATCTAGCGATTTTCTCTTGAAGAGTTTGGAGTACTTTATCATAGTTATCTTGGAAGAGGGTTGGGTGGTCTCTCGCCAAATGGATGCCAAGATACCGAACATTTGTGTGTTCCCATTTGAAGCCATAGTCATCTGTGAATTCTTGGGCTGTAGGGGTAAGGGGGAATATAATTGATTTGCTATGGTTAATTTTTAGGCCAGAGTATTTGCCAAATTTGATTGTCATGGATTACAGGGTTGAGGTTGATTGCCGGGTCACCGATAAAGAAGGCGATATCATCGGCGTATACGGAGACTATGAGCCTATGGGGGCCGAAGGAGAGGCCTATTTGTATGTGCTTAGCCCAGAGGTCGGAAGCAAGCGGCTCCATTACCAATGCAAATAGTACTGCAGATAGCAGACACCCCTGCCTGGTTCCTCTCTGAATGTCTATTGCTGACGATCTAGTTTTCCCAAGGGTGATGTGTGACCTGGGTTGGTTATACAGGAGGGCAATTAAATGGATAAATCGCTTGCCGAGCCCCATACGCTGGAGGATCTCAAAGAGGAAGGGCCATTCAACAGAGTCAAAAGCCTTCTCGGCATCGAGGAGGATTGCTGCGGCTTGCTGTGAGGGAGCGAGTGCCTCCATGACTCCAAACATACGTCTGATGCCGAATGTGGTATTCCGGCCCGGCACAAACCCAGCTTGGTCTGCTATCACCATTGCAGGCATCAGGGTGATCAGTATGGAGGCCAGAATCTTTGCTAATATTTTATTGTCAAGGTTGATCAATATCGGCCTATAGGAGCCGCATTCTTCGGGGGGTTTGTCAGCCTTGTGGAGCAGGACTACATTCGCTTCGCGTAGAGTCGGAGGCAATGAGCCCGTCTCTACTACCTCTTCATAGACTCGTAGCAGCACTGGTGCGAGCATTTGTGCAAATATTTTGTAAAATTCGCCCGTTAGCCCGTGGGGGCCCGGTGCTTTGGTACTTGGAAGTTCTTTGATGGCTTGGAGGATTTCCTCGAGTGTGATTGGTACATTTAGTGGCTCTCTCAATGTTGCATCCACCCAGTATATTTCTATATCTGCTAGATATTGTTTTAATTCTTCCTGGGAGGCGGTGTAGCTGGATTTGTATAGGTTTTGGTAATAGTTGCAGAAAATTTCTGCTATTTCCTTATCGGTGTGAACCATGCCGCCTTGGGGATTCCAGATTTGTTCTATCTGTGTTGGTTTGCGGTCTGCAGCTATCAATCGTGCTAGGAGGGCACCTGGTTTCTGTCCTTCTCCATATTGTCGAATGCGGTGGCCGTATGACAGAAATTTTAGTTCACGGTCGGCAGTCGTTCTGTAGTTATCAAGCTCTTTCTTGAGTGCTGCTAATGTGTGGTTCTGATGTTACAGATTGTGAGCGTTCAAGTTCTTTCAGTCGGGCCTCGCTTGAGGTCAGTTCTCGTTTTATAAGTTTGAGGATGCCCTGTTCTTTGGTGAGACAAATCCCACGGACATAGCACTTCAGGGTTTCCCATAGGGTTCCAGCTTATGTCACTGAGTCTTGATTGAGTTCAAGGAATGATGTGATTTCTGATCGGAGTTCGTCTGCGAATACTTGGTCCTGAAGGGAACCGTTTTTGATCCTCCAGTGTCTTCTCCCTTCTGTTGGATCTGCTGGGGTACATTCCACTGTGACAGCTGAGTGGTCAGATATTGTTCTAGGTAGGATTTGACTATTTGTCCATTGGACGTGGCTATGTGCGGAAACCAGGATGTAATCGAGACGGGAACTTGTTTTGTGGACCCAGGAATGGAAGCAGTAGTCGCGGGTCTCACCATGTTGGCGTCTCCAGATAGAGACCAGGTCATAAGCTTTGCAGATTTCGAGCACTTGGAGAGCTGCCTTCGGGACAGTCGCAGAAGACGGGTGGGATCTGTCCCAGTGAGGGTCTAGTGTAGTGTTCATGTCGCCAGCCCAAATGATTGTTGCAGATCTCACTACTCCCAGGTGTGTCATTACCCAGTCGAAATTGTTGTGTCCATCTGTGTTTGGTCCGTATGAATTTATGATTACGAATTCTGTGTTTTCCAGGGTCGCATGTACAAGGAGTGTCCTTCCCTCATCGTCGTTTTTGACTGAGATTATTTTGCATTTTAGGGATTTATGTATGAGGATTGCCACTCCTCTGGCATATGAGGAGTATGACGCAAAGTACCTATGGCAACCCCAGTCTCGGGCCCATTGGTTGTCTGTGCCTGGAAGGAGGTGTGTTTCTTGAATCAACACAATGTCTACTCTATCTCTTCGAAGGTACTGCGTCATCTTCCTGGATTTTATTGGGTTGTTGCCTCCTTTAATTATCCATGTGGCTAACTTGAATGTACCTGTTGGTAGTCTGTTTGCCGGTTCTGGGAACACGCAAAGGGATCGATAGTAGCTAGCCAGGGTGCTACTGTATTGTACCCAGGTTTTAGCCCACTTGTGCGGAGGTTGTGTTTGATGTAACAACTCGGTGATCTCGGGCATTTATGGGTGGGTGCGGACCCCGCGCAGGCACACTTCCATAACTGCAAACTTAAACCCTCCCAATCACGGGCAACCCCCAACATTCCCATCGAATTTCCCCTTCCCATTTCCCAAAACATAACTGAACTGCACTTGGGGTGCTAGGGAGCTTCCAAGGGTGGCGCACCGTACAGTTTGTCGTGATTGTCCGAGGTCCAGGGGAGCAGCGAGAGACGGCCTGCACGTGGACACGAGAGGGTGTCATGGCGGGTCTCTTACGTCACGGTCTCTTCTTTGGGGTCTTGGATTGTTGCTGACTTGTTTGCGTCCTATTTTGTCGAGGAATGTGTTTGCTTCGTCCGGTGTGCTGAAGAATTGCGATTTGCCGTCATGTTGGATGCGTATTTTGGCTGGGTACAACATCAAATACAGTAGTTTATCTTGCAGCCGACGCTTCACCCCAGAGAATGTTGTACGCTGTGCTTGAAGCGCGGGAGAGAAGTCGGGGAAGAATTGAATGTCGTCTCCGTCGTATTGTAACTTTCCTTTTTCCCTGGCGAGGCGGAGGATCGTGTCCCGGTCTCTGAAGTTAAGCAGTTTGGCGATTGGACACTGGGACGTCCCGGGAATCGGTCTGCTGGTTGGGAACCTGTGGGCCCTTTCCACCACAAATATGTTAGAAAGTGCGGGACTACCGAATGTGATTTTGCATAGGGTCTCCACAAAGTCTTCCATTTTGCCTGTGTTTTGCTGTTCTCTCACCCCGAGGATGCGGATATTATTTCGGCGGGAGCGCCCCTCGAGGTCTTCGTTCCTTGCTAGGACGGCTTTCATTTGGGTTTCTAGTGTTGTTACTTTGGTGGTCATGGAGGCCATGTTATCTTCAGCGTCTGAAATTTGTTGTTCCGCGGTGTCTAGCCTGTCCCCATGCTTATCTAGGTGGTGTTGTAGTTGATCAACTTTTGTGATAGGTAGTCTAGCTTGCAGTCAATGTTTCCTATGCCTGCCTTTAATTCCAAAAGGATCTCTCTGATGTCTGTGGCCTGGGGGGGGTCCCCGTCTTGGGGTGGAAGCTCTTCGGGGCCTTGCGGTCCGCCCTTTGTTTTTGGAGTTTTTAGTATGGTTCCTGCCTCGAAGGTCAATTTTCTTTGTGTCTTATCGGCTTTCCCCATGCTGGTGGCTTTGATGATTTGGTGCGGGTTTCCCAGTGGTCCTTCACGTTTTGGTGAGATAACAGGCGGTCTTGTTAGGGTGCAGTTGTGGGTAGAGCTAGTCCTGTGAAGGGTCACCGCAGCGGATAAAGGGGGTCCGTCAGCTAGTTCCACTCACCCGCCTCTGGGTTGTTGATTTGCTTGGCGCGTTCGACAGGACTCCCCGGTTGGTGGGGACGCTGGTATTTAGATGGAGCGTACTTTGCCTTTGTCACACACCTCTGTGTAATTTTTGGCAGGATGCGGTGCTGCGTACGGTAAGTTCGTTGTGACTATTGAGGGGTGGCGAGGGACAGTAGTTTGCCGCTTTGGATAAGGCTGGCGGTTTAAGCATCGCATCGGGCCAGTGCCAGGGCCGATATTCTTGTGGACGGGGTGTCTGATCCGGTCTGCCTCCCACTTCACTCCCGCCTGGCGGCTCCAGCCCCGGTGACTCAGTCCCCGCCGCACTGTGTGGCTTCAAGCACTGTCTCTCCCCCCGGGTGGGGGTACTGATTGCGATTTTATGTCTGGCGGGCTGCTTCCGATGTGACTAGCGACAAGAGCAGGGCCAATGGCATGGAGGGCGGGGAGTCCGACCCAGTCTGCCTCTTCCCTCACCCAGGGGGGGGGGCATCCTCCAGGGCCAAGTGATTCCTTTGTGGGGGACCGGTTGCGGTATTATGATTGGTGCGGGAGAAAAGAAGGGGGGGGAGCCCGGCTCACCTGGTGTATTTTCTTTACTTAGAGTCCCCTCGCCGCCTCGTCTGTTTCGCAGGTCGCGAGGCGCGTCTAGGATCTTCAGGCTAGGAGAGCGGTCCATGGAACGCGACGCCGGAGCTCCACCCCTGCAATCCTCCCGCCCGGGAACGCTGGTCGCTGGGACTGTGTGCTCCCGCCGAGGTGTCCGCTCGGCAGCCGCGAGACAGCCTGGCGGGGACCTCCAACCGCCACAGAGGCTGTGGGCGGGATGTCGGCGGCTTCCCGGGCGTACGGTGGTGTCGTGTCTCGCCCTCCTCTCCGGCAGCCCTCCGGATGTCATCGCGGGTGATCGCCTCGGAGCCCCGCACCTCGCAGGCCCCAGGCTTGTTCGGGGTTGTGGTAGGTCTCGCAGCCGATGCTGACTCTCGATCCGCCGTGTACCACCCAGGACTGATATTTAAGTCACCGGGGGGGGGGGGGTGTAAGGCCCCTGGAACCGTGCTTTGTCACAGGATTAATACTGTGCGCTCACGGAGCTCACATCAGAGCCGCCATCTTGGTTGCGCTCTAACACCTTCTAGCTTGTCTCATTACTTCTTAAGGAGGTTGGATTATCTACCCTACACAAGTACATGGAAGTGTTTTGGGAACTATGGTGCCCTGTACAGGGTAGGAGGATGAGAAAGGTTGTGGTATTGTCTGGACATACCACCTTTTCTCCTCTGGATAGTTGTCCATTGTCTGTGAGGGGTCAGAAATGTGAGGCGGAACTGTGCTAAGGTTTCTCAACAAATGCATTTCATTAAATCAGAAAGTTGGATAAACGCCTTACTATGCCTACCCTGATGAGGATTTCCCTGCCTAAAATAAACTAAAGGAAACAAGGATATCTGTCCCCCACACTTATGCATACAGCAAATAAACAAGGACATGCATGGCAGTTCAAAACAATAGTAATTGAATTTGTATTGTAACAGTCTCTTCTTAGAACCTTGGTGAATTCCCATTTGCCAGATTTCAAGCAGAATTCTACTTCACAGTTCAAGAAAAGAAAATAAGGAAATCCTGATTTGCAGCAAAGTTTCAACACAGTTCTTTGCAACTTCAATTGGTCAACAAAAGGTTCCAGTATTTCAGTGATTCAACAAAGTATATAGAAAACTCTTCCTCTTCCTTGTACGATTTATCCACCTTCGATAAAGGACAATCACGCAGTTCATAAATAGCAACAATAATTGTCTTGGTTAAGAGGATTTGCCACAACTGCTTGATTAGGATGAATTGCCACAACTGATAAGCTCTAAAGAAACACAACTTCTTAGTAGCAGCTTTACTCAGCTTTTTTCTGCAGTAACATAAACACATACATTTTCTTTGTCTGACCACTGTGTAGCACTTTTTCGACTTTTGCTTGGTTTACTCCCATGCCAGGCCTACTCCCCCAAAGGTTTGCTAACCGAGTATACTCCCCTGCCCAAACAGCGTTTCACAACAAGTGCTCTTGTGGTTAAGGTCAACTGACAAGAGGTTCACAACAGCTTTACAGTGTTCAACAATTTGCAGCTTCAAAACTTTTAACAACTCTTTAGAGAAAACAAGATTCACATTGGTGCTCTCTAATACTCTTCTGTAAATAATGCTCCTCTCCTTCTGAATATCTTTTCCCAAAAGGGCAGCCTTTTTGTCGGTTTACCCAATTTGACCGAAAAGAAAAGGTTTGAATGGGAGATTTGGTCGAAGATTTGATCGAATACGAACATTACGATCAAATCTCCCATTCAAACGGCATTATAGTGAACAGGGGGAGCAGGGGCTCCAGGGGTGTCCCTTGCACCCTTGTTCACTATAATGTCAGCAGTGGTTGCGGGGATGTCCCCCACACCTGTTGCTTGAAGAAAAAAAAAACAAAGGAAAGGACCCTGCAGCGCCGGTTCTCAATCACAGAAGTGAAAGGGAACAGGCGTCACAGGGACACAGTGAGTCGGCGGCACACAGCGCAGTGTGCTGTTACATGGTAAGTAAGCAGGCAATCTGAAATGGCTGTGGGAGGGAAAACCAAAAGTTGTTTGCGAACAAATAACTTTCGGTTTCTTCTCCCTCGGTCATTTCGGATTCAAACAAACAGTAATCCGCTTTTTGTCACTCTTGTTTCCCCACTGCACAGGTAACCAAATGCTGACAAGCATTGGGTCTTAGCCTGCCTCTCTCGTAGCAATGTGAATTCATACCATTGTTCACCCTATGTTGTATAAAGTATCGGCAGCAAGTTTCACAACTTATAGACCTCTCATTAGCCCCCTTCTGCCGTTGGTAATATGTGCTGGATTGTATTTGCCTTGATTTTAGTTGCATTTGGCTGAGACAATATGTGCAGGTATTAATTCTCAACACTTTCGCCCTGTTAGGTTGCTGGGGTTTCCATGAAATCACACGTTTAAAGTTAGTCATTTGGTTTTGTTACATAAGACTTCAATAGTTCTGTATTTAAAATTGCTTATAGCGGTGCCTTCTCTCATACACAAGTGATGCTCTCTTGCTGAATACCTGCCTGAAATATGCAAGCGGGTGCAGAACGCTTTGGGGTCACTACCAGCATGTGAACTTACCGGGCAAGACGTGCACCTTCAGTCCCATCGTCGCTTACAGGACTTCTGCTTCTGTGGCTCCTTGCGACCTGGCAAACTGCTTCTCATAGTCTGCCTTTGCCAAGGCCACCTGCTAGTGGAGCTCCTCTTGCTTCTAAGGCCCTTTGTTGCACACCAACCACCAGAGACTGCCTTAAGGTGCTAGGGTGCATGCCAGCCACCGGAGGCAGCCACCTCGGTACGAAAGCTTCCCTCGCCTTCGCTTCCCACGGTGCAAACTCTGCACTTCAAGATTTCAGAGACAAAGACACTCTCAGTACCGGCAGCTGATTTCTGTTGCATAGTGGTCCCAGCGTTTTCACTCTCCTCCAGCTTCTGTCTGGGCTACCAAACAAACCACACTGCTTCTGCTGCTTGCTTTCTCTACTCCTCTGCTTCTCTATGGCCTGCACCTGAGGGGGGATTTTAAGCCTCTCCGTCTCCCTCAAGTGTGGGTAATCTGAATTAACAATCTGACCACTGCAACATTGTACCTTTTTGGCCCAGTTTTACGGCCCAGTATTTAGGGAATTACAGGACTTGAAGTCCCCAATGCTAAAGTGTTTTTCGAGTTTGATTTTTACTTTTAAACCCAAGTCTGTTCTTTACAATATATTTAAGGAATATCATACTGATTAGTTACCAATTGTGATTGGAAATGGAATGGGAAAGCAGTTCTTTTAAAGAGTTACTATTCACATATTTCCTTTCACTATACCTTTGGGTGTTAGAATGGTCTTTAGTTTTACAAGTCTCTAGGATTTTGATTGGCTTTTTATTTCTCCCAAGGCCTAGGAATTAGTGATTGTTTTCACCCCTATTTATATCTATATCTTGTGGAACAAATAGCTGATTATTACAACAAGCTATTACATACTTTGACATTGAGGAAAAATCCTCCCTTCAGGAAGGCAAATACTGCGTCTCATCCCACAGAGTGCTCTCATTCCCCTGGGCCTTTTCTCCTCCCAGGTGATCCTCCTGCAGAAGACCACCCCCAAGGTCAGGATCGGGAAGCATCTGCCCTTCCCTGACCACCTGGGAGGAGACTTTAGGCAGGGCTTTAGTGAGAAGTCTGTAGGATTCATCACAAGTCCCATAGGGGGATCCCTCGCCATGAGATCAACCCGCTGAGTACCACTGCTAGGGGGAATTTTGGGTAGCAGCCCCATCTCCCTGACCTCATGAGAAAGGGCTCCCCCCAGGGAAGAAGGGATGACATCCAAGGATTCGTCACAGCACTGACAACTAGAATGTCCATTCAAGTTCTCATTATGGTTCTAAATTGTGCCGCGCCTCCTCCTAATCTCAGTACTTATCAAGAGAGTCATCCATAAGTATTCCCTACTCTTCATCGTCCCAGTGGATCTTATGTCACTGGCCTTTCACAAGTACATGGGGGTACTGGATAAAGTGTTAGGGTTTATGGGGTATAGAGGTAGGTAGGGTGTCGGGTGAGGGTTGTCATACCGCAACATGTCCTCCCTGATCCACAGAGGGGGAGTGTCTCCCATGAGATTAACATGCTGAGTACCACACCTAGGTGGACTATGGGGTAGCAGCCTCACATCCCTGGCCTCATTGAATAGGGCTCCCCCTCAGGGGAAAAGTGACAACATCTCAGTATTCATCACAATAGACACTTGAGGTATTATACCTTAGGATAGCCCAGTGTACTGCTCAGCTCTCTAAATCACACTGGATATTCACAACCTTATTATGTGTCTGTCTAATGTTGCCTATGTAAAAATTGGTTTTGAACACTTATACAGATGCGTGATACTCTTTGAACATTCCTCATCAGCAGGTGGGGGGGAGAGGCTTTTGCATTCTTGATGTAGTTCTGAACATAGCTTTGTGATGTCCTCATTGTTGTTTTTCTTTTTGTCTTATTTCTCCTCACAGAGGTAAACAGGAATATGAATTGACGCTTCGCAATGACCTTTATACTGACAAACACACACAGTGGTTCTACTTCCAAGTCAAGAATACAAGGAGAGACACCCGCTATCGCTTCACTATCACCAACCTAATGAAGTCATCCAGCCTATATAATGTGGGTATGAGACCCTTGCTTTACTCACAAATGGACGCACAGATGAGGAGTGTGGGCTGGCGGAGAGAAGGAAGTGACATCAAGTACTATAGGAACCCTATGGTCTTAGAGGGTCCACCCCTTTACTGCCTCACATGGACCTTTCAGTTTCCCCATGATGGTGATACTTGTTATTTTGCTCACTGCTACCCCTACACCTATTCTGATCTTCAGCGGCACCTACAGATTGTGGCCAATGACCCTGTCCAATCCCAGTACTGCAAACTCCGACCCCTGTGCAGAAGCTTAGGAGGCAACACTGTCTATGTGCTAACCATCACATCCCCATCACAACACTATCAAGCAGCAGCAGCAAAAAAAGCTGTAGTGGTGACTGCCCGGGTCCATCCTGGGGAGACAAATGGCTCATGGATGATGAGAGGCTTTCTAGACTTTATACTAAGCGATTCACCTGACGCTAACCTCCTCCGAGACCTTTTCATATTTAAAGTAGTGCCAATGTTAAACCCAGATGGTGTGATTGTGGGAAACTACAGGTGTTCCCTTGCTGGACGGGACTTGAACAGAAATTACCGGACAATGCTGAAGGATTCCTTCCCTTGTGTTTGGCACACCCGGTCGATGGTCAAGAGGTGAGTCTTTCACAAAAATCATGATGGGTACCTGCATGGTATGGAACATAACTATTCGGAGGTGGGTTCGGACAAACAATTTTACTGTGAAGTAGATCAGAGTAGGAAAGTGGGAGTAGGATCAGGATCCCCGTGTGGGAGGCCCAGATGATGTTGGTTTGAGTTGATGGGCTCTTTAAATACTTCTGTTTTGTTATAGTGTGAGTAGGACATGTCAAGTATACAGGGATATGACCTACAGAAATGGTAATGAATTAAGGTAGCTACTACCAATGTGTATATATAATTTTCTAAGGATGTCAGGGGGGGGCGTGGCTTAGTGGCCATGCATTGAGGAAGCAGACCTATGGAGCTCCTGAGAGATCCTGCGATCAATCCTTTCACCTGCTCCATTACGCTTTGAAAAACAAGGGAAAGGTATCGGAAGCTTTGGAGAGCAGGTGGGCTGAAAAACTGAGGAATCGCAGAACGACTGCCTGCAAAGGAGCGAGGCGTGCCCCAGAGTCATGATGGTGGATGCGTAATGGCTGCACTGAGGAGAAAGCGGTAGCAGGCCGACACTAAGGCACTCATGAGGATGCTGGAGCGCCTATAGACCAGCATGGAGACATATGCCCTCAAGAACGAAAACAGCCCGCACGCTTCAGCAGACACGAACATGGCAAGATCGAACCAACAAACAGGGAGACAATAGAACAGACCCATACTAGAGGCAATAGCTGCACTAAAAACTGTGCTAGAGCACAAAATGGATGCAGTGATAGTAGACGTGGGTCTGCTGCGCCAGGACGTTGTGGCCCTAGCGGAACGGATGGCCACAGCGGAACATCGGGTACAAGAAAATACAGAGAACATAACTGTCCAAACCCAAATCACAAGCATGCTAGAACGGATAAGGACCCTAGAGCATGGTGCTGAGGATGCAGAGGGTAGGCCCCGGGGAAACAACATCTGCTTTGTTGGCTTACCGGAAGGAGAGGAGGGTAAAGTCCCACAAACTATATAGAGAACCTACTGCTGCAGGAAGTTGGGGTGAGCACGCTGTTGCAGGGCTTCGCAGTAGAGAGGGCCCACAGAACCTTAGCCAGAAAGCCCCCGCCGTGAGCCCCACCGAGGCCCATGATATCCAAAATCATGAACTTTAAAGACCAGGAAAAGATCCTAACCTTCTCAAGAGAAGGAGGTGCGATCACCAGAAACTCCTCAAAAATCGCAATCTACCCAGATTATACAGTGCAGGTACTGAAACAGAGAGCACAGTTTCGGCCCAATCAAAGAACGATTCCGGAGAGAAAACCTCAAATACATGCTGCTGTAACATGCTTCTGTATACTGCCAAACTCAAGGTGCTGCAAAATGGATGATCCTATAACTTCAAGAGTATATATACATTTTTTATTTATTTGAATTTGTATAGCGCACATCGGCCCGGGCGCATCGTGGCGCTGTTACAGTATGCTCACTTAGTACAGGAGTCAATATGTACAGGAATACATTACAGCAGGTAGGTACATACATTACGTTACAAAGCCAATATGTACAGGAGAGGTGAAAGAGACGGGTTAGTTGAACAGAATGATTTTCAGCTGTTTGCGGAATGTGGTGTAAGATTTTTAGTTTTTAGGTGCTAGGTGTTGAAAGCTGGACCCGCCAACTTTGGTTCTTTTGAAAGTGGGTACATGGATCTGGTTGGTCAGATGTGATCTAGTGGGTCTGGTGGACGAGTTGAGGGTGATCCTTTCGGATAGGTATGGGGAGGCGTCAGCGGAGAGGCATCTTTGTGTGAGGACCATGGTTTTGAAAAGGATGTGTTCTTTTACTGGAAGCCAATGGGCCCCTTTCTTGGCCTGAGAGATGTGTTCCCTTTTGGAAATACTCAGTGTAGCTCTCAGGGCATTGTTCTGTGTGATTTGCATTTTGTTTCGATTTTTTAGAGGTGCCCAGGAATAGGGCATTGAAGTAGTCCAGTTTGGTGCCTACTGTGGCTCTGGCTATTGATAGGCAGTTTTTGGTAGAGAGGAAAGGTTTAACCGCGTTGATTACCTTAGTGGTGAGTGCAGCGGAGGAAGCTATGGCATTGACCTGACGTGACATTGACAGAGTTGAGTCAAGGTATACTCCTAATGTTTTTACTGCTGAGGAGACCGTATTCGTGGAGTTGTCAATGTTAAAGGTTTTGTATTGAGGTGGGAGTTTGTTCAAGGTTTCCTTAGTGCCAACTATGAGGATCTCTGTTTTTTCTCCGTAAAACAGAGGCCATTGGCTGCCATCCAGGTTTGGATGACTGTGTAGATTTTAGTTAGCGCTGCAGCCTCTTGTTCATAGATGCCTGTGAGGGGGTGTAGGGCTTGGGTGTCATCGGCATAGTTGGTGTATGCTATGTCCCGACGATCCATATCATTGAAAAGTGGGAGGGTGAATATATTGTACAGGGTGGGAGCTGTGCATGAGCCTTGTGGGACTCCACAGTGGATGGTGGTAAGGGTGGCGCAATCAGAGTCTGAGAAGACTTTCATGAGTCGACCCTTGAGGAAGGAGGTAACCCAGGAGATGGCTTGGGGAGAGAAGTGGGCTTCATTTTTCAGTTGCATGCCTAGGATGTCGTGGTTGACCAGGTCGAAGGCAGTGGACAGATCCAGCAGGAGCAGAAGTGCAGGTTTACCTTTGTCCATGATGTCGCTGAGTTGTATTTTGAGATCGAGTAAGGCAGACTCAGTTCCGTGTCCTGGACGGAAGCCTGATTGTCTTTTTCCTAGGATGTGATTTTCTTCCAAATATTGCTGAATTTGCGTGTAAGCCACTTTATCCATGATTTTGAGCAGGAAGGGGACGGTGGTGATGGGTCTGTAGTTGTTGGCATTTTCTGGGTCTAGGGTAGTTTTTTTGAGAAGTGGGCGCACCCAGGCTTCTTTTAAGCTCTCTGGGACTGAGTTAGAGTTGAAGGAGGCGTTGATAAATGACTTTAGAAACGGTGCAAGTGTTTCTACACAGTCTTTGACTAGTTTGGCAGGGCAAGGATCGCCTTTGCAATTGGAGGGCTTGATTTTGTTCACAATTTCTATTACTTCTAGTTCAGAGATTTCTCTGAACTTAAAAGGTGTAATTGGATCTTTTGTGGCCTGTGTCTTAGTCTCAACCTGGGAGGATGATTTGATGTGCTGGGAGAGGTTTTTGTGGTGGTCGAGAATTTTCTTCTGGAGGACCTCAATTTTGTTTAGGAGGGTGGACTGTATGGTGTTGCACCAGGTTTGATCTTTAACATTCTCTTGGGTCTTGGTGACTGGTGTGGATAGTTCTTTGAATATGACGAAGAGTTCTTTTGATTCAGAGCTGGCATTGGAGATTCTGTCATTGTATGAGGTGGATTTGGCTGTAATGATGGCTTTTTTTGTATTGTGCAGTCATTGATTTGTTTAGGGACAGTGAGGTGGCGTTAGGGGAGTTTTGCCAATTGTACAGTGCTTTGCGTTTTTTGGTGTGCCGGGATAATGGGATGAGCATGGTTATAATGCAGACAATGACTAGGCAGATCGAGCATGGAAAGAGTTGCTTACCGATTCACCAATGTCACAGGGGGTGTTGGAGCTGTGGAGCCTTGGCCGCACACCCAGGCGCGAACAGGGGCAAACAGGGCCTTATTCTGGCCTCGGTCAGGCCGGCTCCTTTAGCCTGCCGGCGGATGTTTAGTAAATATATTCAAATTTGTTGCTTAGCAACATCAGAGAAGCTGAGCCTCGTTCTGGCTCTGCAATGTGCCTGGGATTTTGTTTCTCTAATAAGCATGAAAATCAATGGCGATTTCGATCGCAAAGGTGTTTATGCAAAACGAATGCGGCGGTGCACCTCAGAAGTGCCCCAGTTGCAGGGATATATGCACAAAAAGGTTGAAACTGTGCAACCTCACTGAGTGAGGATCAAAGCCAGCAGTGTTGTGGTCGAAGTGTCAGGCGAAGACCGTGTTGCTGTAGGTAGGTGCAGCAGCAGTCTGGCGGAGGGTGAGAGGGGGCTCCTGCCCTCTCCACCTTGTAGTAGTACAGAGGACGCACACATCAGGATGGACCAGCAAGGCCCACCCCAACTCGAAGCTAGAAATTGCAATAACAATGGCAACGCACCGCCATAACCAGCCGGGAAATAGGCTTGACGAGGCCCGCGAGGGGACACAAAAGAGAACATGAGAAAAGACATGGAAACTAGGAACCAAGACCAGAAATATTAAAAAGCGGGAGATCGAACCCTGTGGCTGCACCGACGGTTGCCACAGTGAGCAACCCCCAGAATGCTGAGAATGTATAAGATGTCAGTTCAAAGACATCGCGCTGCGGAGGGCTGCCCCCGGGAAACTGGGGCTGAGCTTGAGTAGCAGTGGAGCCTGAGCAGGGGGGGAGGCTGGGCGTTTGTTCAAAGTTCGAGTTTGTTGTTCAGAATTTGAGGCTGGTTGACGTCTGGAGGGAGGCACACAATGACACCCGGGGATACTCCCACTACAGCACCCCACATGGCACATATACATGCATAGACTACATTTACAGGGGGGAGGGAAACACTACGAGTTCGGGGACACAGAGTATAAAGCACGGCCCTCTAGGACCATGCCCCATGGAGATACATAAACGCAAGAGCCTAATCCCAACGTGGAGGTTGAGAGCTGAAGCACTATTAGATCATGAATTTCAAGAACACATGCAAGAGGTCATCGAAGACAATTTCGAGCACAGCACTGGTAGTGTAGATAAGCTTGGCACTGTGTGGGATGCCTTCAAAGTGGTGGTAAGGGGGATAGCGATGGGGAAGACCGGCCAGAGTTGAAAAAGAAATCGCAGAGGCAGAAAGGCGAGCAGCACTGGTGGGGACGGAACCGGCCGAGTTGCTGTTAAGGCAGCAGTGCATAGACATCTAGGAAAGACTGTGGAAATTATATAATGGGAAATATATCCAAAAGCTACCCGCCGAGGGCGACATCTGGCCTGGTTCACCAACCAAGAAGTGCACAGGGACCCGATCAAAGCAGCCTGGTTCACCAAGCAAGAAGTGCGCAGGGACCCGATCAACGCAGTGAGAAAACAGACCGGGGAAACTGTTAAAACCTAGGAGGACATCAATCAGGTGTTCTCGCAATTCTATGAGCAATTGTATGCCCCAAACCTAGGCGCAGTAGCGTGGAAAATAAGACGCCACGATAACGACAGAAGAAATCGAAACTGTGATAGAGGGTCTCCCAACAGCTAAGACCCCGGGGCCAGTTGAGTTACCGGGGGAGTCCTATAAGAAATACAAAGGCACACTAGTACCTAAACAACTGGAGGCAAATGAAGAGGCGTACACACAGGGCCAACTACCTGACAGCATGCTAGAGTCACTTATTATACCATACTAAAGCCGGGGAAATCCGCCCCTTGACTGTGGGTCATACAGACCACTCTCTATTATCAATCAGGACAGTAAGATCCTTACAACAATTCTAGCAAACAGATTAAAACAGGTCATACACACCTTGGTAAACAAGACGGGGTACGTCCCTGGACGCAACACCACGTGGAACCCAAGAAGACTGCACCACGTTATCGACCAGACCAACTACAGACAGGAAACAAGCACGATCACCTCCCTAGATGCGGTCAAGGCCTTTGACTCTGTGAACTGGGACTGGCTCCTGCAGGTGATTGAACACTTTGGAGTGGGCAATAGCTTTCTGCAATGGGTTAGGTTGATATACACAGAACCCAGAGCTAGGGTCAAAACGGGGAAGCATGTTTTGGCAGCATGGGTAATATATCAGAGCACAAAACAGGGCTGCCCGCTGTCTCCAATGCTTTATATATTGGCCCTGGAACCACTGGCAGCATTCTTGAGGACAGAATACAGCGATATGGGAAAAGGATAAACAACACGACCCACTTAGTCTTGTTATAATAATTTTATTTAATGTGATTTAGTTTACATAATAAACTTTACACATAATATAAATGTAAAGAAAATATAATATATCAATAGAATTGAAGAAAAAAACAAAGGAAAATTGAAATGCATCAGTGCTTCATCATTTTCTTAGCATCACAATAAATAAAATTAAAAGAAAACAGTTATCTCCAAAATCAAAACAGATGTCTCCAAAATCAACAATACACCTATCTAAAATAAATAAGCAAAAGAACAATTAAAAATGACCATCTCTAGTGGCATTCGAGGATTCCCTTTAGTTCCTTTAGTGATATACATCTTTATCCTATTTAATAGTACTAGATATTCTTACATTACTTCTGCTAAGATAAACCAATTTATAAGAGGTGATTTTCGAATGGCTCCTGTCCTGCTTAGCGCAAACGTTTGCTGTTGGTTATACTACCAATTTTTCATAATGATACGCCCAGCTTGGCTTTACCTTCAACCAAATATTATACAGGGCAGTCTGCAAACGCATACTGCTAGTATTAGTGCAATAGAGCCAGAAAAACATCTCCCCAATGGCTTCACAGTTATGCACATACATACCAATATAATAATTAATTGTATTGACCATTGTATGACATTCGGTCAGTAGGTGCTTAGCTGTCTCAGGGATTTCCTGATCTTTACACAGGCGACAGAACCGTTGTTCTATGGGGATCTTATCTACAGTCCTGTCGTCATCTTAGTAGAGAGCTGCTCCATTCTGAATAGAAGAACATAGGTTCAAGTATTCCTGCGGCTTCTTAAAAGAATAGAGTCTGTGTTGTACAAATTGATATTTTTTTAACTTATTCAGATGGTCAAAGTTCTCCAACCAGTCCCATAGGTCGTTATGCTTCCCCAAGGCATTCTGCATTTTCTCTGAGAAGCTCCCTCCTCTACACGACCAACATATATCTACTAGGAATTTTTCCATGGAGCCTTTCATCGAGCAGGTGGTGTTTATTTTGGACATTTCTGGATGAACCGCTGTTAGCAATGCATTTTCTGTTCCACAGCTCATCTTTAGGTACAGGCCTGCCCTCTTTTTAAGAGGGCAGGCCTGGACTGTGGCTTTTAGGGAGATCAACCCTAGCTCCAGCCTTATAAGGGCCATGGGTATACAGGCAAGTAACCCTAAGATCTTCCGCCAAAATATCCCCTTGATGACCTGCAGCCTTTTCAGATCTGAATGCAAAAGGGCTTCAAGGCCATATGTCATCATAGGGGAAAATACTTGAGACCCCAAGGTCAATGCACCGATCACACTGGAGGTATTCGACAATTACGCTAAATATTCCGGAATACAATTTAGCAGATGCAAATCTTCAGCATTCCCCCTGGCTGGCTTGAGAGGCCTAGCAGAGACTAATCTCCCAGCTATAGGAATAAAGTGGCAACTCGATAGGTTCCGGTACCTAGGAATTAAAGTGAGCCACACTCCAATGCTCACACATGAACACAACACGGAAGCTCCTATACCCAGCCTTCGCCGATCCATGAAATTCTGGTCTAAACTCCCACTGGCAATGGTTGGTAGAGCGGCGATTGTCAAGATGATAATCCTCCCTCGGTTCCTGTATTTTTTCGTGAATATATGCTTCTACGTAAGACCACCCTTCTTCAGGAAACTAGAGGCGCTTATAAGAGACTTTCTGAGGGGTCCCAACAGGCACAAACTGTCCTTGGCTACACTATCTCTCCCACACAAGGAGGGAGGAATAAAACTACCGGACCTTCAGCTATATTGCCTAGCGGCGCAGCTTAGTCACATCGCGAAGTGGCTCTCGGACGAACCTTCCGCTGAACTGGGACTCCTGAGACAATTCTCTACCAAATTAACACCCAGGGAAACCCTATGGAACCCCCTACGACAACCCCCCGACACCTCCTTGGTCATTGGTCTTGGCAGGCAGGTATGAGCCAGAACCTGCTACATCAGGCAGGTGAAACATCCGTACTCCCCAGACAACCCCATCTTGGTGGACGTGTGCAAATCAGAGGCCGACCTATCCACAGCAAGAAGATGGGAAGAGGCAAGCATTTACACATGGGGAGATATGTTCGAGGAAGGAGAATTTAGAGAACTCGAGTCACTGCAGACCAAAGAAGGGCTATCGTGTGGTCAGTTTCTCTGGTACCAACGCATCAAACAAACCACCAAGAAACACTGGAGCGGCTGGCCAGAGGAACCCACCCCGGACCCGCTGCTACAGGAAATGCACGATCTTGAGGACGGCTGGAGACCCATCTCCAGGCTCTACAACAGACTCGCTGATAAACCCAACCCCAAAGATGAGGCATTGAAGGCGAGATGGGAAGCAGATATCGGAACCACGCTCACAGACAGGGAATGGGAAAGAGCATTAATATATCCTAAGAAAGTGTCTAGGAACTCTAGATTTGGACAGATCCAGCTGAACGTCCTTTACCGAACGTACATCACTCCCCACAGGGTGGCTTCCTTCAACAAACAAGCCTCCCCAGCATTCCCAAGGTGTGGGAACGACAGAGCGGACCTGATTCACATGTCCTGGACATGTACTAAAGCGATGGAACTGTGGTCCAAAGTCAAACAGACCTGCACAGACGCTGGAATGGAAAGATATAAGTGGACACCGGGTGAATGTTTACTGGGGACCTACCCCAGACCAACCAAACTCAAACATCTTGTAAAAATGATGGACATTTCATGCATCCTGGCAAAAAGAACCATAGCCATGACATGGAAGAAACCAGCCGGCCCCAGACATGAACACTGGTTGAAGGAGATGGAGAGATGGACAGCAGCTGAAACCAGGGCCTGGCAAGACAGAGCCAACTCCACTGGAGACATGGCGAGTGGCACCTTAGACTCCTGGAAGGCCCTACTGAGAGACATATCCTTCAGCGCAGACCACAAGCCCCCTTGACAATCCCCAACATCCTGTTACAACTGAGCGGTTGCGCTATCGTTGAGATAATGATCCCTACTTGAGACTCCACTAGTTTCCCGAGACATCCGAACTCTTTCCTTACACCCACCCGAGGGACAGGCACCATACTTCATGAAGACTGTCGTTTTTGTTTTTGTTCATTGTTTTTAGTTTATATGTTTGCATTTGTATGCGCTTAATACAAAACACCAATAAAATACGTTTAAAAAAATAAATAAATAGGGGAATATACTTGAACATCTAATTGGCGAGTTCCCCACAGTGTAAAACCTCCCTGCTTGATGGTAAAGCTATGGATCAATGCAGTCACCTGCGTGGCTCTGATGGTACGTGCTTGCTTGCATGTGACATAATCGCTACTAGGATCAAAATCAATTCCAAGGTATCTGTAGTGAGAAGCATAAAGGATTTCTGCATCACCTACAAAGAGCCTAACGCGAGCAGTTTTTTTACTTGCGTATCTCATAACTTGGGTCTTATCCAAGTTAATAGTGAGGCCGTTGCTTTCTGCATATTCCCAAAAGGCTATGGCAGATCGACGTATGCCACTGATGGTGTAGTCAAATATGACCAGGTCGTTAGCATTGCTAGAACCGGGCAAGAAGCCTCGCCAATTCTAGGTGGACAGTTTTTGGCTGAGGCTATTGCCGCTGGTATATTGTCCACATATAAGTTGTAAATAAGGGGGGCAGTAACACACCCCTGTTCTATCCTCCTGTTCTGATATACCTTTTCTGTCATATGGCCTTCCTGGTATAATTTGAGTTTAACTGAGTTGTTTAGATGTAATAATCTAAGGTAATAAAGTAAACCCTCTGGGTAGCCCTTAGCCTTTAGCTTCCACCACAGTCTACCTCTCTGAATTAGATCGAACGCTGCTTTAAAGTCTATATACAATACATACAAGGGGGGGTTGCCC
The DNA here is from genome assembly GCF_040938575.1 of Ambystoma mexicanum. Lineage (NCBI taxonomy): Eukaryota > Metazoa > Chordata > Amphibia > Caudata > Ambystomatidae > Ambystoma > Ambystoma mexicanum. The sequence goes on along the minus strand of NC_090934.1, from coordinate 384,576,681 downwards.
ACCATTTCCGCGCACTAGTACGCATAATATCAATAACCATGAGGTTGTGGGCGGTGGAGTATCCTTGCCTGAACCCACTTTAGAACTTGCATAAGATATTTGATTGATCAACCCATGTCTGAAACTCATTGAGTATTAAAGACTCAAATAATGTACCCGACGTGTCCAACATCGATAGGAGCCTATTGGGGTCCGAACAATTTCTCTTTTTAAATACAGGGATTAAGACCGCCGTCTTAAGCAGGGTATTTTGCCTTCAGTTAAAATCTTTGTGAACAAGATGGTTAACAAACTGGCCCAAAATTCTGGTTGTCTCTTGATGACTGTATTAGCCAACCCATTGGGTCCCAGAGCTCTCGAATATTTCAACTGTTTAATCTTGCCCAATGTTGCATCATAAGATGCATCAATGGGCGATACCGATGAAACAGTACTCTATGGTATTGAGTCCTCCATAGTCTCGTTATACGCTGATGACATGCTCCTGTATGTCAGCAACCAAGAAGACAATCTGCCGCATTTATTAGAGGTAGTAACAGCATTTGCTAGGTTATCTGGAATATGTATTAATAGGGACAAATCCTCCCTGTACCGCTTGGCGACATTAAGCGAGAACACATAGACCACTTGCCAGATCTGGGATTAAAATGGGCTCCAGTTTCCTTCCAATATTTAGGGATAGAGATACACCACGACCCAGGCAGCATCGCATCAGGCCAACAGCTGGCTGCCCTAAAAAATGTCACTTAATCCATGGTGTTCTGGAAGATGCTCCCCCTGGGGGTGCTAGGCAGGGCAGCACTGCTTAAAATGTTAGTCCCCCGCCGCCTATTGTATCACTTCACTTCACCAATGTACCCTACACAATATCAAAAAAAATTCTTCAACCAACTGAAGGAATAGGCTTGTGCTGGGTACAGCACAAAGGATTATGACTCAGGCGGGATTAAATTACTGAACTATGAATTGTATTACCTGGCAGGGCAGCTGCAGTTCATGGCGCAATGGCTGGGAGACGAGACCTCTATAGACACACTCATCTATTTATTTATTTATTCGCATTTGTAGAGCGCGCTTGCAGCCAGGAAGGCATCGAGGCGCTGTTACAGAATATACAACGGACTTGAAATTGACAGGCAGGAGCCAAGTGGTATCATGGTTACACAGTAGCAAGCAGAAATACAGGAGATGACTGATACAGATTGATACATCAGACAACGAGTCTGGTTTTGATGGCCTTGCGGAAGGCTAGGTGTGACTCAACGAGTCTTAGATGAGGTGGCAGTGCGTTCCAGTGCGTGGCTGCTAGTGTGGGGAAGCTGGAGCCACCAGCGCGCACCTTTCGGGAGGTGGGCGTGACAATCGTGTTGGCATAGCAAGATCTTAGGGGTCTGGTGGCAGTGTGCTTGGTGATTTTGTTGGTCAGCTAGGGAGGGGCGAGTTCATGAAGGTATTTGTGGGTGAGGGCAAGAGTTTTGAAGATAATTCTCTCTTTGACAGGGAGCCAGTGAGCTTGCCTTCTGATTTCGGATATATGGACTCTTCTTGCGGTGCCTGTAGCTGCTCTCAATGCATTGTTTTGAACTAGCTGCAGTTTGGCCAGATTTTGGTTTGAGGTTCCAACGAGAAGGGCATTGCAGTAGTCTAACCTTGACCCGATAATAGCCCTTGCGATGGTGAGGCAATTGTGACGGGCGAGGAAGGGCCTGGCGGCGTTGAGGATTTTGGAGTAGTAGGCTGATGAGGCGGCGATAGCATTGACCTGTCTATCCATGGATAGGTCGGAGTCCAGGTAGACTCTGAGTGTCTTCACATGGTTGGACACCTTGATACGGATGTTATCAATGGTGAATGAGGCGTACTGATCTCCGAGGTTGCCCAATGTGAAGGATGACCCTACGAGGAGGAGTTCAATTTTTTCACTATTGAGGCAGAGCCAGTTCTCTGCCATCCAGTATTGGATGGTAGAGTAGATGGTGGTAAGGGTGGTGGTGTCTGCTAGGTAATCGCCCGAGAGTGGGATGAGTACCTGAGTGTCATCCGCGTAATTGGTATATGAGATGCCAAGAGAATCAAGGATGCTGAACAGGGGCCTAGTGAAGAGGTTGTAGTGCGTCGGCGCAATACAGGAGCCCTGAGGGACACCGCAGGTGAGGAGGCTGGGGGCGGCAGAGGCTGAGTCAGAAAAGACTTTCATGGCCCTTTCTTGGAGAAAGGAGGTGATCCATTGACAGGCTTTGGGAAAGAAGTTGGCTTGGGTGGCAAGATGGTGGCACAAGGTGTTGTCGTCAACCAAGTCAAAGGCCGCGGATAGGTCCAGGAGTAGTCTAGGAGAGCCGTTTTGGTGCCGTGTCGTGGGCGGAATCCAGATTGCCGCAGGCCGAGGAGACGGTTATCTTCCAGGAACTTTTGGAATTGCCGGTATGCTGCTTTGTCCAGAATTTTGAGCAGGAATGGTACAGTGGTGATGGGCCTGTAATTCCCAGGGATTGTTGGGTCGAGCAAGGGTTTTTTGAGGAGTGGGCGTACCCAGGCTTTCTTGAGTCCCGACGGGACATGGCCTCACTGGAAGGAGGCATTAATAAATGCTGTGAGGAAAGGGGCTAAGGTGGGTGCAGAGTCTTTGATGAGGTTGGCAGGGCAGGCATCACCCTTGCAGTTAGAGGGTTTGATGGAGTTGAGCAGGGTGTTGACCTCTGTTTCAGTGATGTCTTTGAAATCAAATAGAGGGGAGGACGTGGTTTTGGTTGGTGGTTCAGCACGCAAGTTGGCAATAATGCCAGAGAGGGCTTTTTGGTGGCCGCGGGTTTTGGTTTGGAGGGTGTTGAGCTTCTCTATCTTGGCAGATTGAATGCTATTACACTACTTGTCGCCTTTGACGACTGATGGGGAGGAGCAGATGGTTTTTCCAGTTCCCTGAAGATGGAGAAACGTTCTTTAGACCCTGACTTAGCGTCGGAGATCCTAGCGTTGAAGGAGGCAGCCTTGGCTAGGGTAATGTTTATTTTGTAGGATTTGGAGATGGCTTTGAATTTCTGTTTGGTGGCTTCAGAGGGGCTGGCTTTCCATGTGGAGAGGTCGATCCTCTTTAGCGCACGTTGATTAAGAAGTTATTTGGTAAACCAAGAATGTTTGGCTTTTTTTGCTTTTTTAAGAGTCAGTGGAGCGATGGCATCTACTGCTGACATGAGGACCTCCTTGAAGGTGTTAGCTAATGTTTCAGGGTTATTAGAGGAAAGGGCCTGTAGGGCGGGGTTGAGAAGATATGGTGCTAGGTTCTCGAATGTGAGTAGGCGTGAACTCCTAGCGTAGGTTGCTGGGCATGGTGGTGGAGGTGAGCGGGCCACTTTCTTGGTATCAAGTTTGAATTGGATGTAGTGGTGGTCGGACCATGGGATGAGGGTGTTGGCAGTGATGAGGAGGGAGCAGTTGTGATGACTGATCCAGTCAAGGGTGCGCCCTTTGATATGGGTGGGGTCAGAAATGGATTGCGTGAAACCGAGGTTGGACAGCGCATTCTTGAGGGATTTAGCAGGTGAGTCCTTCGGGTCATTCAGCCCTAGGTTGATGTCACCCTAAATTATGACCTGTGAGGTCTTTTTGATGTTGTTGGACAGTGCCGGGATAAGGGTGTCATGGAAGTCGAGACATGGGCCTGGGGGTCTGTAGATAATGTGGGTGATTATAGTACAATTAGGGGAGACATTGATTTTTATTGGGAGGTAGTCGCTATTAAAGTCAGGTGGACCTTCAATTTGTCTGATGGCAAGGGTTTCTCTGGCGATGAGGGCAACGCCTCCACCTCTCTGTGAGGTACGGTCTTTCCTGTAGATGGAGTACCCAGAAGGGATTGCCAGTGATAAAGTTGGGCCTGAGCTTTCATTGAGCCAGGTTTCAGTAAGGAAGAAGAGGTCGAGGTCATCCTTAGTGAGCAAGTCATTAATGTCAAGTGCGTGGGCAGGTACAGAGCGGGCATTAAGCAAGGCGCAGCTGAGTGTGTGGGCATGTGGAGGTGTGATTGTAGGCGGGCTTGTGAGAGGGCTAGTTGGCGAGGATGGTGGCTCAGAACCTCTCTATTGATGGGGGTATCAGCCATGAGCAATGGGTCAACATTAGGCAGTGCAGCATCAACAATAATCAGGGGGGCATCAGCCATGAGCAATGGGTCAACATTAGGCAGTGCAGCATCAACAATAATCAAGGGGGCATCAGCACGGGACCGTGGAGCAACAGAGGAGTTGGGCATGGGTAGTGGAGCAAAAGTACTGTTTTGTTTGGGCGTATTGTTCGTGGTGGCCAGGCAGTCTTGATCAGAGATGCAAATTTTGAGGAGCTGACGTTGCGTGGCTGCAGTGTAGAGACCAACCCATGGGTTAAAGGTAATATAGCACATGTGTAGTGAGGGCTGGCACCTCGGGCCAACCCTTACATTCCGGTAACCCAAATTAGGGGTATAGGTGTTAGTGTTTGAGGGGTGAGTGCGTGACCGTAGTCATGCATTTCTAAAGCAGCACGGTACGGAACATAGGTTTGTGGCCTGGGTAGGTTGAAAAGGGTGGAGTGGTAATAGGGCATTAAGGCTGGAGGCCTTACCTTGTGTTGGCCCGCTGGAGTGTGGTGACGCCATCTGCGCCGTCAAGCAGTGGAGAGCTGCAGAGAGATTGTGTGGCCTTGTCCTCTGGCCTTCGCCGATGTGCGACTTCGCCTGGTGGCGGTCCTCCTCTCCCTTTAAAGCGGGAGAGGAGGGGCTGCAGGCTCAGGCGCGTGGGTCACGTGACTCCGTTCCGGTGTTGGTGTGGGCCATTGTCATGGTGCCCAAACACTGCTGCTGGCCAGTGTGTATTGCAGCGGGGCCTGTGTGGGGATCAATGGCGGCAGTGGTGGTGGAGGCTCGTCCTTCTTTGGGGATGCAGCCTGGTGTCCTCGAGAGTCTCTCTCGCAGCAGAGCTGCAGAGAGATTGTGTGGCCTTGTCCTCTGGCCTTCGCCGATGTGCGGCTAATCCTACAACCCGCCCTGTAACACTACTACCTGAGGGAGATTATATGGATGACACAGGCCAAGCACCAGAAGCTCCACATGCTCATCACGCTGGGCCTCACCTTGTGGAGGAGAGCATGGAAAATTTGGAAAATCCCAGATCCCTGTTCAGTACATGTACCCCTGTGCGCTCAAGACATACAGACGTCACTGGGAGGCCAAAGGCATAGCTCAAATAGACCTCTGGAGGGAGGGCCAGTGAGTGGAGTTCCAAACCCTAGTGGGAGAAAGCGGTGTACATAGTGGCAGAGGAGGGGGGCACACTGTGTCCAGACTGTACGCGCTGCTTCTGTGCACTCAAAATACCCCTGAGCTTCCAGCAAGGAAGAAATGGGAATCATAACTGCAGAAAACCCAATCACATTTGTGTTGTCATCTTTGATGTCCTGCATGTTAGTCTTAGCAGTGCACGGTGTTGGTGCGAGTTATGTTTGCTTAGCTTATCATAACTAGCGAATTTCTGGGGTTTTTGGTTTTACTTGTAACCATAATGTCCCTTTAACAAAGTTTTTTCATTGAATTTCATAGGTTTTTATCAGTGCAACTTAACCATAACGTCCCCATACTAAAGTCTTTTCATTGAATATATATATATATATATATATCACACGGCCTGCGGTAGCGGCCGTGTAGTTATGGGTAAGTTGCTAAACTCCTAGGAAGATCACTTTTTCGGCGGCTTATAACTTCGCTCCCCCTGGACGAATTCTCACCAAACTTTGCAAAAAAAAGTATATGGCCGGCTCCAAACTTTTTCGCCAAGTTGGGCTCGGTTTCGTGCAGGAGTGAGTTTGCTCCGCAGCTCTTGTGCAATGGGTTCAGTTTGTAAATTCAAGGTGGTTTGTCATCGGCCGGCAGGAACATGTCTCTTAGAAAGGCTTTCCATGCTTCGAACGTGACACTGATGTCACCCTCTGATCTATCCATTCCCTTTTCCCAGGCTGCGGTCTCCGCCTTTGCCCATCTTTCCAGTTCCTTGCTCCATTTCTCGTAGTTCAGGCCTGCAGGCGATATCCACATCATAGCTATGCCCTTTTGGCCAGTATGCAAACCAGGTCCATCAGTTACACCAGGTGTCTGTGTTTGCTCAAACAAGGGTATGTTCCCAGGAGGTTTTCGGTCGGAGTCCAGGTGCATCTGTTCATACCCACTCTTCTGCAGGTATTTTCTATTTTAGTCCCGAAGGTCTGTATCTTGTTGCACTCCCAGAACATGTGTAGTAGGTTGGCACCTTCCCTACTGCATTGTGGGCATTTTGAATTTGTGTGTCTGCCAAACCCAGATAATCGCTTCGGGGTCATTTAAGTCCTGTAATGGATGTTCAGTTGGATTAATTTAAATCCAGTGTTCCTAGACACCTCTTTCGGGTACGTCGGCTCTCTTTCCCATTCTTTTTCAGGTATGCTGGTCGTTAGGTCTTTCTCCCATTTCTCTTTCAAGGTTAGGCTTCGAGGGTTAGGTCTATCTGTTAGTTGGCTATATAATCGAGATATGGGCCTCCATCCATCGCTCAAGTTGTACATTTCAGTGAGTATTGGATTCTGTGTCAGTTCTTCTGGCCATTCACCCCTTTTTCTCTTGGCTACGTGTTTAATCCTCTGTTATCATAGGAATTGTCCCTTGGCCAGGCTTCTTTCGTGCAAAGTGTGTCGAATTCTCTGTATGTTCCTTCTTCGTACATGTCTCCCCAGGTGTATAGTCCCGTTTTCTCCCAACGTCGGGCTATTAATATGTCGGCCTGGGTTTTGCAAACATCCGCGAGTATTGGGATATCAGGCGAGTAGGGGTGTGGCAGCTTGGTCAGGAATTTGGTCCTGGTCCATACCCACCTACCCAAATTGACTATCATAGGCGTTGCTGGGTGGGTTGTCGGTGGGTTCCAGAGTATTTCTTTATCATCTAGAGGTGCGATCAGCCACTGCAGGAGGCCAGTTTCGGCTGTGACTTTATCTGATAGCCATTTAGTCACATGGATTAGTTGTGCCGCTAGGTAATCTCTTTCTAGGTCAGGCAGTTGTATGCCTCCTGCTTTGTATGGTAGTGTCAGCGTTGCCAGTGATATCCTATGCCTGTTCGGGCCCCACAATAATTCCCAGAGCACCTTGTCTAGTTTTCTGTAGAATGGTGGCTTAATGTAATGCCATATGTTATGAACCTATGTCATTGTGCAATGTGGTACAGGAACCTTGGCAATATGATCATCTTGGTGATAGCTGCTCTACCCATCATTGACAACGGTAACTTAGACCAGAATTTCATTGAGTTGCGCAGGTTCTGCACCGTTACCTCCGTGTTTCGATCATGTGTGAGCTCTGGAGTGTGCTTGATGATTCCCAAGTATCTAAACTCGTTTGTTTGCCATCTTACCCCCACCTCAGGCAAGTCCTCAGCATTTGCCTCCTTGAGCTCCGCTATCGGAAAAGTGCTAGACTTTTGGCGTCTGAATCTTATCCCGGAGACTCGTGCATAGTTTTCAAGCACGTCTAATACCACCAGAGCGTTTATATGTGGGTCCCTCAAGTACAAGAGCACGTTGTCAGCATATAATGAAATTATGTTGCATCTCCCCCCCCATCTTTTATCCCCACGTCAAAGAGTTGTTTCCTAAAGTATAGTGGCGCGGGTTCAAGGCCAAGTATGTATAACATAGGCAAAAGTGGACATCCCTGCCTTGTGCCTCTTTGAATTGCACATGCCTCTGATACCCATTTCCCCGTCTTTACCCTTGCTATAGGAGCGTTGTATAGTACCTTAGTCCATCGTATGAAGCCCTCTCCAAACCCAAATTCTCTCAATACTCCAATGAGCCACTCCAAGTACATGGAATCAAATTCTTTGATAGCATCTAGTGATAGTATCGCCATCTGTTCCTTGCTCCCAGATGTATGTGCAATGATGTGTTGGACTCGGCGTAGGTTGGCCGTCGTGTTGTATCCTGGGACAAATCCATCTGGTCCTCGTGCACCAGAGTCCCTATCACTCTGGCCACTCTTTTATCCAGTATGGTGGTCCGCATTTTACCATCATAATTTAGCATCGCTAATGGGCGATAGGAATCACAGTCCTCAGCAGGTTTGTTGGACTTAAGTATCGGTACTATTCGTGTTTCTCTCATACTAGCTGGGAGCGTGCCAATTTCGTATGCTTCGTTAAATACTTCATATAGTACTGGGGTCAGGGTTGACCCATAGGTCTTGTAGAACTCTGGCAGGAGTCCATCGCTACCAGGGGACTTGCCAGTGGCTAGGGATTTGATAGCGTCAGTTACATCTTCTGTTGTAATGGCTTCATCTAACGCCTCTTGTTGTGTCTTGGCTAGTTTCGGTAGACCTATCTCCTCTAGTGTGTCACAGATTTCTGTCAGTGGTACAGGGGTACTATGTGCGTACAGTGTGGAGTAAAAGGCTGCAAAGGTGTTGTTAATTGCCTTTTGTGTCTTGTGTGTCATCCCATCTTCTTCTTTTATACTTGTTATGGCGTGTCTTGGGTGTTCCCGCTTGCATAACCATGCTAGTAATCTGCTTGGTCTATCCACCTCCATGTGTGCTCTGGCAGTGTATATAGCGTAGTCAAATTTAGATAGCCTCCCCCATGAGTCTTGGCAAGCATTTCTTACTTCTCTCAAGTGTAGTTCCTCCTCCTTGGTACCCCTGGTGTTAGTTTCTAGCTGTCTCATTTCTTCTTCTTCGTGCCAAATTGTGCTTTTAGCTGTTTTCGCATGCCTCCTGCACTCGCTATTATTTCACTCTAGTGACCACCTTCAGTGTTTCTCATATCATACCCCAGCTTTTCACGCTGCCCTGATTGATGTTTAAAATTTCAGCTAGTTTATCGTTGAGGTCTTCTCGGAATATTGGGTCAGTGAGTGCTGCGGCGGGCATCCTCCAGATAGGTATAGGGGTCTAGGGCCTCTGATCGACCAATTCATCAGTAGGGGTGAATGGTCCGATATTGACCTGCCCAGATATTGCACAGATTCCACTTGTGGCATCTGAGCCCTGTCTATGAAAATGTAGTAAATCCTGGTGTATACGTTATGCAGAGATGAGTAGTGTGAGTAGCATTTTTCTGTGGGGTGCATGGCTCTCCATATGTCCACCAAGTCTAGATGTGCCATGGTTGTCGTGAGGGACTGGGTGGAGGTATTTGCCTGGTATTGTGGTGGTTCTGATCTATCTAGTGTTGTGTCCATTGTGCAATTAGTCTCCCCCAGATGAGGAAGCTATCTCTGTGATGCATTACCTTTGCACATATCTGTCTAAGGTGCCCATGATTGGGGAAATAGGAATTGACTATGCACATTTTTGTTTGTTCTATGACACCCCTAAGTATCACTTATCTGCCGTCCTTGTCGATCTCCGTACCTAGGATCTGGAAGGGTAACTCTGGGTTCACCCACGTGTAGACTCCTCTTGCATATTTAGAATATGTTGCCCCTTGGCCCTGTCCTCTCCAGCATTCTTTCAGTTTTGCCATTGCGTCTGCCGTCAGGTGTGTTTCCTGTAGTAGGGCTTTCACCACGTTCTTCCTTTGTGGGAATGATTTAATGCGGTTCCTTCTCAGGTATGTACCCAGCCCTCTCACATTCCAGATCAGGAATTTAAGCGGTGTTGACATCTTGGCGTTATCGCCCTCCTTTTAGTTTGCATAGAGTCCCAATTCGCTGTGTCTTGTGCAGCCTGTATCAACACAGCTTGGTTTGATCGTGTTCCCTTCCCTCCCTCCTGTTTAATGCTGTTCCTATCTCCTGTTCACTCATGGTATTTTGGTACGAAGAGATTGTAACAAATTCAACAAACAACTTGAACCAAACAGTGGCGCCCAGGAGCTGCTTCCAACATGCAGTGCTCAGGCGCTCTCCCGCCATCTGGCCCCATCTCGGTTTTTCGGCGGGAGTGTTTTAGTGCTAGCAACAGGCTAGCACTAGTCGTTTCGTGGGTTAGGTTTTAGTGCTCATTTGGGGAGGTACAGCACATCCCTTGGCCGTGTGTTTTCCCATCTTGTTCTGGCGGTACGCCACTTCCGTGATGGTTTACTAGTATGATGGTTCATTGAGGTTGCGTCTTCTCTGATTTAGCTGCTACAATTCCAGGGTGATTCATAGAGCCGCTTCCGCACCATCCGCTAGGTTATTATGCTTAATCCACATAGAGGCGACTGCCGGAGTTTCTAGAAACACAGCTCGTCCCTTATGTATCACTTTCAGTCTGGACGGATAGAGTAGCATGTACTTCAGGTTCAGTTGTCGGAGTCACGCCTTAATTGGAACAAGAGTTCCATGCTTTCTGCACCGCCGGTGTGTAATCAGGATATATTGTAAATTTGGAGTTATCTCGTTCTATCACTCCTCCTTCCCTCGAGTGTCTGAGTATCACCTCTCTATCTTGAACGTTGAGTATTTTCGCTATTATCGGGTGGGGATATGATCCCGGTGGTAGTCTTTTTTGGAGGGATTGATGTGCTCTTTCCACCGCAAAGCCCTGTGACAGCCTGCCAGCTCCTATTTCTTGTTGTAGTAGTGACTCTAAATATCCAGTCAGATTTGGGCCTTCCTGTCCTTCAGGTACTCCCAGTATTCTGATGTTACTGCGCCTAGCCTGTCCCTCCACGTCCTCAGACCTTGCCTCCAGCGTTGCTACTTTCTTTTCCAGCTCTGCCACCTTAGCTTTTAATTCTGTCGTGGATTCGGTCGTCTCCTGTAGCGTGGCTTCAGCAGAAGTGACTCTTTCTGCTAGGTTGCGTGCATCTTGCTGCATCAATTGCATGTCGGATTTTACTTCATCTATCTTTGTGTCAATGAATGTTCTTAATGCAGCTATTGCTTCCAGAACCTGGTGGTCCTTTTTTTCACCTTCCTCGTTTCTCTGGGTCTCAGGCTCAGCCATCGTTAACTGCGTTGATGAGCGGGGTTTGGTTGCGGCAAAGGAGTCCATTATGGATGCCCTCCCTTTGTTTTTGGATGGTGACATGGCAATTCGCGAGTAGGTGTCTGGTAAGGCCTAGTTTATCGATGGCAGTTGCGGGGGGAGGGGTGTGCTCAGCATCCTCTGTATGAGAGCTGTGGGTTTCGTTTCAGTTGTGGAATTGCCAGGAATTTGAAGCAATATTCTGGGCTTGGCTTCGCTCCCAGGTCTACTCAACTTGGTGTCGGCAGCCTCCTAGCCTAGGTGTTCTGGGTTATCTACGTGCTGCGTATTTATTGCTGAGGTCAATCTTCTGTTCCCTTCCCCTTCAGCCTGGCATTATTGTGTTAATCCTCTAATGGCTGGGTGCTTATCATCATCTTCTGCTCCCATGGGGTCATCAGCGTTTTCTTGACCCTTCCTCAGTTATGCCTTAGGTTGTGCGTTGTTTGACTGTAGTGATACACCAGCTTAGGCCTGCACATCAATGGAGTTAGTGCCAGACCATTGTTTACTTTCCAATCTATAGGTTTGCTAGGAGCAGCTAAGTGCTCACAGTGTCTCGCACTGCTGTAGCGTGTCCCCTCTATGTTTATGTGGCCTCTCCAATATTAGTTTGTGGGCTCAGGATTGCTCGCTTTGCATGGCCGTAAGTGTTGTGGCCAGTCTGTCGGGTCCAGGATCGAGCGTGAGCGTGGGTGTGCTCTTTCGGATCTTTATCTCACTTAGCCAGGTTAGTGTTCCCAGTGTAGTTCTGTCCCTCGCTTGCGCTTTTCGCCCAGCTCACCTCAGCGTTTGTGCTGGTGCCATCCTCACTTCCCGCGCTGGTGTCTCTCCAGTGGTCCATTGAAACCGCACCACGGGGTCTGATGCGCCTTATCCCCCATTCGCTGCTCCTCCGCTCGTCAGGCTCTTGAAGGTCTCTGTGGTCTTCTCTGCTAGCACAGTGGGGCTCTGGTCCGTCTGCTCCTTCCTGGGTGGATCAGCCCTTGTTTCTTCTGGCAGCTCTGCTCCCCCCAGTACCCCCCCCCCCCCAGTGTCAGGGGGGTCCCACGGATTCCTCCGCTCCTCAGGGCAGCCCGCTCAGGGCAGGTCTCTCGACAGCACCGTAGTGAAGTTGCAGGGACGTTCCTTTGCATCAGCACAGTCTGCAACGTAGAGCATCCGGTAAGCCGGTCCAGCTTTGTTTTTTCTGCCGATATTTCAGGCGGTCTCAGGCGGCCTCGCATTCTGTCGAGTCAGGTCTGTTCCGCCCCTCCCCCTTTTCTATCTCCGGCATTAGGTCCCGTCTACCATTTTGTTGAGACCCAGGGAGGAGTAGTCCGCAGAGGTTTGCACCGCCTTTTCAGTTCTGATTTCTTCCAGAGTTGTTGCGGTTGTGTGGAGAATCCCTTTGGCTTCTCTTGGATGTCTTTAGTATTGTTTGTGGCGTCTTATTAACCGCCAGTGCAGGATCTGTTTCCAGGATCTTGGCTGGAGCCACAGGTTAGCACCTCCTCACTACATGCGCGCCAGGCCACGCCCCCCGACTGAATGGGGAAAAACTTTGCGCATGGCTACGGGCCGAACGACCGGCAGGAGCGGGGGCTTGGGACAGAAAGCATGCCTTTGTGTGTTTGGTGGCAAACCGACCAGTACTTTTGTTGCAAAGAACTGAAATGCACGTCCCATTTCCCTGTTCGCTCTGCAGACAGAAATGTCATTGGCTCGCGGTACGGCGTGCTGTCGGAGAAGTTTGGACACGGCCGGTGGTTTGCTGGAGGGAAGCGTGGTGTGCGTCAACATTTTTTGGGAAAGACGCCATGGTGTATTGCAGGACAGTGCGGCGGCAGAAGGGTCTGGAAAATGTACAGTACGAAATGTGTTGGCGGCAATAAGAGAGGAAACGGGTGAGGGAGAGAGAAGTGGTTCAAGTTACATATGTAGGCGAGTACTTTATGTGGTGTTTGGAGGCAGCTGTCGTAACGGCCACATAGCTTCTGCTGAAAGCTGTTTGCGGCGACCTCTTTTCGTGGTGAGTGGTGGCAGGTCAGTTGCAGGAGGGGACTGAATTGCAAATGACATAGGTTGGGCGGGAGCGCAGGTGGCTGTGCGCTGTGAATGGAATGTGGTAGTTGGGCATATGGTGATATGCATAGGTGAATGAAGGTGCAGTGGGTCTGTGGAAGGATTAGACTATTGGGTGCATGGCCGAAGGCCGTAGGGCATGCACTCGAGCATAGGGCTGCAACATACCCACTGCCGGAACGCATGTTTGACTCTGCATTCGGTAAAGGGTGCTGTTTGCATAGTGTGGTGTGTGCAGATTGGTTGCAGTATGGCCAGTGTTGTGAAGAGAATGTGGATAGGTTGTCAGTGACAATACTTTCTGAATGGAAGTGGGTAATGTGTGAATGAAAGGGCGTAGGGGTGCCGGAGACAGTGTAATGTTTATACATTATGGCAACTGTTGCATGTAACGCTGTGCATGTCCATTGCGGTGTGGAGGTTAGTTAGGAGTGCTGGTGTGTTAGGCAGAATCCCGTGCAGTTCCCTTAGGGAGCACTGCAGAAGATTAAGACTACAGGTATATGCAATAAATCCCCTTTGGTATCAGTCTGTACCACAAAGATTTAGTTGGTAGCTGTGGCGAAGCAGTCAGACTTATCTCAAGAGGGAGATGAGCAGTATTCAGGGTTTACAAAATAGGACTACAATACTATGACACAAGGAAACCCTGACCAAAGCTTTGTATTAAAAAGAATATGTATATATTTATTTTACACACTTCAATCACAGTTATTAAAGCACGTTCAAATCAGTCAAGAAAAGTATAAACAACTCCTGATAAAATTGTAGACAAGTTTGAGCAAGAGTGAAAACTGAGTAAAATGGCACAGTGAAAACCAAACACAAGTGGCACTCTAGCAATTTCTCACAAGCGAGGGAAAGAACAAGTTATACAGGAATATACTCTTAAACAACCTAGCAACACTTCCCAATAAGATTGTGAACAAGTTTAGGCAAGTGTATTGCTCGCCAATTGTGCACGGACAGTAATTTATCACCAGTGCCGCCGCAGAGCCAATACTTTGAACGCAGGTAGACAACGCAATGACTTACAACCACACGCACGCTTAGAGAGTAAGTAGCACTTATACGGCTATTTATTCATAGTTAGGCATATATACAATACAAGCATAGATCAGATAAATCATAGGAAATTAGCAGGAATACATCACCATGGGCGTAACTTGACAAACCCTCATCTCGCCAGAAGCGGCTGAAAGACCCCGATAACAGCCAGGCCAAGAGCACAACAGCCCACAGGTATATCGGACCAGGGCGTCCCCCCTCCGACTGAGGTCTTTGTGCTTATCCCGTCTGACCGTTGAGGGTTTCCGCATATATGCCCTCCTCAACAAGGGGTGGCAACTTCTCGAATCTTCTGGCAAATGCGCTTGCGCATTGATGGGTGACCATTGGTTGCCAGCTGGGTCAACCGTCAGTAACCTCAAGGAGCACAGCGCTTCCCTCTCCTAAACGCCCCGGAAAACAATTCCATAACTCATCTCAAAACCTTGGCGCAAGCATAGCAAACCAAAACTAACATCGTATCAGGTACCAGCCGGCACCTGCAGATCTTAGCTTTCCCAGCGCCGTGTCCTTGGCTGAGAAGGCCTGCATTCCAAACCCATCAGCGAATAACGTTGAAAGCATGTTGTTTCGCAAAGCAAGTGCAGCTTTCCACTGAGGCATGGATAAATATCCATCATGGCTCTGAGTTCCCCAGAATGCACTGCGCACCAGCGCCATGTTTTTTAGCTCGAACACCACAATCCACCCTTGGATATTTACCTTCCATAGCCCAGTGGCAAAGGAGGCGGTCTTTGAAACCGCCGAAATATTAGAACCAAGTTGGGAATACATTGAATACAACAACAACAAGCTATTATGATAGCTAATATAATACAAATGCAAGCAAAAGCATAACGCAGTGTACCTCCAATATCAGGAACCCATGAAAATAACCAATCCCACCAATTCCCAGTATGCTCTTGGGACACTTGAGAAATTAGATCCCTCAAACCTCGAATATGACTTTCAATGGATCGTGAATGGTCACTTAGATTGAAACAACACATACCTTCAACTGCGTTACAGCCTAAATTATGCTTCAGCAATAAGTAATCAACAGCAGCTCTGTTTTGCAAAGTAGCTTTTCTAATAACTTTGCTGTCAAGGAGTAACTCTTCTAAAGCTTGAGAAGTATGATTGAGTCCTTTTACTACTAAACATGCTAATTTGATCAAAGACTTGTACCCCCCAGCAGCTAAACCCCAAACTCCCACTAATGAAAGGGTTAATGCTAGAACTTCAGTTTCTGATAGCAAATGCACATCTGAATCACAATCGGGGGATAGACCCACAGATTCGAAAGTTGATCTTTTGCTTCGGGATATTGCTGGGTGTAAAGAAAACATCATTAGTCCTAATCGAGTTAAGGCACATGGACCTCCAGAAATGTTAGCTGGAATGTAAGTGTATGTGATGTTACCACATGAAAAGAGCCATCCTGTTGGAAGTTTCACATGATTCAAATGACTGGCAGCTATCACGGTATGATTGCAAGACATAGTATTATTCACACTGGTACATGTGCTTGGAACTCGTGAACACAATCGTTTCTTAAACACAGTTTGATTTTTCTGTTTGGTTAAATTTAGCTGTTGGCATTTGCCAATTTCTTTAGTATTACAGGTCATAAAGTAGCACACATCGCCTTGATTTATATTGTAGGTTATAATGCGTGTCAAGTTTCTCCATTTGCGATCCGTTTCCTGGCAAAACCTGCAGTACTCATAGACAGAAAAGGATTGTCTGATATCGGAATCTTGAAATAACAAATCATTGTGTGTGACGCCAAAAATGTGCTTTAGAACTGGAACTGGCGTCGGCACTGCAACTAAACATGTAGTCAGTAAAGCTTCAGCATTGGGCACATCGGTTAAGCAAAAGTGCGTAATGTTGAGTACTTGTTGTGCCAGGTATGTCCACATATTCTCCGTTTGGGTAATCATCGGGGAATATTTTCGCCGTCCTAAAGACGCCTCTTGCATAGCTGGCATCGATGTTGTTTGCACTTGCACCTGACGTGTTCGTCGCCTTCCATGAATCCATGTTGTTGGTCTGGCTGGCTTTTCGGCATCGGTATCGAGCTGCTTTTGGACGTCATTGCTCCTCCTCATCGGTCTCCCATGGATCATTGGCACAGATATGACATTTTTTATCCGGAGCATCATGCCGTTTGACTCTCCCAAATGGAGTCCATTTAGTTCCACAATCACACCAGCCAGACACAGGATCTACAAGGCAAACCCAGAGAAGAGATATCAGTGTTGAAAATCACTCCCTTAAGTAACATTTGTCTGCGGGCACATGCTTCCATTTGTCTTTACCAGGTTCCATTACTAAGACTATCTGGTCTTTGCCTGATGCAATAACATCTGCGGGCACTGGTGGACCACTTGGCCTTTCGACCCACACCTTTGCACCCGGTATCATGCTGTCTGAAGGGCCAAAGCCACGATCCCCACGGGTAGTTAACACTGTGGGAGGC
Organism: Ambystoma mexicanum; assembly: GCF_040938575.1. NCBI lineage: Eukaryota > Metazoa > Chordata > Amphibia > Caudata > Ambystomatidae > Ambystoma > Ambystoma mexicanum. Next base: position 384,560,141 of record NC_090934.1, on the reverse strand, counting down.
TCCCCCTTTTTAATCATGGACAACTTAACAGGAATGATAATTAACTGAGCCACTCTATCACCCTTATGAATCGGTAACACTTGGTCCCCACTATTCATCAAGATGACTTTGATCTCGCCTTGGTAATCGGCATCAATGACCCCTCCCAGCACTTGAACTCCCTTCAATGCTAGTCCAGATCTGGGGGCAATCCATCCCATATGCTCTGGAGGAATTTGTACCCCAATCCCTGTTTCAATCACAACAATCCCTCTCGGGTCTAATCTGATTTCTTAATGAGAATACAAGTCTACCCCTGCTGACTCGGGAGTCGCCCGATAGGGAGCTAAAGAGCCCGGTGTAATTTCCCAGTACAATAGAGTCTCTCTAACTAGGTTAGGTTGAATCTGTAAAGCAGGAGTCATTAGTCGCAACAATGGAGTCTCATGATTGTTCACCGGTCTATTATTCAACACTTCCACCGCATCAAACACACGATCACGCCAACCTGCCAAACTGCCATCTCCAGACTTGCGTAGCTGTTCCTTCAACAACCCATTCATTCTTTCAATTAACCCTGACGCTTCCGGGTGATGGGGCACGTGGTAAAGCCACTCTATACTCTTCTCCTGACAATAGTCCTGAATTAATTTGCCTTTGAAGTGTGACCCGTTGTCACTTTGAATTTGCAAAGGCACTCCGTAATGCAACGTTATCTGATCTAGCAACTTAATGGTATTCAGTTGTGTGGCACGCTTGCATGGCAAAACCATCATGTATCCAGAGTAGGTATCCACAATAGTGCATACTGACAACCTTTGCTGATTGGCAGAGGACCGATAAAATCGATCTGCCAAATTTGACCTGGTAACTTTCCTCTTCGCAACGTGCCGTGAACAATCTGAGGGATAGGCCTATGCCGTTGGTGTTGGCACACCGGACATTGCAAGATAACTGTTTTCACTACCTCTAAAGGAATACTAATTCCTCTAGCTTGTGCCCACCTGATAGTAGCCTTTTCTCCAAGGTGCCCACATTTCTGGTGAGCCCACTTGGCCAAACCCTCCAAATCGTCTTCCTGAGCCTCCGCATCCACAGGTGAAATCTTGGTGTGTTCATCTGCAACAGAATTAAACCAACGTTCCAATGAATCTGTCGCACAATGCGCATCCACATGATACACCGTGACTTCACTTTGTGATAGCATTTCTGCAATATCTTGCCACAATTCTTTTCCCCACAATTCTTTCGAATGAATCTTCCACCCACTCTTTTGCCAGGTTGGCAGCCACACCGCCAACCCATTCGCCACTGACCATGAATCTGTGTACAAATGACATCGACCAGGGGTCTCTTGTTTCAATGCTTGGTAAACTGCGTAAAGCTCTGCAAACTGACTACTCTTCCCTTTCCCTGACGTTGTCAAAATCTTTTTTGTCTTGGGATTATATGACACCGCTTTCCAGTATCGCTCTGTTCCCACATATCGGGCTGAGCCATCAGTAAACCAGGCATGCTCTGTCTGCTCTACGGTCAAATCGCCATATGGTACTCCCCATTTCACGGGAGACTCGCGTTTCTCAGACACTTCTGGTGGTATGTAATCCGAGGGCGGTATGTTGGCTACTAGCTCGTGTAACTTTGCAACCCCACCCTTTCCTGATTTGGCTCTGTCTTGAATGTACCATTTCCATTTAATTATGCTGGCTTCCTGGGCATGTCCTATTCTGTGTGTTTTAGGAGAACTCAACACCCATTGCATGATCGGTATTTCTGGCCTCATCACTACATCATGGCCCACCGTCATTTGCTCCGTATCAACCAGGGCCCAGTAACATGCCAGCAACTGCTTTTCAAATGGAGTGTATGAGTTACCAGTATCGGGCAACTTACGACTCCAAAACCCCAATGGCACACGTTTCCTGTCCTGTTTCTGCCACACACTCCAGTTAGCATAATTGTCTTGTACAGACACATTCAATTCCACTTCGCCTTCCTTTAATGGCCATAGATCGAGCACCTGCTGCACGGTGTCTTTTGCCAACTCAAATGCTTTTTGCTGCTCTTCCCCCCACTGAAACTCATATTTCTTTCGTGTCACTTTGTAAAGGGGGGGCAGTATCTGCCCTAAATGGGGAATGTGCTGTCTCCAGAACCCAAACAGCCCTATGAACTGTTGAGCTTGCTTTTTATTCATTGGCGTGGCAAACTCAAGTATTTTCTGTCGGGCCTTCGGCACCATTTCTCGATGCCCATTATGCCACTGAATTCCTAGAAATATCACTGTCTCAGCTGGGCCTTGAATTTTGTTTGGGTTAATCTCCCACCCTTCTTTCTTCAATCCTTCCATAATGATTTCTAACTGGTGTTGCACACTGCACTCATCCTTGCCCTGAATCAAAATATCATCAATGTAGTGAGAGATTTGTATGCCCGGTTTACACGGTATCTTGTCTAAGTGCTCTGCCACCAGCCGGTGACAGATAGTCAGGCTATGTATGTACCCCATAGGTAACCTTGTGAAGGTGTACTGACACCCGCTCCAAGAAAATGCAAACTGCTCTTGACACTCTTCGGCAATTGGCACAGAGAAAAATGCATTGGCTAAATCTACCACTGCATACCAAGTCCCTTCAAACTTTTGGACATTTTCAATCAAGGTAATGGCATCTGGGACTGCGGGCACCAAGGGAGGAGTGTGTTTATTTAACTCGCGGTAATCCACCGTCATCCTCCAAGACCCATCCCCTTTTTTGACGGGCCAGAGGGGGTTGTTCCAGGCGGTAGTGATAGGTCGTAACACACCCGCCTCTACATACTCTTTGATGGTGCCTGAAATGTCCTTGTGCCCCCCAGGAATGCGGTATTGCTTCATTGCTACCCGCTTGGTCGCCACAGGCACATGTACTGGGGGCATCTTCAATTTGCCTACTGTAATGGGTGTACAAGTTAATGCGCTCACCCCAAACTGGTATGTTTTACCTCCAAGTCCCAAAGTCAACCCTTCCAGAATGTCAAAGCCAATTATGTACTCAGGTATCGGGACAATCAACACTTGGTACTTCTGCCTAGCCAAACTGCCTATTTTAATTTCCACTTCAGTTTGTACTGCGGGGTCTCCTTCCCCCCTAGACCTGTAATAGTAAAGTGTCTGCCTTTGAATCGTGTTGGATTTCCGTGAATCAGAGAGGCCTCCGCCCCGGTGTCTATCAATGCTCGCACCCCTTGCGTATTTCCTGGTCCCCAAAAAATCTTAACATTAACATGGGGCCGCCTATCCACCTTTATGCGAGCAGACGCTGCCGGAGCTTGGCCATAACCCTAGTCAAATTTTGAATGAGTGTAACCTGACTCTGCCTCTAGCATCGCACTCACCACCTTTCTCAAATCAGCATATGTCGGTTGGTACGGGGAAGGTGTCCCCATAGACCCCTCCTCCTGTTCTTCCTCAGGAGGGGCAGAAGGTGTGGTGTCCCTCTGTGGTTTAGTCACTACCTGTTTCTTAACCAGTTAGTAGCGCTCCTTGGCTGCAAGCCCTCTCTTTCTGTATAGTTCGTACATGACCCTGGTTTCAATGCCATCAATTTCTTCCCGTGGCACACCATCTTTTAACAGGGCCAAAAACATGTCTTTTCTGGACACTCGGGAGTCTCTACTATCTTGCCTCCTGCCTTCAGTTCTTCTCTCACTACGCATCTCTCTCTCCCGTGGCTTGTTGTCACTCTTATCCCACTCCCCTAAATCTGCCAGTTGCTGAATGGCATCCACTACTTCATCTGTGAGTTTGCCCGTCATACCTACGAGCAAAGTCATAATGACACTTTTGTATGCTGGCGGTGCAGTTCTGATCACCATGTTTCTAGTTGAAACTGAGAGTGACACGGCCCCCATGTGTCCTGGAGCATCTATATGAATTGCCTCTTTCATAGCATGCTCTCTGACCTTTTGAATCGCCTCTTTCAAAGTATACCACTTTGTTTCCTCACTAGGCCAATCTGTGGTAATGGGGTACTTGCGGTTACATGCTTGGGCTGCTAGGTTCAACAAAGACATTTGTGAAAGTTGGCCATTCTCATCAGGGGGCGGCCCTGCCCTTAAGACCTCCTGTACATTAGTGTCATTGGACAAAGGCAAAAAGCGCAGTGAGTCTGCAGCATCTACGAACAACCCTGCAGCTCCCCCGTCTAGCAGTCTCACCATCCATGTCAATAAAGGTTCCCCTGACTTTTGCCTCAAACGAGTAATGATTTCTCCAACCTCCTGCTGAGTGTAATCTTCCAGCGTGGTTAAATCCACAACCCCGCCTCCAGGATCCTGCGGGTGGGGCCCAGCACGGCGTCTTCTAACCGGCTTGGCTGCCACTGCCTTTTGATTAATTTCTGCTTTGGAATCTGACTCATTTGCCGAGCTACTCTCTGGGCTTGTTGAGTCAAAGATGTCTCCATCCCATTTATCGGGATCCCAATTTACATCTGCGGTAGCGATTACCGCTGCCACTTTTCTTTGGTTGACCCCTCCCCGTCTTTTTCTATACTTATATCGGGCTACTCTGACTGCTGCCCTTTCAGCCACAGCCTGATATTTGTCAGCTTTGTCTTTGAAAAGTTTCATCTGAATCTGCTGCATTAACGCAATCTGTTTCTCAGCAGCTAACTCTTTTTCCAATCGCAAAATATTATCCTTCATTTCCACATTTTTCTGATGCATCTTTCGGTAGGCATGCAGGAGAACCCAACCCCGCCTGCCTAGCGCGGCACATTCCTTTCCCCTCTCTACTGAAATCTGTTGTAAACAAGACATTACTTCTGACGGATCAGCGTCTCCCACTTCACCATCCCATGTTTCACACAGCCCTGCACCGCATGCCCATAACTGAGCCAACTTATCATATGGGCTTTTCACCCACCCTGGAATCATCACATCGGGACATTCACCGCCAGCGAGAACTCCCTTTTTCTTGAACAAACTATTCATCACTGCAGTAATGTACAAAGCCTCTGTATATATATATATAAATATTTCTTCCTACACCGCAGTCACTTGCGCAGACACGCACGCACGCACGCACACACACAGAACAGATTAACACCGTCCAGCACTCTCTGCCAAATGAAAACAACCTTTCGCTCGCAATGTAAGCAAAACCTATCTGCGTTCAAACGGATTCTTTAATATTTGGAACAATTCATCACAAATATCCCATCCTCGTCGCCAAAGATGTATTGCTCGCCAATTGTGCACGGACAGTAATTTATCACCAGTGCCGCCGCAGAGCCAATACTTTGAACGCAGGTAGACAACGCAATGACTTACAACCACACGCACGCTTAGAGAGTAAGTAGCACTTATACGGCTATTTATTCATAGTTAGGCATATATACAATACAAGCATAGATCAGATAAATCATAGGAAATTAGCAGGAATACATCACCATGGGCGTAACTTGACAAACCCTCATCTCGCCAGAAGCGGCTGAAAGACCCCGATAACAGCCAGGCCAAGAGCACAACAGCCCACAGGTATATCGGACCAGGGCGTCCCCCCTCCGACTGAGGTCTTTGTGCTTATCCCGTCTGACCGTTGAGGGTTTCCGCATATATGCCCTCCTCAACAAGGGGTGGCAACTTCTCGAACCTTCTGGCAAATGCGCTTGCGCATTGATGGGTGACCGTTGGTTGCCAGCTGGGTCAACCGACAGTAACCTCAAGGAGCACAGCGCTTCCCTCTCCTAAACGCCCCGGAAAACAATTCCATAACTCATCTCAAAACCTTGGCGCAAGCATAGCAAACCAAAACAAACTGCGTTATCAGGTACCAGCCGGCACCTGCGGATCTTAGCTTTCCCAGCGCCGTGTCCTTGGCTGAGAAGGCCTGCTTTCCAAACCCATCAGCGAATAACGTTGAAAACATGTTGTTTCGCAAAGCAAGTGCAGCTTTCCACTGAGGCATGGATAAATATCCATCATGGCTCTGAGTTCCCCAGAATACACTGCGCACCAGCGCCATGTTTTTTAGCTCAAACACCACAGCAAGGCAGTAATTTAGCATGTATAATACTGAGGTGAAAACCGAACAAAATGGCACTTCACAAGTTTAAAAAGAGGTAAGGAAAAGGTGGTTATAAGAGTTGGGTGCACCAACACATTTCTTGGTGAGAACCAATCTAGAGAAGTCAGTTATAACAGATTTAGCCAGAGTCAAACGGCCTGGGCCAGAGTCAGTGGTAGAGAGCAAAGTGCCTAGGAGCAAAATGTTCTTGTAGCTGCAGTCAAGTCTTTGTTAAACGATTAGAAAAGGCGGTTGCAGAAAGTGAAAGATAAGATTAGTCAATAGGGGTGGCCAACCCAGGAGGTAGGTAAAGGATTTCAAACACCTTTAGCAATACCCCGCGAAACGGGAGGCCTGGCGGAACAATGTACCTGAAAAAGTGGAAGCGGCTCCTGCGGTGGCGGTGGTTCCTGGCAGTTCCTGCAGTTCGTGTTGTCCAGCAAAGGAAGAGAGGCTCTCGTCATGGAGGAAGGTTCGAGTTACTGCACTGCCCAGGGAAGAAGCCAGCCGCAGTGATGCTGAAACAGATTAAAAGGTACGCTCCTTTAAATCGTGGTCGTGGTGGACGGGTGCCTGGCTATCCGGTCTCTGAGTGCAGGGCACAGGCGATTCGATCAATGCAGGTCCTGGAAGGCGATTGGCAAACTGGTTGGCCCCACCAGCTCAAGGGAAGAAGGCTCTTGCAGATGAACATCTCCTCTCGTCGTGTGGAGAAAAGTGGTGAGATGCTGCAGCAGGGCTTCACCGGTGGTTCAGTCATTACAGATGTCTTTGGCTTACCTCCTCTTCTTAGTTCCAGTGGTGATGTCTTGCTCTTCCAGTCCTCAAAGACCCCCATTCATACAGCCTAGCTGTCACTCACACAGTGGAGTGGTCATCCTGGCGGGAGACCTTCCAGCCTATCAGGGCAGAGTGCGACTTGGGTTGCTGAGGCAACCCTGTCCAGGGGGCCTACTTCCCCTCCCACACAATGGGTCAACCGCAGACTCATTGGCGCCGAAAGGAGGGCTTCTTGGCAGAAGCCCGCCAAAAGGACGAACAAAGGATCCCCGACCTGGGTTGGGAGTTTAGAGAAAGACACGAGAAAGAATTTATATAAGTTCTGGCAAATAAAACCTACCGGAGTAAAGTTAATATAAAAATAAACTGGCGGTATGTTAGAGACTGTCAGTAAAAGTGGTAGCCTCGAACAATGGGAAAATCCCATAGGTAAATATTTGCGGTCGAATATTTTTGGTAGTAACCACTGCCACCAGCCAGAAACTTTGGCGAGAGGGACTGTACGGTACCCTCCCGAAAATGAACATAAGGGAAAAATTATTAAGCCTTGCCAGTACCTCCATAGTAAGATGGGTTGTTCTGGTTTAGTTCACAAAGATTGACTAGTAAAGTCAATGGGGACTTTACATGCCCTGAGAGACAGTAGTTAGTCCCAGAGTATGGAGTATGTTTGACGGTCCCTAGGACACCCCTGTGTTACTGCACGGAGGATGCTGTGTAACGCATGTGTATAAAGATGGTTCCTATGAGGGTGAGCTAAACCCCATAGACATTAAACACAAAAAATAGTCTATAATACACATGCAAATATGCCTAAGAGTGGGGAAAAAGAGTCTCACTCTTAGCAGGAGAAAAAAACAAACCCTTCAAACCCAGCAAAGCTGCTGGGGGACTCTATAGGTAAGGGAAATTAGCCATAGAATGAAAATTCTCCCTAACATGGTGCCAGTGGTGCGTATGTGTATAGTGGTAGTTGGTGACATGCTGACATGCATGGTTGCATTATGGTGCGGGGAATGTGTGCAAGGAGCATACCCACTGGAGCAATGCAGGTTTGACAGCGCATGAGGCATAGGGTGGTGATCTTTGGAGATTGGGTGCGGAGCACATTGTGGACATGCTACAGCGCCACAAGTGAGTTGCAAAGCGTGTATTGTACATTCCATGGTTGTGGTGATAGTTGCAAAATGCTACTGTATTTGGTGTGTGGCAGGAGATGGTGCAGTGAGAAGTTGTGTAGGGTGGCCACAGGGTGCAGTGTGTACGTAATGCGAGTATGGAAGTGGGTATGGTCGAAGTGCAGCTTATATTTATTTTTATTATTTTGCATTTTTAAAGCACTCACAGAGCATGCTTTTACAGGAATTGTTTTTTAGTTGCGTAATTTTATTTTTTTTTGTCTTAGTTGCGTATTCATAACGCGCTTAAATACCCAGAGGTTTCTAAGCGCGGACCTGGGGATCGAACCTGTGTTGCTTCGTGTCATCTTGCTTCCTAGGCGAGCACGTTGCCGCTGAGCTATCCTCCCGGGATATGTGGTTGGTTACTCTGCTGTGTGCAGATTTATTGAAGTAGGCCCAATGTTGTGAAGCTGTTGTGCAGAGGCTGCCAGTGACACAATAGTTTGTGAATGGCAGTACGTAGGGGTGGTAGAGGCTGTGGTAAGTTTGTGGATTCTGGTGATTGCGACCTGTTTTCATGAATGTGTGTTTTGTGGTGTGGGGGAGATGGATAGAAGTGCTGCTATGTATGTTACGTTTATGCATAATGTTAGGTGCCCACATGGTTGCTTGCTTGGATGTATAGTGCTGTGGTGGGTGTGGAAAGGGCTGCAATGTTGTGTGCATGGCCGAAGGTGTGCTGGGTGCGTCTTAGGATCTTTCTGGATGCTGCAATTGTGCATTATTTAGCAGAAGTTTCTGGTGGAGGTGCTTTACAATCAGATGGAACGTGTACTGAGTATTTAACGGTAAATATGGAGTGGTGTATTGAAAAGACAGTGTGCAATGCAGAGATTTTGTATGCGATTGCTGCATGCGTGTTTGAAAATTTGACAGCACCCAATGGGGGAGTGCTGCAAAAAGTGACTGTGCAAAGGGAAGAAGTATTGTGTGAGCTTTACTAGGCTGTGGCTATTTACTGGGCCGTGGCTCTCATTGTAAATGGGAAAGCGCACATGCACATCCTGCCATTATGAGCAGGGTGGAAAGGCAAATGGAATTGTGGCAAATAGGTCAAGAGGAGTTTAGGGCGTGGTTCACAGGAAGAGGCGGTACCATTTCATCCCAATACTGTGTCGTGAGGGGGGCGAGATGGAGAGACGCACAGTGCTCATCGTCGGTGATACCTTTGTGCGCCATCTGCACCGGTGTTGTGTGCAAAGAGGCGTTGCTGGTAATTTCGGGTTGGAAAGAGTGGACGCTTTCTGGGCCTGTCAGGGTGACAGCAGTTTCGGCGGGATGGTTCCCCTTTGCAGATGTGTCGTCCGTCACGAACGTTGACTTTGTCGTGCTGCACTATGGAAGTCTACATTTGGGTTACATATCGTGTGGATGATTAATCCGTCACCTGAAGAGGTTGCTGACCGCAGTGATGCGTATTTTTCCTACTGCCAAGGTCCTTTTCTCATGCATAGCACCAAGAGGAGTATGGGTCCATGACAGTGTAATTTGTCCCCAGCCAGAGGTCGGAAGGTGTGTTATAAACAGAATTATGCGTGAGTTTAAGCAGACTGCTGGCATGTTCTCCACCCACTACGAGATCATGAGGTCGTAAAATATGCAGTGGTTCTGTAGAAATGGCATTTATTTGAGCGCCATTGACAATGCCGTTTTCTTTTACACTGTGCAAGAAGCATTGACCAGAATGTGGTCAAAATGTGAGAAGAGGCAAACATAAATGCATATAAAGAGAAAATATAAAAAAACTTGCCCGCACGCACGTCAAAAAAACCCCCAAATAAACCTTTATACATGTACGCTGGAAGACTGAATCCCCTACTCAGTTTGATATTATTTAATCCCCCCCCCCCCTCACTATCACGAAAAGGTAGTGGATTACGCTGTACTTTCAGGATTACACGTGCCACATCCTGGGTGGCTATGTGGATGTATGCAAAGGGAGAAATCGTGCATGCTTTCATTGAACTTTGTAGTGGACGTGCTTTGGAATGGCACGCGATTTGTACTGTAAATGTAAAAGGCACATTTCAAGTGTTGTACAGGAGTGACAGTGTTAGATGATCGCGGCTTTGATGCAATTAGTGGATGCGTGCGTACCTATTTATGCAAAACCCAATGAAGTCGAGGTGCAAAGGGAAGAAGGACTGCTCCAGCTTTACACGGGTGCGGCCCTCGCGCTACTTTGGGAGGCGCACGTGCCAAAATCTGCCCTTTACACTACCATGCCCAATTGCCATGGCAGTGTGGGGATTAGCCAATCAGGTAGTGTGGGTGTGGTTAACAAGAAGGGGAGGTGAAACTGTTGTACATTATACTCTGCTTACTGAGGGTGGCTGACATGGCAAAAGGCATTGTGTTGACTCTAGGTGATCGCTTTGTCATAGATCTGCACAAATATGCCCTACAAAGACATTTGGACAGCAATTCTGGTTTGGAAGGAGTGGATGCATTGTGGAACGCTGTGTATCAGTGCAATTTCGTCAATATGCGTGCACTTTGCGAAGACCTCGCTAGTTTTCCAGAAGTACATGTTATCGTCATCCATTACAGCGGCATGCATATGGGTTACCAGGCTTGCTTACTTTTGTTACGTAGACTGAGGAGATTGCTGGATGTCGTGAGGACGGTTTTTACCACCGCCAAGGTGCTTTTCTCGTCCATAATACCCCGAAGAGCATCGCCCACTGCTCATGGATGTTGTTTCGAGCCAGACGCAGGAAGGTGTCTCATCAACAGAAGCACGTCTACTTTTTTGTCCACTCGTGGAATGTTCTTCTGCAACAATGACCTCATTAGTTGTGGAAATGCTGAGTTTTTCCAAGAAACCTTTTGTTGTCACCCATTGGCGATGCAGTTTTATTTGCTCGTCTACAGGATGCGGTAAAGAGTTTACTGTACTAATGTGAGCACAAGAAAACACAAAAGCTAATAAAAACTAAAGTGTTTCTGTAGAAGCATCTAAACAAAAACAAACAGGCTTTTTTAAGAGTCGCCCCTTAACACAAAGTCCCCCTACCCTGGTTGCAAGTTATGCCCCCACACCCGCACGCAGCACAAAAGCCACATCCGGGGATTTTGCGGGTGGCGGCCATGAAAATGGAACTGTGGGGATTGTCCAATCGGATGCTTAGGGTGTGCGGCAATAGGAAGAGGGACTCCTGCTTCACTCGGGCCCGGCCCTTCACGTACTTGGGTACACGCACGTGCCACATTCGACGCTTCTCACCATGCTGGCCTTTGGAAATGGGACTGTAGTGAGTATCCTATTAGGTGGTGCTCAGGGTGTGCATCCTGCTTTAATGGGGCAGAGCCCTCGCAGTTCTTGGAGAAAGGCACGTGCCACATTCTGCGCTTCTCAGCATGCTGGCCAATGGAAATGGGACTATGGCCTTTGGCCAATCAGGTGCTCTGGGTGTGTGTCACAGGAAAGGGTGGCATTCACTTTTTCCATTACTTTGTGTACTGCGGCTGGCAAACATGGCATGACTCACAATTTTCGTCATGGCTGATGGCTTTGTGGAAGATCTATGCGTGTATGCCCTCCAAGAAGACTTGTCTGGCCATTTCGGTTTGGACGGAGTGGATGATTTGTGGTATAGGGTTGAATTGTGCTGTTTCGGCAGACTGCTTATAGAATTTCGACGCGTGGCCTCTTCGGCAACTGTACATTTTGTGATCTGTGCACTTTGGAGCCTTCTTTTTGATTTATATGCCTTGTACCTGTGTGTTTAGTCAACTCAAGATTATGATGAAATTTAGTGCAGCACATTTTTTCCTACTGCCAAGGTGCTTTTCTCATGTATTCTCCCGAGAATAGTGTGGAAGTATTCCAATGATTACTGTCGCCAGCCAGAGGTCGGAAGGGGTCTCATCAACAGAAACATGTGTGACTTCTTGAGTGCTGCTGGGATGTTCTGTGAGAATGAGAACATTGGTTCGCGATACATACACCTTTTCAAGGCAAATGGTATGTCTTTGTCGCACAGTGGCAATGAAATGTCGTTTCACAATCTACAAACTGCAATGTGAGCTGAGGTTGAAAACACACATTTACGTATGTAAAACGCATAAAAAGTGTTTCTAGGGGAGCACCTTCATTTAAAATAAATAAATAAAAATAAAAATCCCCCAATGGCTCTTTTAAGAGCCACCACAACTAACGATATTTGCTCCCCAGCACGAAAAGACATCGACTATTGCCCCTTTTGAAGATGACGGCCATAGAAATGGGCCTGCTGAAGCTACGGGATTGGGCAATAAAGTTTGTGGGTGTGGTGTGTACAGATAGACTGTGCTACACAGTCTATTTGGCTACAGAAATGCAGAGGGTGGGGTTATGGCTGTGTGTTTCACGAGGCACAGCGTGCGGCTTTTTGGGGATTCCGACATACATTGACTGAAAGTGAATGGAAAACACTGTGCAGTGGCTACTAATTTTGCAATCTATAATGTACATGTGTAGTGCTATGGAGTAGCGACAATGAAGTGCCTGACTTTGGTTTCTCTGTGTGACTCTTTGGTGGCACGCAATCATGCCGATATTATTGTTGTTATGATGTACTTATGTGTGCACGGGTGCAGCGAATGCGGATGTGAGTCAGCTTGGAATGATGCGTGAGCCAGCAGAATGTTTGCTGATGAATCTAGCTCCAAGGTTCTAGCTTGGGCAGTTGAGCCTGGGTGATGGGACCCAGTGGTCTCCTAAGTCATCAGCTTAATGTAACTTACAATAAAGTACCTGTAAATAAGTTCAAGAAGACTACGGAAGCTGCTTTCTAACATTGGCGATGAAGGTAATCAAGAACCCTGTAACAGAAGAAGTCTGCTGAGGGGGGAGCAGCTGAAGAAGAAAAGGAACCACTGCCCCCCAAAGAACTATAAGTAAGTCCCATCACCCAGGGGTGCATAACGCAGGGCGTTTAGAAGAAATACCTGGGCAGGCTCGGGGCACAAAAGAAGAAGAAAGGGCAGCCAAATGTAATTTCCAGGGGGTGAGAGTACGGAAAGTCCCATTGCAGGCCCTAGCTGACAGCCTGAAGAAGAGAAGCAGCTGCACATAGACTTGGGAAAGATTATGAAATAGAAGTAGAAGTTAAAGGGATGTGGAAGTGAAATCCCAGAAAACAAGCCCCAAGGGTGAAGCAGGCCTAAAGAGGTGAAGCAGCGCAGTGTGCGAGGGAATATGAACTTAAACCCCAGTGGTGCACAAAAAGCTCAATAGGAAGTAGTTTGAAGCCGGGTCAGACGGACACAAGCGGTGACGGGCATGCACTGCAACATATTCAGAATTGAAACTTTAAACTTTGGTTCGTGTTCCGGAAGAGGTCAATTGTTTGCCGTGAATGGCGTAATACCCAGTGACGGGTTCACGGTGCTGTGTTGCGGGTCTGGTCTGACTGTTGGACAGTTCAACGCCGGCTTGAGAGCAGAAATGATGACGTCACGTGTTGTGTTAAGGTGTTGGCAATCGAATAGAACATTGATCCGTCACCGTTCGCCGGTTCGCCCTGGTTTCGTTGATGTATTAAGATGTTCTGTTGCGCAGCTTCTAGGGGCGATGTGACGAGTGAAGTTAAAGCCACGGACCTAAAGGACGTGTGTGAACATCTGAAAGTCACAAGGAAGTGTAGGTACCTGCGATGCTGGGAGAGAAGGTTATGCTCTTAGTTGCATCTCGTTTCGGATGTTGTCGAAAGAACATGAGTCAGATGAGCAATATTGCCCGGTCATTGTGAGGTTGCTAGCATCCATTGTGGGACAGATCGTATCAGCCTTTGAAGAAACACATTGCAACGGAGCCGGTATAAAGGTTTGCAGATGCAAGGACAGCGCAGCCCCGGTGTTAATAACAGGGTAATAAAGCATGAAGTGAAGTGCCCCAATGAAGATGGAAGCGCCCGATGTCTGAGCGTGTCATAGTGTTAGAGAAACCCTCGGTCGTGGATGAACAGAGGGACTACCGAGGAGCGAAGCGCCTCTGTGTGAGGGTTGAAAGAAGATGTCCCGAATCACGGGACATTAGTGTATCCTTTACTGATTTTTTTTTTACTATCACCAGCTCACGTTTTGAAGTATGCTTTCAGGATGTCCTATGGAATTCTTAACATTGTAGGAGGCGGAAAAAAAAGAAAAGAAAACTATGGCATGAAGTTGTATCGTCTGAGTTGGCTTGGCATGCATGATTGGCATGAAGTTGTATTGTATGAGTTGGCGGGCATGAATAGGCATTTAATAAGTGTAGTGTCAACTTTATGGGGATTTTCAGGATGGACTTTCATGGACATATTAGTTTGAAGTCAGGAGGCTCTGGCATGGCTGACCTCTTTCCTTTCTGGTCGACCCTCCCAGGTCCAAATGGGCTCCTTCCTCTCTGACATCTTTTTCTCCACCTGTGGTGTCCCCCAGGGATCCAACCTCTCTCCCTGGCTTTTCAATCAGTATCTGGCACTCCTTGCCCACCGCATCGCCGCTCTCTGCCCCCACTTTCAGTGCTATGCGGACGATACCCAGCTCATTTTCAGGCTACCCTCGGCCTCCTCCTCTCCTTCCCTCATCTCCGACTGTCTGTCTGCTATCCAGGAATGGTGTGCCGCCAATGACCTCTGCCTTAACGCCAGTAAGACTGAGATTCTACTCATCGGCACACCCACTCCCTCCTTTCCTGCAGCTCTCTGGCCGGCCTCCCTTGGCCCCCTTCCTGCCACTACCTGCAAAGCTAAAAACCTCGGGGTCATCTTCGACTCCACACTCTCCTTCTCTCCTCATATTTCCGACGTCTCTAAGAAGTCACATTACCAACTGCACCTCCTCAGAGGTATTCTTCCCTTCCTCTCCTTCCCCCAGAAGCTCACTGTCTCCCGAGCCCTGGTTCTCTCAAGGCTGGACTACTGTAATAGCCTCTATCTTAATCTGCCTGCCTCCACTCTCCGCCCTCTGCAACTTATCCAGAACAGAACTGCGAGACTTGTCCTTGGCCTCAAGCCCAGGGACCGTATCTCTCCAGGACTGAAATCTCTTCACTGGCTCCCAGTGGCTGCGAGGATTAAGTTCAAAACCCTCTGCATTGTCCACAAGGCCTTCTGGGGCCTGGGGCCACAATACCTTCAACTCTCTCTTCCTAAATATCTGCCTTCACGAGCCCTTCGCTCATCCGTCTCCAACTCCCTCATGGTCAGCCGCTTCTCGAAGCAACGAGCTGGGGGCAGATCTCTCTCCGCAGCAGGGGCCTCCCTCTGGAACAGCCTTCCTGCTTCCCTGAAACTTGAGGAGAACCATCTCCGGTTCCGGAAGCACCTCAAAACCTTCCTCTTCGCTTCTGCCTTCTCTCTCCCTCTCCCCTGCTAAACCTGCTTAACTCCCCTCCGAAGTCTGCACTTAACCTGCATCTGGGCCACTCTGTGACCTCGGCCCAGGGCCCAGCCACTCTCCACTTGCACTGCCTCCCTGGCTCCCCCTGCACTGCGGGACTGTCACTGCATCCCTACAGCCCCCTTCCCAGCACTTGCTCTGCACTTACCTCGCACTTGCCACCAGCTGGCCCTTTTATTTATTATTTATTATTTTATTACGCTACTTACCTTGTATTGCACTTTCCCCCCCACCTCCTCCCCCTGCACTTCTCCTTTTCCCCTTACCTCTGCACTTGCGCGATCTGAATGACACCTGGCCTAGTAGGATCGTTTGTCTTCACCTTGTTTCCCCCCCTCCCTGCCTTGTCGCGCCTTGAAACACTCGTGTATAGGCGCGTTACAAATACCATATCATATCATATCATATCATGTGCGATGATGAAGAATGAAATGTAGTCGGTATGAATGAGCTATGGTAACGTCCTTGAGGATTTGTAGGTGAGAAGTTGCCCAGCTGCAACATGGCCTCTTAGAGTGTCTATCCACTAACAGTGTATAAAGATGTTAGTAATATTCAAATGTTACGGTCGAAGATGTGAATGGGGAGAACATGAGTGCCTAAAGAGTTAGTGTCACAGAGAATCGGCATGTGTAGAAGTGGAAAGTTTGTGTTTTCCGTTTGCAGTTTTGAAGTTGTAAGAAGATTGAAGTTTTGCGGAGAGATAGCCCCATGTCAGTGAAGTCTGTGGGGTGAAGTCTGTGTTAGGGAGAATTCTCATTTATGGCTAATTTCCCTCACCTAGTGAGTCCCTCAGCAGCTTTGCTGGATTTCTGGGGTTTATTTTTTCCAGCTCGAGTTGAGCCTTTTTCCCCACTCTAACATGTGTTTTGCCATGTGTATTTCTACTGTTTGTGTGATCTTGGGCTCTGGAGCTACACCACTCCATGAGCCCCACTTTTTGTGTGTGTTACACAGCACCTTCCGTACAGTGACAAAGGGTTGTCTTTGAGACTTCCCGCTGACTTCATTTTTCTGGGGCTGACTACTGTCCACTAGAAACAGGTAAAGTTGCCATTTACTTTATGTAGTCATTTAAACTGCAGACCCAATACACCCCATCTTAAGTGGAGTATTGGAAAGGGTTAGTTCCTACCCCTTTTTTGTCTGTGCCTCTGAGCTTTATTTTGCTCTCTTAACGCTAAGACTTGGCTGGTGGCAGTGGTATCTACCCTAACTTTTCTACCGCGATTATATTATAAAAAACGTGGTACTGTTTTAGGCTATTGTATTAGCCTCGAACTTAAACCCGCTTGACCAAATACTTTTTATTTTCGCTCCAGTTGGGTTTTATCGCCATATCTTGTTGTTAAAGTCCTTCTTGTGTTTTACTTTGTGCGGCAAACCAGGTTTGCCTTCTTTGTTCGCCGACCTTTGACGGGCTTCTGTCCAGAAGCCCTCCTTTGGCGTCTGGGTGTCTAGGTGGTCTGAATGTGAGGGAGGGGTTTAGTCACCCCCTGCACAGGGTCTCCTTGGAGACCCGAGTCGCACTTTGTGTCGATTGGCTGAGGTGGTTGTCCGGGCCGGACAACCCCCCTGCTGACTGATTGACAGCCAGGCTGTGTGAATGGGGGATTTTGGCATAAAAGGCAGGACACTTGGGCTGGAAGTCAGAGTCACCACTGGAACTGCAAGGAACCGAAGAGAAGCGGAGAAGAAGATGGTTGCTGCAACTCCTGAGTCCCGGTGAAGCCCTGCTGCAGTCCTGAGCTATCTACCCTTCAACGATAAGAGAAGATCCAGTCTGGAGTCTTCTTCCCTTGAGCCTGGTGAGATCAACCAGCTCACCTTCCACAGCCAGAGGATCCTCTTCTTGGTAGAAATCGCTGCACACAGCTGTAGTGGTCCAGATAGCCATCTGAAGAGCCTCTCCTGTTTTAAAGGAGCGCACCTTTTATTTACCGTTGCTTCGCTGCTGCTGGCTTCATCCCTGGGTAGTGCAGATCGCTCCAGACGTCCTCCTTCTTGTCCCCACGACTGAAGCTTCAGGAACCGTGAGTCTGCAGGAACTACCAGGAACAACTGCCATAGCACCAGCTTTTCTTCATACGAATAAGGTACTGTGTCCAGCTTTGAGGAATTGGGGTGAACCCTTTCTCCTCACCCAAGGCTTGCCCTTGTCTTCCTTCCCTCTTATAACTTTTGCTTCCCTTTTGACAATATCTAAGTACTCCTGGCAATCTCGAATCGTGAACTGTTCTAATCTTGTGATCCTCGACAACAGGGCCCTGTCCCACTTGACCCTGGCGCAGGCCTATTGACTTTTATCTAAGTTTTAGAAAGTGTCTCTTGATTCTAACTGCCTTGACAAAAGTATTGGCCATGGTTTTTATCCCCAACTCCCTTGTGTTAATTCATGTGCTAAGTGTGTTTGACTACGGTAACATTTCTTCTCGCGTGTACGCTTTTCTTTTGTAAGACCGAACTGTCATTACTGTCAAAAAGTTATCGCGTAACAACCCCCGGCAACGTCTTTGTTTCACAACACCGGTCTGTCAAATCCAAAGGTACTTACCTTGAATTGTTCTGCATAAGGGGAATTGGTTGTGTGTAGTGTATTTGAAGTGTGGTTTTAATTTAATAGAAGTGAAGTGCTTTGTGAACAGATGGTCTAAAAAATAAATGTACTTTTACTTTTTAACCAGAAACCTTGAGTCAGTGTTTGCTTGAGTCACAGTAATTGTAGTCCTTTGTGTAATCTCTACTACTGCTCATTTGCTCTTGAGATAAGTCTGGCTGCTCAGCCATTGCTACCACTTTTTCTGTGTAGTACAGGGGTTGTACCAAAGGTGAAATTGTACTACCACTTGTAGTCTTAATCTTGTGTAGTGGTCCCTAAGGGTACGGCACAGGATTCTGCCTAACAGTCTGCGTAGAGATTTCGTCCCAGCGTAGTGGAAGGTAGCGCCTTCCAGAGGTATTCGTTTGAAGCTGTGTAGAGATAACGTCCCACAGTAATGAAGTAAATGCTGAAGTTGTGTAGGGATAACGTCCTAGTGTAGTGAAGTGCAAAAGTTTGAAGTCTGTGTAGGGATATCGTCCTAGAGGAGTGGAAGGTAGCGCCTTCCCCAGTTCAAATAGTCTGAAGTCTGTGTAGGGATAATGTCCCAGTAATCCTTTGAGTTGCATCTCTCTAAAAGATGCCCAGCATGTCTGTGTGGAGTGAGTTCCTCATGTCTGTATTTCCTGTGTTCGTGTTGTATTGGAAAGGGAGGAGATGTGTTCTGATGTACTTGTCATGTGCACGGTTGCAGGGAATGCTGATGTGAGCCAGCATGGAATGCTGCGTGAGCCAGCAGAATGTTTGCTGATGAATCTAGCTCCAAGGTTCTAGCTTGGGCAGTTGAGCCTGGTTGATGGGATCCAGTGGTCTCCAAAGCTATCAGCTAACTATCGTTCACAGAGGAGAAATATCCAAAACATATCAGTCTTTGTCCTGCCCTGGGGCAGTCCCACACCGAAATGCTAGACTCCCCGGACCCCCCTTGTTATTTGCATATTTTAAGTAACTTTGGGTCTCACCCTAAGTTACTAGGGGAATCCAGACGTGGACCCCTTGCTCACTATTCTTAAAGGGGCACAGCTCCACCCTACTAATGAGGTCCGACCAGTCTGAGACACGTGTCTGGGGTTGCTGTTGGTACTCTTGTTCAGATTAGAATTGCCTAGCATTTCGGTGCTGGACTGCCCCAGGGCAAGACAAAGACTGATATGTTTTGGATATTTCTCCTCTGTGAAAGATAGTGAGCTACAGACTCTGGGTAAGGCTCTCATAACCAGGACTAATGTCTGGCAGAGAGACTCCCAGGACCCCCTTGTTATTTGCATCACATGTGAGGCTCCCTCTGTTTTGTTCACTAGCATAAGTAGGCCAGGTGCTTTTCTTCGCTGACAGTCAGGAACACACATTTGAAAAGGTTCTACATTTGTGTACAGCACCCTTCTCATATGTTCTTACACTTTCCTTACAGTTCACTCGCACCATATGATACATACGCATATAGGGGAAGAGGAAAGCGTAAAACATAGCACTGGTTTCTGTGCATGAAGATAATCAGTTATGTTATGAACAATTTCTGGTAACATTGCTCCTTTTTAGCTTACTTTAATTCCCTTGTATATGGTCATGTGTGTATGCCTTGTGGTGTCTTTATGGTTTCTGTTCAGTAGTGCAATTATGTAGTTATAAAGTCAATTGTAGCTACTTCTTACATGTTTCACAGTACCCGACACTCTAAAACAAATGCATTCATGATTTCACTATGTAACATGGAAAGATTTTGAAGGTTACACTTCCATGAGGCATGGTGCAGACAATGGCTACGTTTGCACATAAGTTCCTTCATGTACAGTGAACAAAAGTGTGTAATACAATGGTTTGTATAGCAATGCATTCCTCCATTACCTACTTATCTCATGATAGTTCCAATAATCTTTCATAGTTTTCTGCCACCAGTACAATAACAATCCCATGTGGCGGCTTTCCATGAAACCTAAATGCACATGTGATGTCATCAGTGATGTCATGAATGAGATTTGTGATGGCATCTTTGATGTCATGGGTGTTAGTTCACTGGTGGCACGAGTTATGGTTGCTTAGCTTACCATAACTGTTGAATTTGGGGGGGTGTTTCGATTTTACCTGTAACCATAACGTCTCTGTAGCAACATTTTTTCATTGAATTTCATAGGTTTTTGCTAGTGCAACTTAACCATAACATCCCTTTAACAATGTTTTTGTTAGTGTGTGTGTGTGTGTGTGTGTATGTATGTGTGTGTATATATATATATATATATATATATATATATATATTGGCGCATGCTGCAATCTATTCACTAGTTAGCTAGCCTCTAGCCTCAAGAATACTTTGTCTGCTTGCGTTTCTTTGTATCTGTACACATGTAAAATGACTTGACATCTTCATCAGTTCTGTAGCATAGGTTTCTTCATCTTGATCCCAAGATGCCACTTATCTTTGATACTTTCTTGATGCCTTATAGACTATCCGCATCCTCTAGTCGTTGCATCTCTTCCATGTACGTCAGCTCGATTCTGTATGACGTCACCATTCTTCTTCGCCTTGCCATTCATTTGCTCTGCTTCTTCCGGGATTTCATTCAAATGGCCATCATACTGTCTCTCAATGGGAACCTTGCCTCCAGGATTCTCCACAGTATCAGTATTTTCACTGGTACCGCACATGTCGCACTCTCTGGTTCCAAACATATAGGCAAGATGGGTGAGGTGATTGAGGTGGGGGTACTTGGCTCCTTCTCTATACTCCCCCCTCTGGGCGATTCATCGACCACTCTCCCATCATCCTTCACATCTAGACATCCTTGTTGGAAGAGGTACTTCTTTGGGATCCACATCTTTATGACTTCCTTCAGGCATCCAGCTGATTTCAAATGCTCATCCTTGTTCCAAGTCATGAGCATGCACTGTCCACTTGGACTGCAATAGATCCATCTTCCCACATACCTCTTATGGTTCTTTGGATACAGGAATTTTGTTCCCTTAGGTGCATGGATACTAGCCTTTACAAAGTCTCTTATTTCTTCATCTGTTAAGTCTCTGGCCTTCCATCTTGATTCAACATCGATCATGATCTTCATCCCTATGGCTTTCTTTGCTGTCTTCTTGCATTGTGTGATTATTATCTTGATCACACAGAATCCAAGCAACACCAACACGATCAGGGCTCCAAGGAACTTGAACATGTCTGCCATCCATTGTGGAACACAAGAAAAGGGAGATCCAAACCAACTGTCATCAGCAATGTCTTCTACTTCGTCTATCATCTGGACGTGTAGCTTCATTAGCATCTCTATGGCCTCTGTCAAGGTCCCATTCTCGTCATTGTGAGAAGGTATGAATGTGCAACATGATTCTCCGATTTTTGCACAAACACCTCCATCCATAGCTGTGATCATGTTCAAGACGTATCTATTCTGAAGTCATCAGTCTCATGGCTCTCATCTCTTCTCTGATAGCATTGAATCCGTTTATGGTAGTGTTGATTGTCTGTAGCAATTCCCATCTGGTAATCTGCAGCCATTTGGTATTTGCTCCAACCTGGATTCTCGGCATGAAGATCAGCGTGAATACTGACAAAGTCTGACTGAACAGTCGGTGCTCATATGGGATGGAGTCAAAGGCTTCTATTGACTTGGCAGAGAAATGGTTCTTCCTCTTCATTCGACTAATCAGCTGCACAGAGATCTTCTTCCTCAGGTGAGCATCTGCTTTCGGGAAACTGTCAAGATTCAAATCACTTTTAGGAATCACCAACACTGGAACATGAACATTCACCAGTGAACATCGTCCTCCCCAATCCTTGGGTAGCCTCATATAAGCTCTGGATCTGTTTGCCCACTAGTGTTCCATGATCACCACTGTTCCAAGTTTCATTCCTGGTACATCAGAGATTCAACCACAGTTCTGATTCTCTCCAACTTTTCTTTTGCCATTGTTTCTGAAGCACAATTTTGCACTCTCCAACGGCACTATATTCAAGGGTCCTCCTCTGTCTTCGACCCAGGTCAGTCGTTTAGCAAGTCTTGGCCATAATGGCTTACTTCCATTTTGCACAATGTCAATGACTGGCTGTTAACAACCAATGATCATCCAGACTCTGCAAATAACCACTTCTTCTTCCCAGCCTTCTGGTGACAGTACCGATCCCCAGATCTGCCTTTGAACTCTGTTTTTCCATCTGCGAATTTCTTCTGCAGATTTTCCTGGACTCTCCAGTCTTTTGTTTACTTCTCGTCTGATTTCAGCTCCTTTCACTCCAGGTTTTTCATATTTGATCACAAGATTCTTTGTATATTTCCCATTTCTTGTCTTTGTGTCTTGGATATAATCATCCTTATCTGGATCTGTCCATTCAGTTACCCATTTGAGATAGGCATCTTGGCACATGAACTGGCCTCTTGTGCGGCAGAGTGCTATGTGTGAAAGACAATGTGCTGTCTGGGCGTCTATTTCAATAGCTATGAAGATTGTAGACTTCCCCATGCTATAAGGCAGGAGTGCACATACAAAGCATTCCTCCTTTGAGGTACTTCTTCCCACTTCTTTCATTTGCTGATACCATATGTTATTCCCCAAGTGTGCAGTGCTGTCCAGGTAATCATTCAGCTCATGATCACCCTCCCCAGCACTTCTCTTAGATCTCATTCTCTTCGTATGAGCTTCTCTAACCATCTCATGAAGTATGTCAGCATAGTTTCTTCTTACTTGACCAATCATAGGAACATTTGTCAGTGGACTGGGTGCTTTTACACGTGCTGCCTGTGCAGGAGAAAGTTCCAGAAGTTTCATCCTATCCACATAATATTTAGGCATAAAAGTATCTTGCATAATCTCCATACGTGATTTCCCTATAAAGGTACCACAGGTTTATTCATCACAGGACCAGGTGCCCTTGTGTGTACTTATAGAGTAGGAACAATCACATAAGGTCTTGGTTGCCTAGTAGGTGCCACGTCTGTACCCTTCTCTTGTACAGGAGGATACACAGGAATCTTTGCTCCACTTGCGTCTATATAATAAGCAGTGTGTACTGTAAATGAGAGCAGTATCACTATGAACAAAATGCAAGAGTAAATTATATGCAGATAGGACCACTTGCAGCAGTAACGTTTTGCATAACGTGGACGTCTCTCGTGATCTGCCATGACAAAGTTGTTATTGATGCCGCCCATTTTACTTTTTAAGAAAGGAAAAACTATCTTTAATGGGGCAACATCATGCACTACTTCTGGAAGCTGCTGTCTTGGCTCACAAAGTTCCTCTCGATCAGCTGCAGCTGGCTATACGATGGTGAACACAAATTCCAAGTGGATACCACGAATTGCCCTCTGACCAGACAGCATGAAGATTCTCTGTCAGCATGAAACAAAGTTCCTCAACCAGTAGACTTTTGTATCTTCTCCCTCGAAAGTCTCATTCAGTTCTCAGTGTTCTCTCAGAGTACCAATTCACTTGTATTATGATGTCTCTCAATATCTCATTGAGTGCTACATTGTTTCTCGGATCCCTCAGGAAGGTTCTGACATCAGTTTGCCTCTCAAAAGAGGCGGTCATTCCTCAATTAGGTAGTAAAACACCAAACTGGCAAGTGTATGCGTGTTCTCTGGTGATAGGGGCATTTGTGTTTTCCCCACTGAACTAAGGAGCCTGAAGTATTTGCTCAATGATAGCTGCAAGCAATCTCCACACAATTGGACCATTCTTAGGATCTTGCAAGAACAGATGAACGCTAGAAGTTCTCCCCACAAGCGCAGGGTAAGAGCGCAAAATGAACAGAAAAACTGCAAGAACGATCCGTGAAACGTTGTCATTGGGCACCAGCATAGGCCCCTCCAAAAAGAAGTTCAGTGAGAAAGGAATCAGGGAACTGCTCCCTCTTCCAGTCGTCGAAAAGGAACTCCAAATCTGGCATATCTTTATTTTTTCAATCAAGTCTTACAACAAACTCCTGTGGCTCAAGAACAAATAGTTTCCCTTAACTTCTTTTTAGTGAAAAGAGTGTCCTGAAACAATCCACAGTCCTATGAACTCTTTATCTTTAATCAACAGCTTCTGCGTCCTTCTTCCTCGTCATAGACTTGCACGTGCTGTGGTTCTTCCCCGATGCTTACTTTTGATGGGGGTGGGTGTGAAGGGGGTTCTCCAGCATAGATCTTCATGTCTCCAAGAAATATCCAAGCATGTCTGCCTTGTACTTTGACTGCAGATGGTGTAACATCCTCCACTATGAAGGGGCCGTTAAAACGAGGCTCCTGCCACCTTCTCGTAAAGTTGCAGGTGAGGACTGCATCTCCGGAAAAAAGTTTGGAAAGACATAGCTCTTTAACTCTGTTTGCTGTAACATCTCCTTCTGTGTTCCGAATTGCCCCACACCCATTCCGCTTGAGCTGATCTGAAATGACAGAGGTACTTGAAGTTCTACACGTAAGATAATCACGTAACTCCTTTCCTAACAATTCTGCTGTCGGCTGGGCATTACTTCTAGTTCTAGGCGGAGGTGTGAGAGGTGTTCTCATTCATATAGAGAGAACAGGGCATTGGGTATGAGTGGGGAGGTTGTTCAGGGTTGGTGATTTGGCGGTATATTTTGAAGAGTTCAGCTGTTTGGAATTGAGCTCTGGTTACGGTGGATTGGTAGAAGCCTGTCTTTTTTTTTCTCTTGAGCATCATCTGGAGAGGACATTTTTTTTTTTTTTTTATTTTTTTTTTTTTATTGTTTTATCAAACCATGATTTTACAATTCTAAACTTTTTGTAGTGAACTACACAAGAAGACAGGAAGACGAGTCTTTGCTTTCTATTTTGCAGACTTTTGTTTTTTCTTTTTTCTATTCATTGTTTGCATTTAATAACTTTGCATCAATGTATTCTAACATTTTTGCAGTTGCTATTTGCCACGTTGTTTTGTCTCCCCCGATGAGTCTGCACCACCACAGTTGTTCTTCTGGCAGTGTGCTGAAACCTGGTATCATTGGCAGATAGCGCTGTCTAAGTGCTGCGGTCGCTGTGCATGTCATGAGTAAATGTCTTATTGTCTCCGTTGTAGGTTGTGTATCATTGGAGCAAAATCTGCAGATGTTTGACTGTGTTTGTCCTCGTACGTGTCTTATTTCGTTTGTTTTAAACAGGTTGAGCCTTGCACGTAGGATTAAGATCTGTGCTTGCCTGTTTGGAAATTGTTTTATGTAATTTTGTAGTTCGTTTCTTTTTGCAGTGAAACTTGGTAGATGAGCGATGAGTTTTAGCATCGAGGTGTCGTCAATCGTTTTGGCCCAATCCATGTCTTTTATCTTCTTCAGCACTTTGCATGGATTTGTGATGAGTTCGTCTTCATCTGAGTTGATTGTCTCTAATACTTTTTGATTTTGCCTTTGCCAGTTGGTAATCATATTACACGTGTTGTCGTTCATTTCTTGTTTGATAATGCTGAAAATTTTGTTTTTGCTGTCCATTCTGCATTTACGGTATAGCATGATTCCATTACAGGTTACGGCACATTCTAGGGATTGTAAGCTAAGTTCACGCCGGATTGCTGTCCCTGGCGTCGAGTTTGGTAGATTGAGAACTTTGCGCCAAAAATAAGCCTCTAGTTTGCACCAGACCTTCTGTGGAATCATTGGCATGGCTTCACTGCCGTATATGATGGTAGGTACGACTTTCATCGTGTAGAAGTTTATTATTGGTTTTAGAGAGAATTTTCCAAATTTGCTGTTGATTTTTTTTGCTTGCACTGTTAGTTTATTCATTTTTGTGTGTAATTCCTGCTGCATTGTGGTCTCGTGTTGGGAACTGTCCATGTGGACTCCTAGGTATTTAAAGTTTGAGACCACTTCAATTTTGGTTTTGCCCAGATGCCAATGAAAGTTTTCCTTTCTTGAATGGGATTGGAAAATCATGATTTTTGTTTTGTTAATGTTGATTTCCAGATGATTGCTATTGGCGTAGATTAGGAGGGCGTCGAGTTTGCGCTGTAGGCCAATTTGGGTTTGGTCAAAAATCGTTAGATCATCAGCGTAAAGTAGGTGTCCAATTTGTGTTTTACCTAATGTTGGTGGGAAGACTCGTGTTGGACTTCTCATATTTTGAATATCACCTATGTAAGTGATAAAGAGTGCTGATGCTAGTGGGCAACCTTGTTTGACTCCTCGTGTGGTGTTTATTTCAGATGATAGATCGCCTTCACGACTGAGTCTGACTCTTATGGATGTTTCTTGGTGCAGTGCTTGAATTGGCTCTAGCAGAGCGTGGGGACATTTCCATGCTTCAAGTTTGTTCCACAGGAGAGATCTTTCAACTCTGTCAAACGCTTGTGAGAAGTCAATATAAGCTACAAATAGACGGCGCTTCTTTTCTAGGGTTTTTGCTTTTAGTATGCTGCACACTAATATGTTACATGTTGTGCCTGTGTGTTTCTTGAACCCCGTTTGCATTTCGTCATTACATTCTGCAGAGGCCGCCCATTTTTGGAATCTCGTCAAAAGTAGTGAGGCGTATACTTTCCCCATGACATCTAGTAAGGCTATAGGTCGGAAGTTTGATGGATCCGTAAGACTGCCTTTTTTGTAGATTGGTACCACAATTGCTTTGGACCAGGATTGTGGTACTGATCTCATTTCGTTGCATCGCTTAAAAATGATGCTTAGCAAAGTGGCCCATTCCTCTGGATGATGTTTTAATTCTGCGTTACTGATGCCATCTGGGCCTGGCGCACGTGAATTTTTCAATTTGTTAATGATGTCAATGATGTCTTCTTTTTTGTCTAAGTCCACCCATTGTTCACCTGTTGGTTGTTGTGCCTGTGGTTTTGGGTTTAAGTCAGATTTAAAGACTTTACTGAAGTGATTTTCCCATATATGTTGACTGATGTTATTTAGAATTTGATTGTCTTGTGTTTGTTCAACATTATGTATTAAGGACCAAAAGTTCCTGCTATTGTTGTTAATGAGCGCTTTTGTTATTTGTTCGGCGTCCTCTTGGTACAAATTGTGTCTATATGATTTTACCCAAGCTTTGTATTTTGTTTTGATATTTTGTATCTCTGATGTGCCATTTGTGGGCATTTGCTTGGTGGCTATTCGAAGAAGTCTTCTGTATTCACGTCTTTTGTCAATTAGAACTTTGTTGTATGCATGCCTTGGATTTTTGTTTGTTGCATTTCTTTTTCTTTTTGTTGATTGTGCATACGGCAGCAGTAAAGGTTGGTAATCAATACTGAGGCATGTCGCTGGGGTGGTAATGGCTTTGTATTTAGCTGTGATTTTGAGAATTTCAGCACTGCTTAATTTAATTCTAGTGCCTTTCGCGTTTGCCTCGATTTGTATGTTCATTTGACGATTTTTTTTGATTTTGAGGTTCCATGCAGTTTCCAGCAAGTTGTGGTCACTTGTTGGAGTGTGTCGTACTTTGAAGAGTTGTAGGCGTTGCAACATGGATTTGGATACATAGATATAATCGATCGTGGAGGCTGAGGATGCTCTCTGCCAGGTTGCTATTCTATCTATTTCCACGAACACTTCATCCAAGTTGTGTAGCTCACTCGAGTCGGTGAACTTTCGCCAGATTGTGCCACGGTGTACTGACGCCTTTTGTGATTCCGATGCGTTCGTGTTGATTATTTGGATGACATTTAGATCTCCGCATATCAGGATGTTCTCTATATCGTGCTCGGTTCTTATTGCGTCAATTGTTGTTTCACAGAGATTTATGAATTTTTTTGTAGTGATTGCAGCTGGGTTCCAATAGAGATTTATTATAGCCAGTTTTGAAAAATCTGTCTTATGGTTTACGTCACCTTGCCAGGCAAGTTCTACTGCCAAAATTGATTGATTTGCAATGATCGTCTGTACAATGGAAACTCCAGAACCGTTTCGGCAGGCTATTAGGAGACCTGAAGTTGGACGTCCTTTGGAACCTCTTGCAGCAGGGGATAGAATGATTTGATAACCTTCTAGTGTAGGAGTTTGCTGCAGCCAAGTTTCCTGTAGACAGATTATATGGAATTCTCCAAGATTGGGACCTCCCGGAGCAGTCAGATGTACATGACCTCGCGTGTTCCATGAACATAACTTGATGTCGTTGTTGATTTCTGTTGGTTCGTTACATGTGACTGCTTCCGCTGTCTTGAGTGGCTATTGTTTGCGATGTAAGTTTAATACGCGTGGCAACCAGGCCCAAATTCCTGTTTTATTACTTGTGTTTGGACTTTGTTTGCATTGAGCCGTAGATGTAGAGCCGACTCTTTGTGTACAGGTTATTTTTATGGTGCCATCTGTAGTAGATTTCTGTTGTTGTGTTGCTGTATTTTCTTTCTTTGTTATTTTGTTGTGTACTGAGTCATTTTTGGTTTTGTAGTGCTCATTTTTGCTCTTATCATGGTGTGATCTTTGATGTTTTTTCGATATTTCAAATTCTGTTATTGCTTTATAATCTTTCTGAGGGTGATCCTCTGTGTCTTTTGTGTCATGCTTCTCATGTTTTGTGATTAAGGATTTACTTGCTGTAGCATCGGTCTCTCTGATCTTAGTTGATTCGATGCGTTCTTCTTTGCTGTAAGTTGTGAGGTCTTCCACGTAGTAACCAGAATTGTAGATATCTCTTTTGTTGTTCAGAATTTTTTTGAATGTTGTAGGAGACGTTAAATGCAGTATTGTGACTGCCCCATGTTGCGTGTGCCATGGTTCGACAATATTCAAGTTGTCTGTGTGAAGTCTTTGTAAGTCTTTAAATTGACGTAATATTTTTAAGACCGTTCTTCGATTTAAAATGATCTCTTCTTTTATGCAACTTCGTTGGGTCAGTCTGATAAGGTATCTTGAAGCATTTTTCGTGGAATGTAACTCGTCGTTTTCTTCGGTTTCTGTAAATCTTGTTTTTGAAGCATGAGATGCTCGTTTGTGTATCTCGTTCTGTTGTTTGGGTCTTGAGCTTGTATTATGTTTGGTGTTATTATTAGATCTTTTTACTTCATAATCTCGTTTCTTGGGTGTTTCTTCGTACACCTTTGGTTTTCGTTTTTTGTCCACTTGAAGTTCTTGTGTTTTATTTTGTACTTGTGAAGTGGTTTTTGGTTCTCTATCCATTTTCTTTTTCTTTTTTGTGGAAAGTTCTTCTGATTTGTTTCTGGTGTGAATTGTTTTGTCGATGTTCTTGCTTTTGTTAATTTCTGAGTATGTGTCTGTGATATATGTTTGCTTATGCTCTTTTATATTCTCACGGGATGCTGCATGGTTTATTAAACGATTTCGTTTTTGTTCTAGAGTTTCGTAGTTACGTTCTTGCAGCATTTTCACGCGATTTTTTTCTATGGTTGCTGTAGTTTTTTGTTTCAATGATTGGGTTTGTTCTGCCTTCTGAGTAGCTGTAGTTAGTGTTGTTGATGAATCACTAATTTCATCCGAGTATATACTCAGATTTGTTAGAGGATCTGTTGAATCCAGTTTATCCTTGAAGTTCTGATTTTTGCTTTGTTTACTTTTGTTGATTGTTACGCTTTCTGAGTTGCTGTTTTCCCCTGTTATGATGGGCGTTGAACTACTCGTGTTCCATTTTGGTGTTGCGACTGGTGCTATTGTTCCAAGACTTGGGTTCGATTCTTTTTCTGTGCTATGATCATAGGCAGTGGTTTTTAAGACCTCCTCGTTGTCGCAGATTAGGACTGTCTTTGGCCCTTTGTTCGGTTTGTCTTTTCGGCCAGGTGTTTCAAAAATGTTAAATGAGGGTGTTACAAGTCTAGTCTCACATTTGTCATTTGCGTTTGCTTGGTTTAGCACCAACATTACCGATGGCGTTTGTTGTTTCGTGGCCACATTGTTTTTAATTTTTATGGTCTCGTTGTTGTTTACTATGTTTTGCTGGATTTTTTCTTTATCGGTTGCTTTTCTGTCAACTGTTAAGTCGATGATGGTCTCTGTTTGTGTTCCTACTTGATGTTTATTGATGGACTTGCTTGGTTGATTAGACAATATTTCGTTTATTGTTTCTGTGCGATTGATAATCGTGTCATTACTACTTGACTCTGTTGTGCCTTTGTTATTTGTGTGATTTCCTTTTGCTGTGATGTAACCTTCCAAGTATACTATTTTTGTCAGCAGCATTGCTAAGATGACTTGTTGATCTTTTACTGCATCATTCATGGTCTCATATAGTTTGCAGAAGGGATTGAGTGCAATTGTTATGACAGACATGATTCCTTGTAGGTC
Source organism: Ambystoma mexicanum (assembly GCF_040938575.1). Classification (NCBI taxonomy): domain Eukaryota; kingdom Metazoa; phylum Chordata; class Amphibia; order Caudata; family Ambystomatidae; genus Ambystoma; species Ambystoma mexicanum. Next base: position 384,530,010 of record NC_090934.1, on the reverse strand, counting down.
CGTTTTTTTTGAGGATGGTTCTTGTGCTGCATTTGGCGTTTGTGGGCACGAGGTTCTGCCTGACTGATGTTCAAAATCACTATGGCTTCTCCTGGGTGTTCGTGGGTGTTGAGAACCTCTTGCTTCTGTTTGTATTGTTTTTTCTGTCGGAAAGATCCAATGAGGTCGATCTTTTGTTTTGTCCCCTTGCACATCCAGTTCCGCTATCTTTAGATGTTTATTTAATTCTTTTGTTTCTGTCGCGGGATGACTGATTAAGCGTGGACTGAGACTTTGACTGGATGCAGCTCGTAATGGAGATACTCCTGACACAGCGGTCTGAGGTGTGCTTTCTTGTTCTTGTATTTTTGCCATGACCGTAATGGCCTCTTGAGGCTTTTTAAGTTCTTTGCTGCTTTGGATCGGTTGTTCATCGCTTGTCGCGCTTTCCTGGTTTGTGTTAAACGATGTTGAGTGCACACCTTCAATGGTGTGTTGATAAGGTATGTTTTTTTTGTTGGGTGAATCTTCGTCTATGTTCATAGATGGATTGACTTTTTCCATTTGGCTTGTTGCATTCTCATTGTTTACGTTTATTTTTTTGCCGTTCTCGATAGTTGAGTCTGTTGATGTGCTTCTTTGAACTACGGGTTTGTCTGCTTGTGGCGATCCAGCTTCAGGTGTGGGGTTCATTCTACGTTGTTTTGCGTTTGGTATATTTTCGCTTATGACTGTTAACATTTCTGCATCGGAAATTTCCGTGAAGTTTCGTGGTTTCTTCAGTAGCTGGAGTTCAAAAAAGTCAGTCAGCATTCGCATAGTATTTGTTTTTTTTGATTTCTCGATGCTTGCGCTTTTGCTCATCCGTTCTTTCACAGTGGATGGTGCGTTCTTAGTGGATCGATTCACTTTGGATCTCACATGCATGTTTGATTTAATGTTCTTTCGATGGATTGGTTTGTGCATGCTTAATTGTCCGCATGTAATTTCGCAACTATCTCTGCTTCTTTTTTTCATGTTTTGCTCCGATGTTAGTGCGCTTTCTGCGCAATTCGTGTCTAGTGGGGCGTGTTCCGTCCCGTTTGTGCTTTCCTGGGAATTATCTTCATTGTTTGAGGCATGCACTAGAACTTTTACTTGTTGATGGATCTTCATTGATAATTGGTCATGAGTCTGTTTTTCAAATTTTTTCTCTTTCTGTTTATGCGGTTCGCAGCTCTCTACTTCGATTTCAGGTTGTGTGTACTTCGTGTGCGCACGATCTTCGTCTTCTGACGGCAGCTCAGAGGTGACTATTAACAATCGTGAGTCGGTAGAGCTTGCTTGCAGCGTTTCATCGACGTTTTCATTTTGAGAGCGTATGTCTATTCCCTCACTTGGCTCGAGGCTCTCTTCCTGCATACACTCCAGTCCCCCTCCGGGGGCTGTCAGTGTGGTTTGCATGGGAGTGCCGAGTTGTGGGGGTGTAGAAGTCTTGCCGTCCTCGCTCTCTTCGTTTTCCAAGTATTTGCGGTTTTGGACGCTGATTGTTGCTTCCTTGTTCGCGGTAATTTCAAAAATTGTAGTGGGGGTGTGCGCGGATTTATAGTTTCTTTCCAGATTGACTGTCCGCGGGCCAGTATGCTCGCGACTCGTCTGTATGGGAGATATTAATGGTGCTTCAGTGACTTCAGAGGTGGCATCGTTCTTCTTTGTCGATCTGTTTGTCTCGTCTCTTTCACTAGCCGTACCGGTTCTAGGCCCTCCTACTCCTTTCCTTGAGCTGCGAAGACGACGCCCGTCATCTTCATCCATTTCTATAATTTTGTGCGCTGGGGACTTAGGTGCGTGTGATGAATTGGGAAGCTTTAATGCTAGTGATTTTAAGTGAAGTGGATGTTAATATTGGAGTCTATGGACTGGATGTAAGGGGGGAAGACTAAAGAGCTTGAAAGGGCTTACCGTATGAACTTGAGCTTCTGGGTCCAGGCAACCGCGGCCCTCCGCCAGACCGCTTAGACTCCACTTCGCACCGCCACCGCCACTTTCTGCTTTTGCTCCGATCCGAGTGCAGCTGACTACTCTCTAGGAGTAAGGTGGCCTGCAAAGCTACAGCAAGCAGCCAAACAGCACAACAGCAGGTAGTCCTGTAAACGCCCTTTGCACACACGGGCTTAGCGCCGCAAGGGTGCCTGGGAAGGTCTTTTATCTGGCACACTTCCTGCGGGGCGGTGCTCGGGGCAAAAGGGGGCGGAGCTTCTCAGCGCAACGGCGCTTCGTCTTCCGCACACAATTCCGCTTGATTCCTGGTTTGTAACAGCTGAACACAGCAGCACAGCTGATATGTGGGCACTCCCACGCAGCCACAGCACAACAGCAGGTAGTCCTGTAAACGCCCTTTGCACACACGGGCTTAGCTGGAGAGGACATTGAAATTACGTTTCTCCTTTTCTGATCTGGGTTTTCTCCATTTGTGTTCTGTTTTTCTAAGTGCATGCTTATGGAGGTTTAGATCAGAGTCAAACTATACGTTGGATCTTTTTTCTGGTGGGTTCGGTCGACTTGTTATTATGGAGCAAAGGTGTCAAATTTGGTGGTAATTCCATGGTAAATGTTTTGGACGAAGTCTGTGCTGGTGGTGAGGGACTTTATGGAGTTTGTAAGTGATTCGTTATTGAAGGTTTTTCTCAAGATTTATTTTGAGGGGGTGATGTTTTTCATTGATCTGAAGGACATTTTTTGGGTTGCGTTTTGTTTTGTGTGAGAGACGGAGGGAGTGCTATGTGACCAGGTCATACTGAGGAGATCATGGTCAGTCCATTCTGGTGCAATAGAAGTTGTTTTGGCGAGAGGAATATTTGAAAGATAAGAACATTTCAATGCAATGCCCTTTCTGGTGTGTGGCGCCTTGAGAGGATAGGTTCATGTTATGGGTAAATAGGCTGTTGTGGAAGCAGCGTAACATAGTTTTAACATTTAAAACAAATATATATTTCATAAGAAAGAAACATTAAAACAGAAGGCAGCAATATCTAACAATGTCCCCCAATCCTTGCTCCTTTTGGGGAGCTCATTGACCTAGAAAGCAGATAGTGTTTGTATGGGCCCCAAATGTCCCTGGGCCTGGTGTTTGTTGACACTGTGCCCCTGTAGTCTGACTTAATATCTTGGCAATACGGTATTTCTCGCATACAGCTTGCCTTTAATGGCGGGGTCCCAATCCCCCACACCATTGCAACACTTCTCTCTGCCAGCACTTAGAATAACCCTGTCAGACATCCCAAGTGCCCAGGTACATCCCTTTTGTAACACAATAATGCCACTCTGGGAGAGACTTCCAACGTTTCACCCATGATCTCTTGCAGCATCTGATATATCTCTAGCCAAAACTTTGCCACTGGGACACACTCCCAAGCCAGGTGTAAAAAGGTGGTTGGTGTCTGACCACATCGTAGCGTAACATAGTGTTGCTGTGATCATAAAGTCTGATGTTGATATCTCCTAGGATGAGGAATTTATTTGTGCTGGTGGAGCAGCTAGAAAGAAAGGAGTCGCTTTCATTCTGAAAGGGGATTTTTTGCCCGGGATCTGTATATAATGACTAATGTTAAGGCACTGTTAGGGTTGTTGATGAGTTTGATTACAATGCTTTCAAAGTTGGTTGTTGGGATGGTGGTGACAGTAAGTGCGGTGTATGTGTGCGTGTAGTATAGAAGTGCTGTGCCTTTGCCTTTTTTATATTTCCTTTTGAGTGTTTTGATAGTAAAGTCGTTTGAAAGAATACAAATAAAGGTAGCCGGCGCCCCTCTCTCGAAAGAACATGGCATGATAACCTGTTCAGTGGTTTTTAACAACTTTGAGAGTTCGCAACCATCTGCTTTTTGCTCACTGTACCTTTTACAGATGGGAAATATCCATTTGCACGTTAGTCTTTGTGCCGCCACATGGACAGTCCAGCATCAAAATGCTATGGCAATTCCCTTCTGAACAAGAGTACCAACAGCAACCCCATGCACGTGTTTCAGCCTTGTTGGGCCTCATTAGTGAGGTGAAGCTGTGCCTCTCTGAGCACAGTGAGCAGGGAGTCCACGTCTGGTTGCCACCAGGTAACTTAGGGTGACCAACCCCCAGTTCCTTCCAAAAATACAAAAAAGGTAGCAGGCGCCCCTCTCTTGAAATAACACAGCATGATAACCTGTTCAGTGGTTTTTAACCCCTTTGAGAGTTCCCAGCCATCTGCTTTTTGCTCACTGTACCTTCACAGATGGGAAATAACCATTTGCATATCAGTCTTTGTCCCGCCCATCGTTGGGAAGAAGACTGTCAATAGTTGTAATGTAATTGTCTTTAAACCATGTTTCTTTGATGGCCAATACATCTAGATTAAAGGGCTTGATAAGAGCTTAGATGCAATGTGCATTTTTGATTGCTGATCTAGTATTGATTCAACGGATGTGAATTTGGCCTGGTAGTTTGTTTGCGAGTGTAGTGCATGTAAAGGAGTTATGGTCTGGTGAGGAGTAGAGTGTTGTGTTGATGTTGTGTTGGTCCATGTAGTTATTGTTGGGTTGGAATGGCAGAGCGTCTTGAAACGGGTTAGTGGAGTGTTTGAGTGTTGTGACCTAGGTGGTGTGACTGTTGTGTAGATTTGAAATGGATGATAAAGGGTGTGTGGATGGGTGCTGTCATAGAACTTCCGGGGTCCGGCACCACTCAACTGTTTCTGGCAGCAAGTCTTAGGAACAGCCAGACCTTTGGTCTCAACTGGCAGAGCTAGAGAGGGGTCCCTACGACAGGCTGAGTGTTGTGTATACTTCTTGCCCTTTTGCTATAAGCTCCCTGGCCCTATCATATTCTTCATGGTCTGTTCCTGCCTAGGGTGGCCTGGCCTGTTGCAAACTGTCCTTTTTGACTGACTCGGTCTTATCCCTCTGACGCTCCTTGCTCTTTTCTAGTTTCTTTCTACTTTCTTTGCACCACTCTATCAGTCTGACTGGTTCTGTGTTACTCCCAGGCTCTGATGTCTGGACCTCTTTCTCCAGGCCTCAGGGTTCTACCTCCTCTGCCGGTGTCCTCCTCTTGGATCTGTCTTCCTACTGACCTCATCACATTCTTCTAGCTTGTGTTCCCATCTCCTTCTTCCCTCCAATCACTTCTTCCTGCCCACTTTTGTCTTCATATCTTACCTCTGCCTCCTGTACTATTACCACCTCCTTAGCTGCTGCGACCAGCTCATTCCCTCTATTCTCCTCTCCTGATTTTAATATTATTTGTTTTGTTGAAAATGTGTTTTTATTGAAGGCATCAATAAGGAACAAAATGTCAGCGACATATGACCATGCTATAGACATTGTAGGTGAGCAAGCGTATAACATTTGATGTGTTGAGCCACCTCTTGAAGTCCAACAGCCTTTCGGATTAACAATACACTCCACAGAGAAGGTACGTGCTCTATCAATGCACAAATTCCACACTGCATCTTCAACCAGCTCAACCCTTTGATCCACAGAAACCCTCATCAGACCCATCCCTCCTCCCCTCCCCACCCCTCACCCTCCCCCCCCGCACCCCCAGGACGGTGGAGGACTAACCAAGAATAAACTGCAAAAACGGTAGGCCACTTCCAAGGAGACTCTACTGAGTTCGAGGAAAAGGACTTCACTCAGGGCTAAGGGCGACGTTCATTCACACCAACTGCCCAACTTCCAGGACTGTGTACCGTGCGGGAGCCCCCTTATGTCACCCTGACAGCATTATGAGATAAAAAAATACTCAAGAAATGGGAGCCATCATGTCCACGTGTGTGTGAGTCTCTAGCAGGATCTCTGCTAAACTCTGTCATATATTTTGTGTGCCTTCTTGATCCATTCTTGGTGTGTGGGAAGCCGGCTCCTCTTCCAATGAAGGGTTACACACCCTAGCTGCCAGGAGCAAGTTCTCCTGCATGTGGGGTAGCACCCTAAATTCCTCCCCTGTCTCTTCCACTCCAAACAAGACCAACAGAGGGTTGAAATCCCTGACTATCCCATCAATGTCCTGAACCCACCCCAACACCTCCTTCCAGTAGGCCCTCGCCAGGGGTCAGTCCCACCACATGTGCCAATACGTACAGTGATGCCTTCAGTTCCTCCAGTATAGGGGGCTAACAGCAGGATACATCTTTGCTAACCTGCAGTGCGTCAGGTGCCACCTGAATAGCACTCTCCCGTTGTGCATTTTGTATTCGGTCGCTATAGAAGATCACACTGCCTTGTATATAAACCTCCACACCTCCTCGTCCCCAAGTAACTGAAGGTAGGTCGCCAACTGGGTCTGCGTCCCGGGTGTGCCAGGTAAAGTCACAAGATAAGCCCTTTCAAACCTGTGTGTTGAGAATCTGCTCATATTGGGTCAGAGGACATTCCAGGTTATCCCCCCAGCATGAATCCGTCATAACCCCATTTAACTGCAGGAATACCAATGGGGCAAGGGAAGCAACTCCAGCGCTGTTTCAAGCTTGGAATTCAATAAGAAAGTGCCGTCCTTGAACAGCTGGCTGGCTCTAACCAGGCCCGATTCATAACCGGTCTGAAATCTGGCTGGGTCCACGATCCCATCTCTTATTGGAGGCGATCAAATGCAAATGAGTGGGGAGGGCCACGTAGTGACCCCAGCTATTTCACTCGATCCTCACCAGAGATGCCTGAGTATGGCTAATATTGCATGCTCGCAGATCCTCTGAGGAAGGCGCTGCTGTGGGACCCACAGCCATTCCCCTATGTGACTGGGGGAAAAGGAGATTCTCCAAGAAGACCCACTATTTGTTGTAGTTTTCACGGACATGGTCAACCAGGACCTGAAACTGTACAGCCCAAAAATACTCAGAGGTCCGGGAACCGCCCCCTCTTAGGTAAGATAAGGGTAGAATATGCTATGTGTGGCCTTTTACCAACCCACAGGAATGTAAGTACCACCCTCTTAACCTCTGCGTGGAATGATGCCGGTATCACAACTGGGAAGACCTGGAACACAACAAGCGTGGGAGCACATTTATTTTGATCATGGCTAACCGTGCCGGCCATGACAATGAGAGCCTCGACTACCGCAGAAGATCCCTCTTGACTGGCTCACAAAGTGGTACAACATTTGTCTCATACAATTTGCCTAAGTCTGCAGTGATCTACACCCCCAGATACGAGTTTCCCTCCCTGGATATAAACTTCTAGCTCCTGGATTTCACCGATGGAGCGGGGAGACATCCGTCATAGCGGCAGCGTGACCGTTTTTGTGATATTTACTTTAAAGCCACAGAGGCGGCCATAATCCGCAATGGTGTTTAAGAAGGCCGCCACTGATACATGCAAGGCACTTGGTATGCCAAAATATTGTTGGTGTATAATGGCAATTTGTATTCAGATGCTCTCTTTGACAGGGCATGGACCGACTTGTTAGCACATATTGCCACCACCTACGGTTCCAGAGCCGGCGCAAATATGAGAGGCAACAGAGTGCACCCCTGCCTTGTCCCCATAATCAATGGGAACTCCAGAGAAGAAACTCCTTTTACCACCATCCTTGCCCTTGCATTAGGATTAGTGCCATTGCCCCTGCCAGCCACCTTGGCCGCACTCCCATCCTCTTCAGGGTATCAAGCATGATGAACCTCCACTAAACCCTGTGAAATGCCTTTTCACCATCTACTGACAGTAGTATTGTGTCCTCCGCCATGTTATCCGCCACCTGCCACAAGTTCTAGGGTCTTGCAGATATTATCCATCCTCAGCCTGTCCCTTACAAATCAGACCTGATCGTTGTGAACCAGTGCGGGGAGTACCTTCCCCAGCCTACCCGTCAAGATACTGGCATAGATTTTAGCATCCATGTTAATTGGTGACATGGGTCTGTAATACCCACACTCAATTGCATCCTTACCTACCTTAGGAATAACTATAATGCCGGCCTGTGTGAATGATACTGGGGCCACCACTCCATCTAGTATGTCGTTAAAGAGCTTTGTTAGAAATGGTATTATATAACACTGGGGTATAGCCATCCTTTCCCGTGGCTGACCCTGCTCTCAGTCTGGAAATGGCAACCTGTATTTCATCCCCAGAGATGGATGTGTCCAGTCCCTCCCGCTCTTCTAGTTTTAAGCTCTGCAGGGGTACGGCCTCCAAGTATGCACGGACCTCACCCTCCTCTGTCCGGTCTTCGGTGGCGTATAACTGGGAGTAGAAGTCCCCAAATCTGTCTGCTATCCCTACAGGGTCACTGATTGTCTCCCCCTCTGCATTCCTGATTTTAAAGACTGCTCTCTTCACCCTCTGACTTCGCAGACGAGATGCCAACAAAGTATGCGCCTTATCCCCCTACTCAAAGTATTTCTGCTTTACAAAGCAAAGGTGTGCAATCCCCTTCCCCTGCCATATCTTCCCCAATTCCCACCTCATCTTTTATATTGCATAGCAGTTCATCTGGTTGTGTCCCCACGGCCCTCATGTCCTGCTCCCTTTCCTTAATTTGCACTTTCAGGTCAGATTCACACAACAACCTTTTCTGCTGCTTAGCTGCACCCTCAGAAATGATCAGGCCTCTGGAGGTGGCCTTTGCAACCTCCCACTCTACGTGAAGCGGTGTGTCCCCTGTGTTGTTGCGCTGGAGAAAATGTCTCACCTCCTTCCGGAAGGAGTCCCTAAAAACCATATCTCGAAAAAGAGAGTTGTTACATATCCAACACCTATCCACCGGGGTCCCGGCCCCACCTGCAGCTGGAGAACACACATATCATGATTGGACCACCCCACTATGTGTATCTCATCCCCTGCCGTTAGGTGCTTCCGTGCGGCTGCGAGCAAAACATAATCTATTCTCGTAGATGTTTTGTGCAGAGGCAAATAGGAAGTATACTCATTAGTGTAGGGATGTACAGCCCGCCACGTGTCTACGGGGAAATGCTCCCACAGTAGGGAAGATAGTGCTGCTCCCTCTTACAGTGAGGGAGGGATGGCCCCACTCTGCTCTGATGACCATTCCAGAGCCGGGTCCCTGATGTGATTAAGATATCCCTCACAGTTCACCATCCCACTCCCCCACGAGTTCATCTGGCTCAATGGTTTCAGCCGTCTCAATGGTTCCTCACAAAAATTCAATTGGTGCTGGTTTGGAGTGTAAAGAGAGCACAACGTGACAGCCATCTGGCCTAATCGCCCAATAACCACTAACAACTTACCCTCCATGCCCCTCCTTACCTGGGTCACCTCAAATACAAGGCCGCTCAGAATCAGGACTTCCACCCCTGCCCTCTGAGTCAGACCCGATGACTACCATATTCTCCCCAACCCCTTACCCCTCAACGTATATTCCTCTCCTACCTTACATTTTGTCCTGCTTGGATTGCTAAAATTCCCTCACTATCATTGACTATTTCTTGGGTGAATTCAGTCCTTTAACATTAAGAGAGCCCACCCTAATTACCCTCTGGCACCCCTGCCCTTGCGCCTTGTGCCCAATATACCGAGTCCCCTCAGACTAGAGTCCCTCTCCCTGATTGCATAGGCCAATTCCCTGTGGATCCTTGTCCCGTCCCTGCACCTCTCCCCACCCCCCCTTGTGCAGATCTCATGTGGTCTCCTCCCCCACCATTTCCCGGAAACCCCTTAGGCCTACCCGCCCCCATATCCACCGGGGTGAAAAAGCCTGATTGAAAACTGGAGACGCCCCGACAAAATAGGGCCGCCAGTAAGAGACCCCTCGCCCCTAAACGCGCCCGGACACTACAGCATTCAGCCTCCATGCCCAACCCTCTACCCCAACTTTCAAGTTAAACTAGTAACCATTATAAAAATCCGAAACTAGGGACCCAAACAGCAGAACACTCCATCTGGCTCCTCAGTCAACTGTCTCCGGGCAAGGCAAAGAAGGAGTCCAAGAGCGGGGAAAAACAAAAAGCATGGCCAGGGCAGCTTCACAGTGTGTTAAACCTCAGAAATATCCTCATTCCTGCCGCCCTGCCTCTTCTCAGGCGCCCTGGATGGATCTCTTTGCGCGGGCCTGAAGTTGTCACGTCACTTCCTTCCGGGCTCCACTCTTTCGATTTTACATACTTTGGGACACCCTCCGTCTCCTTCAGCGAGTTGACACTATATTCTTCCGTACGGTATTCAAAGGACAGGGCAAATGAAAAGCCCCATCTGTAGTGTATATTCTTCTCACGCAACCACTGAGTCAGCGGGCGACATTCTCGGCATTTGATCAAGGTCCTGGCCGACTAGTCTTGGAAAATTCGAACCTGCGACCTCTCAAACATGATCTGATCCTTCTCCCGAGCTTTCCTCAGGATGGCTGCAGCGTGCCTGTAATAGTGGCATTTCACCAGGACCGATCTGGGCCCCCCGGAAGACCCCCTGCCCGATGCACCCTGTCAAATGTGATCTTGGTAGAGGGTGCCTCCTCAAAGAGGCCATTTATCAGATGTTACACTCGGTACTCTAACGAGAGGGCGGACTCCCCCTGGTTCTCCTTCATACCCATAATGTGGATGTTTGAGCGTCTCTCTTTGTTCTCGAGATCATCGACCTTGAGCTTGATGCCCCTTGCCTTCTGTTCAAAATCCTGCATTCACCCATCCATCTTCATTTCCATTAGATCCGCCGACAATTGATTATACTCCAGGGACTCCAGCTTCTCCTCAACGTTGTCCACCCTCCCCCTGAGCTCCGTTGTGGCCACAGTGAGTCTGCTCTTTATTGATCTGATCTCGTCCAGCAGCATCCGGATGGTGGCCTTTGTCGATCTCACCTGATCTGAGTCCAATGGCTGGGCTGGCCCTCCGTCTTTTAAAGAAGGCATGGTTTCAACAGTAAGACAGACAAGTGACCACAGTTCAAGGGTGTTTATCAAACTTTCACAACAGTGTGATAGCTAAACCTAAATCTACAGATGGGAGCAAGCTACGACCATCAAATAATAATAATGCAGTTCTAGTGGACTCTTGTCAAAATAAAAGGGCCTATACTAAAAAAATATTGCCAGTGCTAACCGCTAATTTACAAATAGTGCAGGGTAATGTTCATGAAAAAGAAAGTGTTCACAAAATGATATGTCAGGATGTTCATGCTGTTGGCCTCCGTTTTCAGCACGGGGCAAGGCGGTTCACTTGAGAAAAGCACACACTCTGGCTTCTTCGACACAAGGATACGGTTCGATTTCCATTAACAGTGCCTTCTGTGCCCAAGTCTCTTTTCTCATCAAAGTCTCTTGATTTAAAGTGCCTGGTGTACAATAAAATAAGATGCACAGTTCTTTTCTTCTTAAAAGTATTTAACTCAGGTGCTCCTGTAAGGGATTTCTGTCAGGCACACACCCAAGTCCCGCCTAGCATGTAGTGCGCAAATGAAACGCTTATTTATTTTTGTCTATTAATTCAATATTCTGAATGATATACCACTCATATCACACCCTTCTCAAAATACCCCCCCCCCCCTCGGTCACACTGAACCAGGCTAGTTTGCAATGCAAAATATTTATTTAATTATTTAGAATTTAATATCACAATATATTTTAATGGGTAACAATAATCACCATGGGGGTGACGGGAACAATGAATAATATCTTTAATGCACTGGGAATCAGGTTATGAACACAAAAAGAATGCAGCAAAGAAAATAATACTTTTAGGTTGGTCTGGAACAGATAGCACTATGGTTAGAGGTTCCCCCTGCAACACCCCTCAAACCACCAATCGGCAATTTCAATATTTGTGAGGAGAGAGCAGGTACTCAGGAATAATGCAGACCAAACAGAACATCACTCCCACCTTCACCCCTTAAAAACAAGAGAAAAACGGATTTGACTTTTCAACTGTCAGGAGGGCTTTGAAGCTGGCTGAGCAAAAACACTAATGTGGTAAAAAATGCTTAAAAAATTATAAATTTCGACGGGAGCCGCTTTGAACAGATGCAAACAATCAAAAGCTATGATTTACTCAAAAGAAAACATTTGGAATCTCAAAAGCAAAGTGGGAAATCATTTAAAGGCAATTAACACGTGTAAAACTTTTACAAAATGTAAATTTGCGGCAAACTTTTACTATGCGATTTTTGATAAAAATGTGTCAAATACACTGTTCCGCGATTTTAGGTGTGGAGATAGCTGAGTATGTTAGGTATCAGTGGGAATTGAAATGTCGTTTCTATCTTCATAGAGGTTTTAGTGAGAGTTGTTTTTTGATAATAAAGACACGAATTTGGACACGAACTTCAGTTTAAAACTAGAAAATATGGCTTAAATTTTTACTCAAGACTAGAGCATGCAGACTAGACAACCAGGTTGCGTTGAAGTAAGCTCTGAGACTGATTGATGACTTCAGTAACAGATCCCCAGCACCTTCCCCGGCGGGACCAGTCCTAACACTCGAAGTGGGATTTTTGGATGAGAGTTCCACAAATAAAAATGACTATGAAATTGACGCTTTAGCAAATAGAATTAGATAGCACTAAGATTTTGGCACTGTTGCTGGTTATGAAATTAAGGATAGTTCCGAGATTTAGGGTGGACAAGATATTGCAAGGTATACAATAGTTCTCTAGCTGTTAGGGAGAATTCTCTTATAAGGCTAATTTCCCAAACCTAGTGAGTCCCTCAGCAGCTTTGCTGGATTTTTGGGCTTTGTTTTTTTCTCTTGCTAAGAGTGAGACTCTTTTCCTCCCACTCTTAGGCATGATTTGAGGTATGTCTTTGACTCTTTGTGTGATTATGGGCTATGGGGTTTTCTTTTTACTCCATAGGGTATCATCTATTTTTAATGTGTTTGTGTTACACAGCACCCTCAGTGCAGTAACACAGGGGTGTCATAGTGACCACCAAACAGACTCCATACCCTGGGACTGACTACTGTCTCCCAGGGCATGCAAAGTCACCATTGACTTTACTAGACCTAAATTGTGAACAGAACCAGTACAAACCATCATATTGTGGAAGTACTGGAAGGGGTTAATTATATTGCCCCTGGGTCTGTTTTCAAGGGGGCACTGTCCAGTCCCCCCTTGTCGAGTTTCTGGCTGGTGGCAGTGGTTACCACGCGAAATATTCCACCAGAATATTCTCTATGGGATTTTCCCATTGATTTTAAACACACCACTTTTTGGTGCAATGTTAAATATACCGCTGGTTTATTTATTTAATATTAAATTAACTGTTGGGTCTTTTTGCCAGAACTCTTTTCTAAAATGGTGTTCGTGTCCTTCTCTGAAACTCTGACCAAGGTTGAGCCCTTTGTTCCACTTTTTGGCTGGCTTCTCCACAGAAGCCCTCCTAATGGTGACACTCTGTCTGGGTTCCACAGGATGGGTGGGGAGGGGAATTGGCACCCTGGACTGCGTTGCCTTAGCAACTCAAGTCGCACTCTGTTCTGATTGGGCCAGTGGTGAGCCGCCCGGCTCACCACTTATCATGTTTGAGTGACAGCTAGGCTGTTGAATGGGGGGTTTTCCGCATAAAAAAGGGCCTTTGGGACTGGAACTTCAGAAGTCGCCACAGGACCTAAGAATCCGAAGAAGGAAGAAGCTGAGCCATCTGCAACGATGACACCACTGGGGAAGCCCTGCTGCACCTACCTCGCCACTTTCCCGACAACAAGAGAAGATCTTCTGCTGGACGAGTCTTCTTCCTCTGAGCTGGTGGGACCAACCAGTTCACCCCTTTCGCCTTCCAAAGACGTCTCTCGGTCGAATCGCCCTTGCCAAGCACCCTGGCGGCCGGATAGCCAAGCTTCACCACTTTGACCGCAAATAAAAGGAACGCACCTTTTATCGACAAACTCTGCGGCTGGTTTCATCCCTGGGCAGTGCAACGACTCCACGTTTCCTCCTCGACGAGATCCTCTCTTCCCCTGGTCGAAACAACGAACTGCAACCACTGCCAGGAACAACTGCCACCGCCGGAGCCTCTTCCCTCTTTAAGGTACTGTGTCCTGCCTGGCCTCCCTTTCTTCGGTTTGCCCAAGGTGACCCTTAAATCCTTGGCTTTCCAACTGGGTTGGCCCCAGACCTTCTAACTGTACCTTCTTGAATCACCCCAACCTCTTTTGAACATTCTGCTAAGACTTTTAGTGCATTTTAAACCGTGTGATCCTGAGCACATTTCGCTTGGCTCCATTTAAAGTGGGCCTGGCCTATGAACTTTTGCTCTACAGTAGATACTGCCTTTATTCCCTTGTTGAGAACTCCTAAAAGTGTTGGGACCTGTTTTATTTCTATGCTCTGGATTTTTCTCTCCCTTTAACTGAACTATTGGAGTGCCATCAGGTTACGCGCTCACATCTATTTGAACAAATCGTGATGTTATAACACTGACTTATCTGATAGTTATCAAGAGAGGTGTGTATACTTTACCTGACTGTGTTTTAACTTGCTTTTGATTTAGAGTGCTAGTATATTGCCTAAAGTGTGTTTTTAAATAAATATATACTTTTTATACAAAGCTCTGGTCAGTGTTTGTTTGCTCTACTGTGTTTTTAGCCCTATTGTGTATACTCTATATACTGCCCTACTCTTCTTGAGAGAAGGCTGACTGCTCAGCCACCGCTACCAGGTAAATCTGGGTGGTGCAGACTGCTACCAATTGGGTTTACTGCTTACTCCTGTAGTCTTAATCTTTTTGCAGTGTTCCCTAAGGGAACTGCACAGGATTCTGCCTAACAGTAGCGTCTTGTTAATACTCACAACCCACTGAGATTTAAGAGTTTTGGCCCATCACGATTCTGGTCAATGGATTGGGCCTGTCAGTGAAGGACAACACATCAGGCGTGGGACAGGGTCAGCTAGGCCGGTCACCGGAACTGCTCAGGATCTGCCCTTCTTGTTTCTGGATATTTCAGATCAGCGGGATGGCGAGTTCATCAGGCAAGCATTTATGGTAGCAAGCCAGATTAGTTTCAGGATGCTTCCCCACAGCACAGCACTCCACTGGGTTGTGAGGATTATTTGAGGATTTATTGAGGATTATGGAGGATTGAGGCCTAGCTGAAAATGGTTCAGCTACTGCTTGGCCTGGTGATTGGCATTTGGATCTGGAAGGATGTTAAAGGCTGGATGTTGAATGCTGGATCAGAGTGCTTCGCTGGAATCAGAAGAGAGAGTGTGTCTGTGTGGTGTCAACTGTCTCTATTTATCTGTCATGATGCCTACCTCCAAGGAGCCAGGTCCGACCCAGCAACCCCAGAGGCAGGCATCATTCCCCTCAGGGAAGTGCCAGCGGGCCCAAGCTGGGGCCCTTTGGACACAGTCCTGGCGCCTTAGGCGCCAGGCTCATGTTGGACCCCTGTCCTGGCGCCTTAGGTGCCAGGCTCATAAAGCTAGACATGTGTTCAAGTGTTTTAATCTGCACTTACCTGATGCAGACCATGCTGCTACATCCAGGCCCTCTTGAGGCCTGAATGGAACTACTTTACCTGTGGGACTACTTCCACCTGGGTGTGGTCGGGGAAGGATACATACCTGATCGGTGGAAGGATACATACCTGGAACTTCTTCCAAAGCTATTTAAACCACGCCCGATCAGCAACTCACGCTTCGCGTTGTTCTGCTCTTTCGCAGCTGGACGCTCACCGTGTCAGCTCCTGCATCTGGACTTCAGCCACGCCTGTCAGCATCCTGGGTCATCTGCAAAGGGAGATAAGAGAGAATTGGGGAGAAAGAAGACCTTACCTACTAAAGCTGTATCACGGAGACATCACACCGACGATCCTGAAAGGGAAAACATCATTTTTAAAAGCATTTCGCTTCGATCGCTGCAGCGCTGCATTTCACTCACCTTTCCTGGCACCTCCATCTTCAGCAGCGATCATCCGGATCTGCAGCCACTTCCCAGAGCCTGGAGAGAGAAAGACAAGAACACAAGGTGAGAGAAGGAAGGGAATAGGAAAAGCTCAGTTTCCTTCTAAGACTTACCTGTTGGGTCATTCCCATTTCATTTTGGGTCCTGCCGCTTCCTGGCATTCTGGACCCCGGCCCCTATGGGGAAAAAAGACAAAGACATTGAATGAGCGAATGCAAAGACATTACCCGAACGCTCATCCAGAATTTACCTGTCATTTATTGGAACTGCACGTTTCACTTCGGGTCGGCGCCATATCTCCGGCATTCCGAACCCCGGCCCCTAAGGGGAAAAAGACATAAGCGTTAGCGCTTGCTGCAATAAGACAATGAACATTATTATTAAGCTTGAACTTTAGAACTTGCAACAGAACTCTTACAGCGCCTTACCTGAATAGTCAAGCTTATTTGAACTTCCATCAAACCTCAATCCAGTGAAGTAACTGGGTTTCAACGCGCCCCTGCATCAGAAGCAGGATGGAGAACTCATCCTTCCAGACCCTAAGGTGAGACTTCACGGGGAATCGTGGAAGGGTATCGTGGAGGGTTGGAAGGGAGTGGAAGGCTTGAGCATTATTCCGTCAGTAGGTAATACTCCCTTTTCACGCACAGGGGATTATTCCTGCGAGCCAGAGAAGCCAGAGTAGAGGGGCCCTACCTGTCCATCTTCAGAGTCCTGCGCTTCACCATTGAAGAAGCATCAGCACTCGAAGCCAGACCTGCGCCTCCGTGGGAATCAGGTGAGCGTGACATTATCCTTTCCAATGACATCACAAAAATGGGTGTATGGGCCGGTTTAACTAAGCTTGCCCCTGTGAACTGGGATTGGATCAGGGCCTAATCTCTGCCTTGCATCCGAGTGATTGAATCAAGGACAGATGATGTCAAGTTTTGTGGTTTGGTTTTTACAATCCTTAGAAACCTCCCCTAGCCACTAGTATCAAAATCAAATTTTGTCCTAAATACTACATTTGTAACCTCTATTTAAATTACATACAAGGATCACATATTTTATGGAGTATCTGTTCGTCAAAATCTCACAGCTGTGAGACCTTGTTTCGCCTTTCTGCAGCATTTTGTCCATTTCTCCTTGAAAACATTTTCCAAACTTTCTCCAAATTTAGACAAATATGCGTGTTTACCATAGAAATGTGTGTGAAAAGTTTAACAATTCTAGCATAAATACAGTTCCCATAAAACCACATATATTGCCATTCCTGTTCAGAATATGCTACACAGTTCCACCACGTTTGGAAATGTAGGGCCAAAAATTAGATTAACAACTCTGCCCTTTTAATATATTTCACCACTTCTGATAGCGAGTTATAAGTCTCTAAAAAAAAATGTTCATTACATATTCTTAACAGCAAATGGTCCGCCTTTTCTCTGTCACTGGAGGCAAGGAGCATCCCCCCACCATTGGGATTTCCTTCTGCAGGCCTAGTTTACGACCTTTTCACACGTCCATTTCCTGGCCTGGCGGATCTGCCATTGTTCAGTCCTTGGGAGCAGACAAGTCTGTCCTACCCCACAATTATCATATGTCAGTGAGCATCTGCTGAGAGGAATGCCCTCCCCTTGGGTGGAAACCTGTTTTTCAACTTCTTGCAGGCCCAGCCAGCCTAAGTTAAATTCTTAATTCCTTGACTTAAAAATCAACACAAAACAAACTTGTTGCATCAGATGACATAGATAAATTACATTCTTAGATTTAAACCTATGGGATCAAAACAACTGAGATCCGTGTTCGTTTCAGCAACAGTCATTTTATATTTGCTAATCCGGCAGATCTTTAGTTTTAGACAACTTTAAGTTTAATCGGGAGAGTCCATTTGACAGGGGATGTCACTCAAAGTTAGCCCAGTGTGGCTGCACTCAGATTTTTGACAGGAATTGTCTTTCACAGGCAATCCAGTTTTGCTGAGAAAATGTCTTGCTTTTAACATTTCAGGACCTTATAAATTCACAGTGCTTCATTAGATTAATTGAATGTTAGCGCCAAGCAAGATTTTGAGTGTTGGACAGTGTTTTGTACAGGTATTTTACAGTTTCAGTAGCAAAGTAAATGTCATTTACAGGCGAATATTGGAGTTTCACTTGCAAAGCGTTGTTGCTCCCTCTGTTCTTATTTGTCATGGAGCCCACTGGCACTTTTTCTGCATCGTGTAATCTGTTCCACCACACATGCACCATGGGTGGCAGGTTGTGCAGCCATCTTTTTGTGTGTTGAAAATGCAGTTTTGGAGGTTTTGGCACGGTCAAGTGTTTTGCCGCCATTTTGCTGTTTCTCGCACCATAGATAGCAGAATGAGGCCGCATAATATAGCAGAGTGGGTCAATACATCCCACACTCCTCCCTGGATCCCCCTAAACCGGGCTCGAAACCCCTGATATTTCAAAGTTCAGAGAATATTCCTTTTCTCGGGTGACTCGCAGTTCACCCAGGATCCACCTCAGCCGGGCTCAGATCCTTTCCCTTTTCTAGTTAGTCTCCCTCAGCCGGGTTCGGACCAATGTTAGTTCACCTTGGTTTATTGAAGACTTTCGAATGTGCACAGGATTTAGCTTGACCCGTTGCGGGACCACTTCGATGCAAACTTCTGTTTTACAATACAGTTGCCATTCAGCTGGATACCTAACGGAGACCTACGAATGAGCACCCACGTTGCGCCGGACCAATTTGTATATGTTATCTCACTTGGCCTCCGAAAGTTCATTCACTCCTTTGGTTTCCAATAATATCCACGTTGCTCATCACATGTGTTCCACAAACTGTCCTATTTGGATTTCTTCATACAATGTTGCTGCTTTCAACCTTGGTTCAAACACAAGCTTGTTTGGTATCAATATCTCCGACTCACCGTCTTTGCTGTCTTTACTGGCGCTGCTTTGTTGTAGGAGCCAGGGACAGTACCACAGTGGCAATCGCTCCTTGCTGCCTTGGTTATCGCCGCGGGAGAGACACGGATACCTTCGGTGCACAGTGTAGGTTTGTTCAGCTTTAGTTCCCGGTGTTAGGCTTCTTACGTTCCAAGGTTCGTGAAAGTAAACGTCTTTAAGGGTCAAGGGCACTTTCCTCCTTGAAACCCTCTCTGGTCTCGCCGTCTTTCTCCTTTTATTAAACTGACATCTTGGAACTGCTGTTTCCTCGTGTGCTTTTTCTCGCTCAGAGTGGGCTTTGTTGCTCCACCTTTTATCTGTGTGGGAAGTGTGATGGAAGTCGGGTGTGTGTAATGATCAGTGTTTGTCTGACCATGGTATTGGGACATGTCGGGTATACGGCTCTGGTATTAGTCCGTTGTCCGTTGTCGCTCATGGCCAAATGTTTGTGTCGGGAATGGGGTGGGGGTTGGAGTTCCTAGGTGTCCTACCTGTTAGGATAGGGAAAAGGTGTCACAGGGAAGGGGATACCGCGTCTCATCATCCAGTGTCCCAATTCCACTCCCCAAAGACCCCTCATCCAGGTGATCCTCCCGCACTGGTCCAGCCCCAGGAACTGGATCCAAAAGCGATGGCCGTGTCCTGGCCACCTGGATGGCAGATCCCCAGGGACTAGCGGGCGAAACACCTTCAGGTTTCTCACAGTCTCCATTGTCTCCCCGTCGTGGGCCCCTCTCCGAAAACATTCCTAGCTTGCCGCTGTGCCGGCATCCAACATGTGGCACTCTCCCTTGCCCCTGGTGGAATTTTATGGCTGGTGTACTCCCAGGCCAACTCACATCTAGTGTCTATACCCACAGTGCAGCGCAAAAAAAAAACAGGGACACCCCCGGATCCCAGGCCCTTCCACTCCTTCAAAGATTGGCCCCTCTCCTGCTCTCCGACAGCAAAAGGCCACTGGGCCCCTTTGGGCCCCCTCTTAGGTAGTCTCCTGTCTGCATGAGGGTGCTCCCCTTGTACTCTCCACCAATCCAAGGAGTCCTCCATTGTACGAGCCCAGGTGGCTTTCTGCCTCTCTGAGTCTGGGGCACTTTATATTGGCAAGCTCACTGCTCTTGCTGGTAATTACGTTGTACCCCGCCAGGCACTCAGCCTCTGCTCCATTTCTATAGGCACTGTCCTGTTGCTCACTGCCTCCACTCCCCCACTGCTGTTGCCCTCCTTGTGGCTCTTCTTCAGGCTCTGCATGGATGCTGGGCCGGGGCAGGGACCCCCTACCAGCAATCCTGAAGCATCACCACCGGCTCCCACTCAACCCCCCCCCCCCCAGCCCCGCCAGACTCGCGGGAGAAAGAGGGGGGAGCGGGCCAGCGCTGGCGTGCACCTCTGCACAGTTCTTCTCTGCGCTGTCACAGGAGTCAGTGTTTCACTGTTCCCGCAGCCGCGGGCAAGATGGCGGTTATGGCTCCTCGCTCCCAGCACGGCCGCTGAGGCCTCCTCTGATTACTCGGTCGCTAGGACCCGACCAGCCCTCAAACTGAAGCGGTCGATTCCCGGCACCTTCAGCATGTCACCCTGTATCGCTAATGACTAGGCTCACACCATAACCACCACAATTCCGCCAGCATGTGTCAATGGGCAAGGGAGATGGTGGTTGTGTCAGCCATGCTGCCCGCGTCCCCTGGTGGTCTACCCTATTATATATTTGTATAACTCAAACCTAGTTCAGGAGCAACAGAGCACTGTACAAGTTATAAAACTAAACATTGGTAGCACAAACAAGTCTTCAAGTAAGCAATAGTATAAAGTATCACAGTAAAATATATACGGATGGGGGTGTGTCCAAGAAAGCCAGTATCTTGGTTTTACCAAGATGTTGTGTGATGGGGAACATCTCGCCTGTGCTGTGTACATGTGATCCTTTGACTTGTCATGATTCCTTTTATACCATTGTTGTTGGCTCACTACCGGTGTGTTGCTGAGGGCCAGCCTCACTGCAGGGTAGGACTGGTGGCAGGTGGAACAGTGTGGTGTGCCCAAAGTATTTAAATAGGCAGAGGGGTCAGGCAGGCATGGCATAAGGCCAGAAAAGGAACTTCACAAACTGGAGAACAGCAGGGCAGAAGGGAGTAAGGAGGAGACTGGCCCGGAAAAGCAAGGTAACTCAGACAAAGACGCAGGCAAAAAGAAACAGGAAAAATAAATGGTGGAAGACTGGGGCTGAAGTGGACTTCCACAGAAGCGGGTCCAGGCACCAGAATGCAGAAACATTAAGACTCATCTGGCCCGTGAGAACTGGGACATTTACAGCCCAGATGGCGTAAAAGTGCTACAGGGCTCTAGTCGGCACATTTCCATGGAGGATGAGGACACATCTATATACTGCGCAGGCGGGGAGACTGGGGCGGGGACTCCGCTCTGGCATGGTGAAACAAACATAACAGCACCCACAGTGTGCACATCCCCAAGTCGTTTGCAGAGTCTTCTGGATTTCTAATGCCTTTCTATTACCATCCCAAAACTGTGATGTCCTCAGTAGAGGCGCCAGCGGTGGCAAAGGTGCCAGGCATGATCTTGTCCAAATTGTAAGGAGCTGGATGTGTGCCGCACATGTAACATGTTGTTGGAAGAGGCAGGTATTTAGTTCTTTCCTAAACTGAAGGAGACTTGGAATAGTATGGATTGCCACTGGGATAGAGTTCCAGAGGAATGGAGTGTAGCATGAGAATGGCTGTTTTCTAGTTTTTCGAGCCAGTCTAATGTCTTCTGGTTTTAGGGTGGTTGGGTGTGTGACTCAGCCCTACTGTTGATCTTGGCATTAGTACCTTGAGTCGGCTAGTCTGTGCAAGCCTTCTCGATCTCACTTCTGACACCAAATGCCACCTGGGATCAAGAAGGAGCCAAGATTAAGCAGTGTTGGCTTACAATGTTTATTTGGGGATTATGTACAAGAAGGGACCAATTAAAATATAACTGGCATCTTCCGATAATAAAATTAAACAAATTATCCATTTGGTCTTGCCTCAAAGGATTGTCTCTCCCGCTGGCTGCAGGCAGTCTGGCCTTAGGATCTTTATAAACTCAAGCCCTTACAGTTCTCATGAGGTTGGCTCACCCCCCTCCTCTAGCGTTGTGGGTTTACATGGTTCCTGAACATTCATCTCTGTTCTGTTCTAGATGCAGGCTTTCTGGGGTGACATAGCCCTTGACTCTCTCTGGCATCAAGTCCTGAGAGTGGCTAAGCCATTGGTTACGACTGGTTTGGAGAGTTAGAGAAAGGTCTCTAAAACTGGCCAAATGCCTGGACTTCTCCTCTTTGAACTTTCTGTAAACTCCTGGCCCCATCTCGCTCCTCCTCCCGTCATCTTGTCTTACAAAGGGCCTTCCTGGCCCAACAGAACCTTTGCTTTCTCACTGACTAGAGATAGTCGTGTTTACTCTCTCTGATGCTCCTTACTCTTTTCCACTTTCTTACCACCTTCTCTGTACCGCTCTCCTCAAGTGTGACTGGCTTTGTGCCACTCCTTGGCCATGTTGTCTGGGTCACCTCCCAATCTTACTGGCTTTGGTGTTCTACCCCCTTTCTCAGTATTCTTTCCTCCTGCTGGACTTGTCTTCCTTCTGAGCTCACCTTTCAATCCTCTTTCTGCCGACTGTTGTCTTCAGATATTACCACCACTTGCATCACTTTACCATCTTAGCTGCCACTAGCACCTTCTGTGCCCTGTTGCGTCCTGTCCTGCTATCACTTTCCTAGCTGCCACCACCTCCTTCTCTCCAACCTCCTCTACTAATGTTAATACTTCTCTGGCAGATACCACCTGCTTATTATTCCTCTCAATTCTCGACACCTTCTCTTGCTTTCCAGTGCCACCACCTCTTCTTCCACCATCATTCACTCCAGGGCTGTCCAAAGTGAGCCTCCTGCAACCAGCATTCGACAACTTGAACTGCTGTCTTTTATGCTCTCCTCCTTACTCCCCCTGAGTTAGCTTTTTCCTGGGGGTCGGTGCCTCTGTGAGGGCATTAAGTACTGTGATTGGCTCTTGCTTTTGGGTCACACCTGATCCAGATTGAGGCTTCCAGGAGCCAAGACAAAATGATGAGGCCCAGATGCCATTTTGGCATTTCTTTCACTCAGTCCTGCGTTTCTTGTGGCAGGACTGGCAGTCCTCCAGAACAATCCCATCTTAAGCATGGGCCTTAAGTGCAACCAATAATAGTTGGTTCTCTTTTTCCTGTCATTTTTGGCTGGGCTACTAATGTGCTTTCATTGCCTGGAGTTTTGAGCATCAGGAAACAGGGTATGTGTGTCCCTTGGGACGCTCGGCTGTATAATGGAGTTTTCATCCCAGCCCAGGGGGAACATCAAAGTCTTTGTGTGCACATTGGTTTGGGAAAAGCTGGGAACTTGCAAACCTGCAATAACTCATTTGGAGGATTCCAGTCTTCTCCGCAGTGAGTCCGGTCTTTAACTGTGTCTCATCCATACTGGCCTGCCACTACTAGTGTTTCTAGCATACGTACAAGGAGGACCTGGAGAAGGATTTCTGCTAAAAGGCCAGGCCACAGCTCATGGTGGTTCCATGTGGTGTTAACGAATCAACAAATAACGAATGAAAAATAATGACCAAATATACATTTTTTTAGTTTTTCAATTGAGGGGAGGGTCCCGTTTCCCCAGCTTTATAACCCCACTCCAACCCCCCTCCCTATCCCTTTTTGTCCCTTACCCCACCCCCATATATACATTTAACAAAAAATTCGATATTTTTTTGTTATTTTTAATTCGTTATAAAAGTGATTCGTGGACCACCAGGGGCGTGTGGATGGAGACTGTGTTGGTGCTCCTCCCTGACCCAGGCCCCAGGAATAAGAGTGTGCCCCGACTCAGACCCCCCCCCGGGAGAGGAAACGTGCGGTGAGGTGGCGAGAGGACCCACCAAGGAGCACATAGCTCTGAAAACCTAGCGGATTGACTGAGGGGGAGCAGAGAACCACCGTCTTGATCTTGCCGTGGGAAAGCAAAAGTGCTTTCTCTGCCGTGCGGCGTCATCTGACAGAGGTGTTCTTGTGGGGCTGTGCCAGGCCCTTGGAGAATTTGGTCCCCTGCCCCTCTCACCCACTGGGTAGGGAGTGGAAAAAGGAGGCGGCCTCCCGTGATCCGGGCCCAAGAGGACGAGGAGATTGCCCGGCAAGTGGAACATCAGGAGGCCTGAGCTGCAGTGTCCGGGAGCAAAGCAGGAGCCAAAGGAGACCCAGGTACCCTGAGCAGGACGTAGTTGAGGTGAACTGATGCAACAGGCAAGTCTGGAGCTGTGGGTCTTCCTGGGGGCCTGTGGAGGGGGGGGTGGACCTGAGAGGCATTGGGCCCATGTGGAGTTACTGGGCTCCTAGACCAGTGGTGGAGGAGTCCACAGGCCTCGGTGAGAAGTGAACTGGAGACCACTGCGGGCTAGGCCTGGAAGGTGTGGGCCCCCAGTCCTGGGACTTGTGCCCACCTCCTTGGTCCTGGGGCTCGGAAGAGGCTCGACATTGTGAGGGCCATGAAGTACCCAGGGCCTAAGGCCAGGGGGGGCCAGACTGGTGCACTGGGGGGTCGGCGTATGGAGGCCCCCCGAACCACGGAGTACCCCTGTGGAGTCTTGGGGTGACATTGGACAGAACCTGGATATAGCGGAAAGGCCTGAACACCACAAGGGCACATTGGTGACCCCCACTCGGGTCTGTATTAGGGGAGCTGTGGGGGAGGTGTGGGCCCCCGGTCTCGGCGTGTGTGCCTGCCTTGCTCACGAGAGACTGACCTTCTGTCCCCCACCCGGTGGCTGTGAGAGATGCTTTTCCCGGACGAGGACCAGAGATGATGGTCTCACATTGAAGGGAATCCTGAGGACGCGTGAGGGTCCAGACAAATCTTCTCCCCGGGAGAGGAGGACACAGAGTGAAGGGCCCCGTCAGAGTGTTCCACCTTGGACAAATATTGTATGGGGGTTAGAGCAAAGCTGGCTGACTTTGTGTACCCAGGTAGACCGGACGCCACAGATCATCACGAACTACAGAATATGGCGACCGAAGGGGAGAATTTGATGGCGACCAAGAAAGACGTTGCCTCACGTCTCGAGATTTGGAGCATGAGAGCCAACATCACGGGCAAGGTCAATAAGATTAATGTGCGAATCGACAAGATGGAGGAGAGACTACAGGGGGTTGAATACAATCAATACTCTTTGGACACTCTGGAGACCTAAATGGATGTAAGGATGGGCGACTTTGAGAAGCGCGAACAGAGGATGTAAGGAACTCATGGTGGCTACAGTAAAGACAGAAACAAGTGATCACAGTTCAAGGATGTTTATTAAACGGATTCAAAGGATTGGAAAACACCTAATCCAAACCTAAATCTAAGATGGGAGCAAGCTACGACCATCAAATAATAAGGCAGCCCTAGTGGCGTCTTGTCAAATAAAAGGGCCTATACAAAAAAAATGCTATTGCCAATCCTTACAACTAAGTTACAAAAATAGTGTGGGATCATTTTCTCAAGAAAAGAAAAGAAGTGTTCACCAAATGATACATCAGGATGTTCTAGCCAGGGGGGGTCGGTCTCCCTTCCCCTCCGTTTTTAGCACGGGACAAGGCGGGACTCCTGAGCACAGCACACTCTCGGGCTTTGCCAACACAAGGCCACAGTTTCGCTCTCAGGTATCAGGATCTTCAGTGGTTAAGTCTCCTTTTTTTTTTTTACGAACTTTATTTTGTATTTTATTTCAAGAGCTCTGATGACAAACATGCGCATAAAGTGGAGCGAGGTATTGTTAATTTCTTTTCTTATTGTTTCACAGTTCTCGCACTATTACTTAGTTCATAATCCTTGAATATAATAGCTAACATTTAACAATTAAAAATTGTCCCGTTCCCTTCCCTGCTTATTCTCATTTCATTAGTGTTCGGTTGAGTTCATACAAAACATCTCCATTTGTGTATCAATGCAGTTTTCTGCTCCGGATGGTTCACTTCAGACCTGTGGTTATAATATGGAAACTTTACGAAGCATTATAGGTTTGAAATACATTTGTTCATTGTCTCTAGTGAATTCGTGAAGGGGCATCCACGTATTCAAGTACTCCGAATAGGAGCTGTATGTCAAGGCTGTTACCTTCTCCAGGGCCATAATTCCCCTAATTTAACCCACCACATGGCTTCCACAGATCCTTGTTTGTTTTTCCACATATGTGCCAGATTAATAATCGCTGCGCTCAACATGTGGGTAATGAGCGTGGCTCTGTTTCCAGTGTTTGCGTAGGTATTCTCGATTGCCGACCCTAGTAATATTACCAGTGGGTCCATGGGGAGCTGCACTTGCGTTATTTCCTTGATATGACTCAGGATTTCCTTCCAATATGTCTGTGCCCAGGGGCAGGTCCACCACATGTGAATCATATCACCCACCTCCCTGCAGTCTCGTCAGCATAAAGAGGAGTAACTGGCTTTGATAGAATGTATTCGTGGTGGAGTCATGTACCATCTAAGGCATAGTTTGAATGCCGTCTCTTTGATTGATGCACATTTAGAGATTTTCCCTGCTCGATGCCATATTTGCCCCCATGTCTCTACAGGTATAGGCTTGCCCACCTCGTCTTCCCATTTTCTCATATATGGGAGGATTTCTTCCGGGTCCGCTCCAGAGAGCAGGCGATATATTCGCGATATGCCTTTTTCGGTGTCCCTTCTTGTATGGTGAGTTCCAGCCCTATAGGTTGTCGAGAAGGTCCCTCCTTCACCTTTGTATTTGTGACCCAGTGCCTAATTTGAGTATAATGATATCGTTGCTTTCGGGGACCGAAAACTTCTCCTTACATCCTACAAATGTCAGGGGTACCCCGTCTATGTAAAATTCTTTTAAGGTAAGATCACCCCAGCGGAACCAAAAGTGGGGTTGTGTACCTGGTGTAAAATTTGGGTTATTGGCCATTGGTGTGAATGGGCCCCCTCCTAGTTTTAGCTTCTTATTTCGTAGGGCCTTATCCCAATACCACAGAGTGGCTTTTGTTGTTTCTAGCAATGTGCCTCAATTCCCCCTATATCTCAGGCGTAAGAACCCTAGGTTCTGTAACAGGGTTTTTGTTGCTTCTCTTTCTAAATTTACCCATATATTTTGGTTCACTCTTGGGGGCCATTGTAGCATTGGTGCCACCTGTGCTGCCCAAAGGTATCTACGAAATTCCGGAACTCCTAGCCCTCCCATTGCCTGAGTTCGGAAAATAATTTTGGGGATTCTTGGTTTCTTTCCTTTCCAAATGAAGGCCAAGACTTTCTTTTGTAGGTTCTGGATTGCTGGGGAGGGGGGATTTCCAGAGGGAGTGCGCCCATTATATATAGAAACCTGGGAAGCAAGGACATCTTAACTGCCACTATCTGCGCTGTCCAAGACAGCTCCTGCATATCCCTTCTTTTCAGGTCTTCTGTCAGGGTTGCCAGTAATCTCGGGATATTCACCCCTATGCCTAAATAGGCTATGGGTCCCTGACTCCATTTTAGCGGATAATTCTTCTCCCACTCTGGTACCTTATCCGGGTTTTCTGTGATATTAAGTGCGCTAGATTTAGGGTAGTTAATATGAAACCCCGAGACTTCTGCAAATTTCTTTAGCATTGTGATTGTGTGGGGAAGTGAGCGCTCTGTGTCCTTCAGAAAAAGGAGGAGATCGTCTGCATATAGAGCTATTTTCTGGATTCCGCAGGTCACCGTCTCCACCCCCAGGATGCCTTGTTCTGCTCGTATTCCCTGTGCCAACGGCTCCATGGCCCTTGCAAAAATGAACGGTGAAAAGGGGCACCCATGTCTAGTACTGTTAGGGAGAATTCTGATAAATGGTTGATTTCCCTTACATACTGAGTCCCTCAGCAACTTTGCTGGCTTTCTAGGATTTCTTTTTTTCACCTGGTAAGAGTGTGAGACTTTTATTCCCACTCTTACCTGTGTTTTGCTATGTGTATTTCTACTTTTTATGTGATCTTGGGCACTGGAGTCTCACCTACTCCATGGCACAATATTCTTCCATGTGTGTTACACAGCACCTTCAGTGCAGTGACACAGGGTTGTCTTTCAGACTTCTCACCGACTCCATTTTCTGGGGCTGACTAGTGTCCGCCAGAAAAGATAAAGTTGCCATTAACTTTATTTAGTCACTTTTACCACAGACCCAGTACACCTCATCTTACATGGAGTATTGGAAAGGGTTAAATCTTATCCCTCTTTGTCTGTGCCTCTTTGTTCATTGTTTCGCTCTCTTTACATCAAGACTTGGCTGGTGGCAGTGGTATCTACCCTATTTTTTTATACCGCGGTTATCTTAAATAACAATGGTATTGTTTGAGGCTATCATATTAGCCTCAAACATAAACCCGCTTGACTATATATGTTTTATTGCGGTTCCGGCTGGGTTTATTCGCCATTTCTTTTTGTAAATGTCTTTCTCGTGTTTTACTCTGCGCGCCAAACCAGGTTTGGTCCCTTTTGTTCATCGCCTTTTCGCGGGCTTCCACACAGAAGCCCTCCTTTAGGCGCCTGAGAGTCTGGGTAGGCAGGGTATGAGGGAGGGGTTTTAGGACCCCTGCCATGGGTTCCCTTGGTAACATAAGTCTCACTCCTGTTTGATTGGCTGGGTGACTGTCCTTGCCAGGACAGCCACACTGCTGTGTGATTGACAGCCAGGCTGTATGAATGGGGGAAAACTGCATAAAAAGCAGGTCTCTGGGACTGGAAGAGCAGAGTCACCACTGGAACGAAAGAACCAACGAGGAACTGACGGAAGAGGACCCCTACAACGACTGAACCGACTGGTGAAGCCCTGCTGCAGGTTCGAATCTTCAGAATCCGACGACAGAGAAGATCCTCCAAGACACTTCTTCCCTTGAGCTGGTGGGACCAACCAGTTGGCCCAAACTGCAAGCCAGGACCTCTCCTCTGGTCGAATTCGCTGTACAGAGCTACAGTGGGCCGAATAGCCAGGAAGGTCGGACCCTGCTTGGGTTTTAAGGAGCGCACCTTTTATTTGTTGATTTGCTCTGCTGCTGGTTGCTTCCCTGGGTAGTGCAGGACCCTCCAGTCTTCCTACTTCTGATCAGTCCAACAGTCGCTTCAGGAACCGTGAGCCTGCAGGAACTACCAGGAATGTCTGCCACAGCTACAGCTCCCTCTCTGTTTTAAGGTACTGTGCAAATCCGGTTGTTCGTTTCGTTCAGCTGCGGTGAAAGTGTTTGAAATCTTTCTCCAATCCGAGGGCTTGTCCTTCTCTTCTCTTTGAACTACCTTTTCTACCAACCAACCTTGTCCGGAAACCGTGCCACAAACTTTACCGCTAACTACCCTGAACTGTATTATCTTGAGCAAAAGACTTTTGACCTATTGACTTTGGCCCTAACATATTTTCTATCTGATTTTACCATCGTAGTCTCTCTTGTTCAATTGCCCTGAGTACTTACCTGTTGGTGTGATTCAATTTCAGTGAACTTTGTCTTTCCCTCCATTTTTAATTGCTGGTGTGCCGTTTTGCTCCCAATTCATTTTGTGAGCTTAACTTGTCTGGAACTTATTGGGAGTTGTGTGGTGTATTAAGAGTGTGATTTCTAAACTGCTTAGAATAGTGAAATGTTATACAACTGATGAGTGAAATAAATGTATATTCTTTTACTTGAAAACCTTGAGTCAGTGTTTGCCTGAATCGTATTAATTGCTGTCCTTTGTGTAACTATTTGATACTGCTCACTTACTCTTGAGATAAGTCTGGCTGCTCAGCCACTGCTACCACTTTAACTGTGTAGTACAGGCTTGTACCAAAGGTGAAATTGTACTGTCACTTGTAGTCTTAATTGTGTGTGGTGTTCCCAAAGGGTACTGCATATGATTCTGCCTAACAACCTAACAAGTACCTTTGCGGATCGGGGTGCTTTCAGATAACTGACCATTAATCATGAACCTTGTAGATGGATGTACGAAATTGGCCAGAACCATGCGGGAGAAAATCGGGCTGCATCCAAACTTCTCCAGAACCAGCTGCAGGAAGCTCCATTCTAGGCTATAAAAAGCCCTGGAGGCGTCCAGCGCTGATACCGACATAGGCTGGCCTGTTCTCTGCGCCCATTCAATGATATTTATAGCCCTGCGAATATT
Organism: Ambystoma mexicanum; assembly: GCF_040938575.1. Classification (NCBI taxonomy): domain Eukaryota; kingdom Metazoa; phylum Chordata; class Amphibia; order Caudata; family Ambystomatidae; genus Ambystoma; species Ambystoma mexicanum. The sequence goes on along the minus strand of NC_090934.1, from coordinate 384,500,149 downwards.
GTCATAAGTATGGCGTCCTTTTACAAAGCCCGCTTGGTCCGGGTGGATTATTTTGGGGAGGATTCTAGCTAATCTTTGTGCTAAGATGGTAGAGTAAATCTTTGTGTCTCGATTTAGCAAAGAAATAGGACGATAACTTGCACATTCTGTTGGGTCTCTGTCTGGTTTTAAGAGTAGGACCGTAGTCGCTGGGCTAATTTCCCCTGTGACTTGACCGGTGTCCCTTATATAGTTAAATAGGCGTGTTAGTGGGCTGACCAGTACATTTTGAAATGTTTTATAATAAGCATTACAGAGAGCGTCCGGGCCCGGGATTTGTTCCCTTTCAAGGTGTTAATGACTCCCCTCACCTCTTCTTCTGATATCGGTGCTTCTAGCTCTTGTCTATCACTCTCAATAATTTGCGGCAATTCCGTACGTGCTAGGAATTTTGTTTGTGTCTCCCTTTGTAAATGATCCCCTGATAGATGTTTAACATAGAATGCATGCATGACCTGTTCTATCCCTTTTTCATCTTTGACTACCTCTCCCCCTGAATGTTAGTTAGTTAATGCGGTTGCGGTCCTTATGCTTTTTCAATTTGGCCACTAATAGTCCATTGGCTTTGTCCCCTTTTATGTAATATGTTTGTTTTGTTTTAAGGAGGAGTTGTGCGGATTTATCCACGTAGTGAGCCTCTAATGCGGCATTCGTTTGTTTGAGTTCTTGTCAGGCCCTTAGGGATTTTTTGTCTTTATATTGTGTTTCGGCTATATTTACCTTAGACTCTAGTGCTAGCCTCTCTCTTTAGGAAATTCGCTGTGTGTGCGATGAATTCCCCCTCGGACCACTACCTTACTAGCATCCCATATTATTCCCCAGTTAATCCCTGGTGTGGTGTTTTCGGCTAAATAGTTTCTTAGCACTTGTGCTATATCAGTTCTCAATGCCAGGTCCTTCAATAGTAGCTCATTTAGTCGCCATGGTTTACGAGTTTGTGGCCTCTGGCGCAACATTTCCATGGTTATAGAAACCGGTGCATGGTCTGATATACATCGCACCCCTATTTCTAACCCCGTGACCTGTGGGATAGCTGCATCTGATATTAGGATCATGTCGATACGGGAGAACCCTTTATGTACTGCTAAGTAAAAGTTATAGGGCCTCATTCCGAGTATGGCGGTAAGGGATACCGGTCACCTTTAACGAGACCGGTGCCGGTAATCCCTTACTGCCACATTCCGAGTTCCCTTTGCGCCCTCGTCTTTAAAGACTGCTTTTAGCTCCCGTTAGGGACGAGGGCGCAAAGGGGCTTTTTAGCCAATAACGGTGACCGTAAAGTACTGCCACCGTTATTTGCAATTTCCCCATTCCCATTGAGTCCTATGGGGGCTCATTTGGGAATGGGCAAGGGCCCTGGGGAATGGGAAATTACCGCCCTGGTCAACTCGGAATAGGGCGGTAATTTCCCATTCCACCAGGGCGGTGCCGGTACGGGTCCGGTGCCGACCAAGGCGCTACTACCGCCATTGGTTAGTGCCGGACTCGGAATGAGGCCCATAATCTTTCTCCTGAGGGCAGAAGAAGCGCCAGGTTTCAATTAACTGTAGGTCTCTGAGGAATTGCGCCAGGGCTCGTCTATTCACATTATCGCTGGATGTTGCTGGAAGAGTTTTGTCCATGGAGGCATCCATGATGCAGTTAAAATCTCCCCCTATAAGGGCTTGCCCTCTTCCCCATTCTGTGATTTTTGGGAGGAGCTCCATCAGGAACCTATCTTGCTTTTCGTTGGGAGCCTAAATCGCCACCATGGTCACTTGCTGGTTCATTAGCATTCCCCCCAGGATTAGGTATCTCCCTTCCGGGTCTTTTTTTACATACTGTTTCTCGAAATGGACCCCTTTAGCTGTGAGAATTCCCACCCCTCTCTTCTTTGTCCCGCTCGAGGCCAAGAACTGCGTTGGGAAGGCTCTGTGTGGCCTGTGCTTGTCTTTCGAGAGCAAGTGGGTTTCTTGTACCCATACCACTGAGGCTTGCAATTCTCCAAGCCGTCTCATAATTGATCTTCTTTTTATAGGGGAGTTTAGCCCCTGAACATTAAGCGTGATGAACTTTAGGTCAGACATTTCCAGAGTAGAACATCATATTGCTAGTCTGCCTCCTTCTCCGCAAGAATCATTGAGCACTGCGTTTATGTACTTTTGAGCCTCAACCGTGAGTTGTTTTATATAGAATTCTTCCCTCTCCCCATATCCCAACTTCCCCAAAACGTCCATCCTTAACAGTTAACATAAGCTGCCACAGCATCTCACTAGGAATTAACTTTCCCAGGAACTTGGGGTTCTGTGTTTCCCCCTCCAGCGCCCCCCCTCAACCATCCCCCATCCTTGCACTGGTCATTTTTGTCTTCTATGGTGTGACCCTTTAATAAGGGTTAATTTGCCCTCTGTTCGGTATTTACCTCTGCAGGGCCATCGCTAAAGTTCCTTATTCCTAAATAGTGATGACACCCCAAAATGTATAACTTATAACTTAGTTATCTTTTACCCTTTTTACCCTTTCATGTGGGGTTGTCATGCTGGGTTTGTCTCCTTATGTTTCTTAGTGCGCGCTCGTGGGCGAGGTTGCGCTGGTTTCCATTGATCTCTCTCCCGGACCCCGCTTTCTTTAGAGTGATCCGATGGAGTCTTTCTTTCAATAGCATCCTCATTCTCTTCTCCTTCTCTCATGAGTTACTCCAACACTACTTCCTTCGTGATCATGTATCGCTGCCCCTTCCATTCAAAGCGAAGTCCATTTGGGAAAATTCATCGATATTGAATTGTCTTGTTTTGCAGCCAATCCGTTACCACTCGCAGTTGTTTTCTCTTTTGTAGTGTAGCTTGGGCTAGATCTTGGTAGAGCTGAATGGTTGTCGTCTGGAACCGAATGGGTTCTTTCTTACGAGCTGCCTTCATGATGTCCTCTTTTAGTTGATACAAGTGTACTCTGGTCAGCACATCTGGGGCCAGGTTTTTATTGATTTGATAGGTGGAGTAGACCCTGTGGGTTCTGTCAAGTTTTACAACTCCCTCATCATCCGGGCCCAATATTTGTCGAAACAGTTCTATAGCTGTTCGTTGTAACTCAGAGTCCGGTATTGATTTTGGCATGCCCCAGATTCGTATGTTATTGCGCCTTGGTCTAGTTTCAGCGTCTTCTCTTGTTTGTTTTGAACTCGGTCCATTTGTTTTTCCAATTCCTGTACCCTTCTGGATAGCTCATCTTGTTCATGTCCTTGTTCCGCCAGTGTAATTTCTGCTTCATCAATTCGCTTCTTTACCACAGTGATCCCTTTATTGAGGTCCGCTATTGACTTGGCTAAATCGGAGGCACTGTCTCTAATATCTTTTTAGCCCCTATAGCATCTCCAGCAGGTCGGACTTGCGCAGCGGTGGATCCTCTTGTAATAGCTTATCCTCTTGAGTAGGGGAGTGTACTTGAGCAGTTGTCTGTTGCAGATTGCGTTTCTGGGTGTCCGCCGCTTGCATGAGTGCCTTTAGGTCTCCAGAGGGTGAGCCTTTCTGCTTCTGTACCTGCTTAGCCATATTTACTGGAGGCGATGCGTAGGATTCCGGATCCAGCCCAGGCTTGAAGTCTAATTACAGAATGCGCTCTTAATTTGGTTAATCAAGGTCATCCTGGCTTCTTGCCTTTCAAGGTTTCTGCTGGTTCTCGGGCTTGGGGATTGGCGCCACCTTATTTTCTGGATGTAAAACCTGTGAAATATATGCATAAGCGCTTCTAGGGCTCAGGTCACCGGCTCATTCTCTTATGTGTTCCATGAGTTTGGCTTTTCTTATTGCGGAAAGGGTTTCTTTTAGCCTCTAGTGGGGACCCCTGCTGCTGCTGTTGGCTCTTGCCAGTGGTATTTTTGCCTGGTATTACCATGCTACCAGCTTGCCAGTCTTTTAACATGTAGGGCTTTGGCTCATGTATCTGCCGGGGGTCTCCTCCGCTCTCGGGGTCCGTTACTACTCCACTCCTTCGCCCCCTCTGGCTCGCTTTCTTTCTTAGGCGCTTACTGTGGCTGGCGGGCGGGCACCGCTCCCACCTCCTTCCCGGCCTCGCTTCACCACTTTCTCCTGCCTCCTTGCCCCAGAGAGCGGGCTGCGGTGCGTCAGATGTTTCCTGCCCCATGGGATTGTTCACTACGCCTCAGCCGCGCCCGCCGCACTCACCCGTATCCGCGTCACCGTCCTCTTTCCCATGGCCACCATATTCTTAGTCGTCTGAAGCTGCAGCTCTTATCTCGTAAGCCTCGCTCTCAGCTTCCACTGTTCACTTCTTTGCTCGGAGTGCCTGCGTGACCGTTCTGCTCAGGTGGTCGCTCGCAAGTTCTCCAGGCGTTAGGCTCCTCACGTTGCTGCAGACGGGATCACTCCAACACGCTTCAGGGCAGGGAGGAGGGAGGAGAGAGCTCTCTGTCGCTTCAAAGTATGTCAATGCGATCCAGGTGCCCAGTATCCGTGTTCTGCTCCTTGCTTTCTTTTCAGGGGACTTGGGTAACCCTGCTTAAATGCAACGAAGTCCTCGTCTTCGGTGTGTTTCTTTGCTCTCCTCCCCCACTAAGCCATCAGCGGCCGCCATTTTGGCACAAAGTACGGTCCGTGACTTAATGCTGCCTTTCTTTCCAAGCCATCGTATGCCTCAAATATTCATAATTGCATGGGTCGCTTCTGTAGGGATATCGGCATCCCAGAAGGGAGTATGAGCCTCAGGGATGAAAGGAATCGGGGAGCTTACCGAGGAGCCATCCATCCAGGTCCTCGGCTAGCCACGCCCCCTGTTAAGCCTCTTTTCTACAAGAAAAAGTCTCTTGCCTCTGAGGACCTGATGTGTTCAAAATAACAAAACAAAAGTTCCTTCTGCTTCATCACAATACAGGATTTACTCTCCTTAGATTTCCCCTTGGCATCCCTCCGTCGGGTTCACATAGCCATTTTGACATCATAGCATGTTTTTCTAATTCCCACCAGAAAGCGGGGTCTCCTTTCCCCTAGCTTTCTCTTGGCAGCCCTCTTCTGGATTCACACTTGCCACAGTTTACCATACAGTCTCTTCAGACCACTTAGGTTACTTTCTTACCTACGTTCTGGTTTCAGCCCCCAGTCAGGCTTCACATCACACGTTCTCTGGATGTTATTGGTCACCCTAATTTGTAGGTTCACCATGTGTCAGACTTTCGACTGTATGATGGATTTTACTCGACCCTCATATGACCAGTTAGACCTTTTCCTTGCGGCTCTTCTAAGGCCTTCTGGTATCAGTAGTTTCTACAATAAGGGTTAATCAGCCAGAATGTTACGAGTGAGCACCCATGTGACACTGGACCCCTCTGCAGCTGGTCTTTCCCCTGCAGTGTTAACAGTTCTTTGATTTCCCTTATGTTGGCCCTTTGCAACACAGTTCAGTTCATTATCAGTTCCCCCTTCGACTTACTGGCTGTGATGAACCACTTGGCTTTTCTTGTCTCTGGAGTCCACGGTAGCAGGCATCTCTCCCTGTCTTGCTTATCAGAGGTGGAGGGCTCTGTGCACCATTGATATCTGCTAGTGCACATGTCGGCTATTGTTCACGGTCTTATGATTCCTTTCGGGGAGGCTTTGCGGGTCTGGGTCAAAAAGGGCAAGGGCACTTCTCTCCTTGTCGTCCCTTCGGTGCTCGATGCTTTTCCTCTCCTCTTGAACTGCCGTCCTGGAATAGCGTTGTGCGATCTGTCTTGCTCGTAGTATGCTCTCGTGCTCCACCTTTAATCCCTGTGGGGAAGGGAAAGGGCCGTCAGGTGTGTGGTTATTAATAATTGCCTGACTCTGCCTGACCCTTATGTTTGGACATGTCAGGTAAACAGCGCTGGTCTCCGTCCGTTGTCTTTCATGATGTAAGAAAGTGTCTGTCGGAATAGGGCGGGGGTAGAGTTTCTGAGTATCGTACATGGTAGGATGGGGAAAAGGTGTTATAAGAAAGGGAATACTTCATCTGGCCCGTCAGTGTCCCACTTCCACTCCTGAGGACCCCCCATTCAGGTGATCCTCCCGCACTGGTCCACCCCCAGGAACTGGATTCAATAACGATGGACGTGTTCTGGCCACCTGGATGACAGACCCCCAGGGACTAGTAAGTGAAACACCTTCAGGTTTCTCACAAGGAATAACTTACATTTTTTTGGGATACCGGAGGCGGAGGGTGAATCATAAAGGGCCCTGAGGAGGAACATACATGACATCACTAATCTCCTTTTTGAAGATGACTTACATTGATGAGACGAAAATTGAGAGTTCACAGGGCTGGGGTCCCTGGAGGGGCCCGAGGTCGGTCCTGGCTCGTTTCCACAACTACCCAGACAAACTCAAAATACTGGAAAGGGCAAGTGCCAAAGGTCCCGTAATGTTGGGTGTTAGGCAGAAACCTGTGCAGTTCCCTTAGGGACCACTGCAAAAGGCTTAGGACTACAGGTGTTGGCAGTAAACCCAATTGGTAGCAGTCTGTACCACCCAGATTTACCTGGTAGCTGTGGCTGGGCAGCCAGACTTCTCTCAAGAAGAGTTGGACAGTATATAGAGTATACAAGATAGGTACCAAAATATAGTAGCACAAGCAAACACTGACCATAGCTTTGGTATCAAAGTATATAATTATTTATTTAAAACACTTATAAAGATACACTAACACTAATATGGCAAGCAAGTTCAACACAGTCACTATCAATATATATACATCCCTAATTACTTATTGAACAAGTCTTAGTTAAAACACCACTTATTTGCAGACAGAGGTGAGCGCTTAACCTAACATGGCACTCCAATAAGTTAGTTAAAAAGGGAGGGAAAAAGGCAGAATTAGGAAAGCACACAACACCAACACTTTCAAAAGAACCACAGCAAGTCAGAAAAGGCAGAGTCTACTGAGGAGCAAGAAAGTTCATGGCCAGGCCCACTCTGGGAGAGAGAAAGGCGGAATGTGTCCAAGATCACACAGTTGAATGATACTTTAAAAAGTCTTTGCAGATAGTTCAAAAACGGTTGGATCAGTTCAGAAAAAGTTAGTTAACAGGTCCCAGGTCACCCCAGGATAGAGAGTCAAGGATTTACGGGACACCTTGATCAGTCTGTTGCAAGGGAGACCAGGCGGGACCCAGTACCTGAAATGGTGAGAAAGCTCCAGCGGGGGCAGTTGTTCCTGGCAGCGGGTGCAAGTCGGTGCTTTGTCCAGGGGAAGAGGAGATCTCGACGTGGAGGAAAGTTGGAGGTCGTTGCACTGCCAGGGAAGAAACCAGCCGCGGAGTTTCCCGGTTAAAAGGTACTACCCTTTTATTTGCGGTAGTGGTGAAGCGTGGCTATCCGGCCGCCGGGGTGCTTGGCACGGGCGATTCGACCATGAGACGATCCAGGAAGGCGAAAAAGAAGGGTGAATTGGTTATCTCCACCAATTCAGAGGAAGAAGATTCTCCGGGATGAAGATCTTCTCTTTTGTCGGGAAGTGGTGAGACGGTTCAGCAGGGCTCCACTGGTGGTGTTGTCGTTGCAGGTCGGCTCAGCTTCTCCCTCTTCGGATTCTTTGGTCCTGTGGCGACTTCTGAAGTTCCAGTCCCCAAAGCCCTGCTTTTATGCAGAAAACCCCCATTCATCAGTCCTAGCTGTCACTCAAACATGCTAAGTGGTGAGCCGGGCGGCTCACCAATGGGCCAATCACATAAGAGTGTGACTCGAGTTGCCGAGGCAACTCAGTCCAGGGTGCCTAACCCCCCTCCCACATATCCTGTAGACCCAGACAGACTGGCACCACTTTTGGAGGCTTCTGTGGAGAATCCCACCAAAAAGTGGAACAAAGGGCTCGACTTGGGTTGGAGTTACAGAGGCCAACACAAATGCCATTTTAAAACTGAGTTCTGGCAAAAAGACCCAACCGGGAAATAAATATTAAATAAATAACCCGGCGGTATCTTTAACATTGCACCAAAAAAGTGGTGCATTTAAAATGAATGGGAAAATCCCATAGGAAATATTCCGGTGGAATATTTTGCGTGGTAACCACTGCCACCAGCCAGAAACTCGACAAGGGGGGACTGCACAGTGCCCCCTTGAAAAACAGACCATGGGGCAATCTAATTACCCCTACCAGTACTTCCACAATATGATGGTTTGTACTGGTTCTGTTCACAATTTAAGACTAGTAAAGTCAATTGTGACTTTACATGCCCTGAGAGACAGTAGTCAGTCCCAGGGTATGGAGTCTATGTTTGGGGGTCACTATGACACCCCTGTGTTAATGCACTGAGGGTGCTGTGTAATACACTTAACAAAAACCACATGAAACCCTATGGTGTAAAAGACTCCATAGCCCATCAAACACCTTCCGAAGTCAAAGGATATCTCAAATCATGTCTAAGAGTGGGAGAAAAAGAGTCTCACTCTTAGCAGGAGAAAAAAATAAACCCCAAAAATCCAGCAAAGCTGCTGGGGGATTCACTAGGTTTGGGAAATTAGCCTATACAGAGAATTCTCCCTAACAATGGGTACGGCCAACATTACAATTTTTCAGGATCTGTCCTCCCTCACCCTTACAAAGAGAAGAATATGTCTGTCCTTGACGAAATGGCTAAATGAAAAGAAAGTTCGATACTGATGGGGATTTCCATTCTCTATTTCCTTCAAGTTGGAGGGCCTGAAGTGCAGGCTGGCTACGGAGGAAGTAATAAACAGAGCAGTGGAGGAGTTGCTTGTGGGGGCTGAACACTGGCTCACAAGGAGAGGGTGGAGTGGACAAACAATGGTGTATCAAGGGACCCAAAAGGAGGCGGATCCCTGGATCAGGGACATTTCAAAAGTGAAACACTCCCCCGGCCAGCACGTCCTGAACGCACTGCTGGTTGAGGTCTGTCGTAAGAGGGGTGGATGGAGTTGACATTGTGGGGGACCGGAGCTCTGTATTCTGCCAATATAATTGGGATAGATAGGACTGTGTAGTCCAGAAGCAGTGGAGTTTGATGTGTTGGTTGAAGTTGGTGGCACAGGTGGGGGTATTGGAGATTGAGGCGACATGAGCTGGGGCCTGGTTTTCGGGCCTGTTTGGTGGTTCGGCACTCTTCTAGTGAAAGAAACGGAAGGGCCGGGCGCCTAAGGGGAGGGAGGAGACGGGGAGGGGAATGAGGCCCTTAAGAGGTAAGGGACTTCTTAGACTTCTTAATCTGATACTGGCAAATGCACACTTGCGTACTGGCATGTCACAATGTGGGGGGGGGGTTGACTCCTTTGCGGATAACTGGGCAGGAAACAAGATTTGGATATGGCTGACTCAGTGAGGGATGACCTGAAGTTATGTACGTTGAATGTGAAAGGGCTCAACACCCCTGCCAAGAGGTCTCTGGTCGCGAGGGAATTTAGAAGATCTGGGATTGATGTCCTATTCCTCCAGGAGACAAAATATTTGAGAGGCGAGGAACATAGGATCCCCTGGGCTTGGTCGGGGTGATTATTGGGGATCAGGCATAACGAGAAAGGCTGGGGTCGGGATTCTGGATGGAGGTCACTAAGTTGTGATCGGGCGTGGAGGGAAGGGTGGTGTTGGTGTCAGGATTGATTCAAAAAATTAGGTTCAAATTTGCAACTATCTATGCCCCCAATCGGGGTCAACAGAGGTTCCTGCACAGAACCCTGGGAAAGGTAATGAATGATGAAGTGGTACACCTTATATTGGGGGGAGACTTCAATGTCTGTATCGACGTCAGGTTGGACAAACAGTCTAGGCAACCCAGGGAACATGAACCCCAGAATCAAGCGGGCAAGACTCTCGGAACGGCTATAGAGCTGTAGGGTATGCGGGACATATGGCGGCACGGGACAGGGAGTTCACCTTCTACTTTGCCCCACATGGAACCTTAGCGAGAATAGATTACCTATACATTTCAAGGGACCTATGGTACTCGGCAGTGGGATCGGCAATCCACCCTATTAGTTGGTCAGACCACGACATGGTGTCAGTCGATATTGGATGGAGTGTTCTTTGTCCAAGGAGCTCACAGTGGAGGTGCAATGAGTCTCTGTGGGAGCACCCAGTCTTCAGGGGAGGGATGGAGAAGGGTTTTGCAGAATTTTTTTAACGTAATGACACAGGGGAGATCCGAAAGGGAACCATGTGTGATGCGGCAAAGGCCACATGGAGAGGCATGTTGATCAGAGAGGTGGATCGCAAAAAGAGGGAACGAACCCTCATTGCGATAGGATTGAGGGACAACATAGGTGCTCTGGAGAAGCTGGCACAGTTGACCACTAATGGTGGGGAGGACCACATTACGAGTCTAGGAGTCCTATGGAGGAATTGAGACTCCTTGAAGAAGGAAAGATAGTCATCAACTTACAATTTATGAAACAGAAATTTTATGAGAAAAGGGACAAGGTGGATGCTCTCCTGGCCGCAAGGCTACGGGGACAGCGTACAGAAATGTGGGTCACAGAGGTAGAGGGAGGGGAGAGAGTTTCCGAGGTTTCAGATGAGGGGATTCAGGAAGCATTTGCCATGTTTTATGAGGGTTTGCACAGGAGTGAAAGGACAGCTGGTAAAGAGGAAATTGGGAAATACCTGGAAGATTCCCTCCTCCCCCTGCTTACGAGACTGGAATTGGAAAATCTAGAAGCTCCAATTACTGGAGATGAAATTAAGACTGTCATAGGGCGCTTGCGGTTAGGGGGAAGGCACCAGGGGAGGACGGTTTTACATTTGGATTTTACAAATCCTTCCAGCCGGCTTTGCTCCTGTTCTTAACAACATTGTTTAATGATATCATGGCCCCAGGGGAAGCCCCAGACTCTTTTGTACAGGCTCTCATTACGGGTAATACCTAAGGAGGGCAGGGACCCCCCGGCATGTGGCTCTTACCGCCTGATCTCTCTCCTGAACATAGATGCGAAGATTTATGCCAGAGTACTGGCTGCCAGGTTGGAGGGACACCTACCGAGACTGGGTCACTCGTACCAGGTGGGGTTTGTTAAAGGGTGACGGGGTTGATACCATAAGGAAGACGCTACATTTGATTAACGATGCACAGGGTTAGCAGGACAACCCCACTCTTCTCTCCGTTGACGCAGAGATGGCCTTTAACAGGGTGGAGTGGGACTTTCTGGAGGTGGTACTTATCAAGTTTGGGGTGAGTAAGGGACTCATAAGGGGTGTAATGGCACTGTACTATTCCCTGAGGAAATGTGTGCTGGTGAACTGGGGGTATTCACGTTGATTTAACTTGGAAAGAGGGACAAGACTGGGGTGCCCGCTTTCCCCAGCTCCATTTGTGCTCTGATTGGAACCATTGGCCCACAGGCTGAGAGAAGACCGTAGAATTGAAGGGATTGGGGTGGGTGAGCAGATATATAGTGTGGGTTGGTATGCGGACAATCTGCTCCTCCATCTGGTAAACTGACATTGGTGCCGGCAGTGGTGGGCATGATAGAACAATATGGGCGCATGGCAGGGTTCAAAATTAAAAAGGGCAAGTCAGTACTGTTTCCCTAGATAGAAGCAGGGATGGTGACATGGGACGCTTCTCTTCATTGAGTATGGAAGTCAACATGGGCTCACTGTGGTACCTGGGTATTGATGTCACAAGAGAGCTTGCGGGATTATGACGCCAACTCCCCGCGCCCCGATGACTGCCCTAGAGAAAGACTTGGAAAAATTTAACAAGTTGACCATCTCGTGGATGAGATGGTTCAGTGCGCTTAAAATGGTGCTTCTCCCCAAGATCTTGTGCTTGTTCCAGATGCTACCCATTCGGATTCCCGACCTCTATTTCAAAGCTACCAAGGGAACTCTTTTACGGTTCCTGTGGCAAGGGAAGAAACTTTGAGTTTCCAGCGACGTTCTGAGTCTTCCTAAGGAGAGTGGGGGAGTTCAGCTCCCCGACATACATTTGTACTATAAGGCCACCCAGTTTAGGGTAGTGATTCCACACCTTAGAGGACAGGGGGAATATTTGGAGTATCTGGAGAAAGAGGTCAGGGATGAGCGGGGTCACATCCTGGCCCTCCCTTTGGGACATCTATGGGTGCCAGGATTTAGGAACGAAATCCTGGATCCCTCCAGGTTCCAGACATGGTATGAGTCAGGTCTGGAAAGGATCGGACACATGTGGAAAGGTGAGAGGTTTATCATGATACTGAAGCTGAAAGAGGCTCTTGGGATAGGTACACTCTCCCTTTTCTTGTATTTACAGCTGAAAGGGGTCTTGACCAGGGAAGCATGGAAGAGTAAGACACAGAGGAAGCTCACGTCCTTCAAGAAACTGTTAGATACAGTAACTGAGTACAGGGGATTGATTGGGGCACTGTATAGGCCTTGGTGGAGACAAGGAGGGGTATCGCGGATAGGCTGACGCAGAAATGGGAAGGGGACATGGGGTTCAACCTGGACCCGCAAACGAGGCAAAGGATGCGTCGTGGGGCCTTTTAAGATGTCAATTTCCTCTCAGTATAAACTACACGCCATCAAGCTATTGAACAGATGGCAATACGACCCGGTTAGGCTTTCAAGAATGTATCAGAATGTGAGCCTGTTGTGTTGGCATGAGTGTAGATAAAAAGCCGACTATTGACATATGAGGTGGGGATGCTCTGTGGTTCATTCCTACTGGGATGAGGTTTTGAGCTGGATCAGGGACCTGATGGAGTTATTAGAGTGAAAGCACCTATTCCAATTCTCTTTGGGTTGGAGGAATGTGAGGAAGAATACATTAAGCTGCCCGAAAATGGTCCACGGTCTGCCCCTGGTGGGAAGGGAGTGCATGGTAGCACACTGGAAGAGAGCTCAGCTGCCCGGGAAAATGGAGTGGATTATCATAGCCCATAACATATATATAGTGGAACGTATAACACTGGCACTGGCTGAAGAGAAACTGGTGGAGATTAGGGCAAGGTGGGGGAAGGATGATACCCCGAGCAATGAGTGCGAGGAGAAACTATATTCAAACTGGAATCAAAATGTGATTAACTGCATAAGCAACATTTTTAGCAATAAAGTGCGGGACTGAAAATGGGAGAGCCAGTCGGATCAGGAAGGTGGTCAATGGAGAGGGAGGGGAAGGGCTCTGAAGTTATAATATGCTTAGTTAGGATGTCAAAGTTCCACATTTGGGATTTGCTGATTAATTTCTGGGTTCTGTTTTTGTTAATCTTCTGAAAAATTCAATAAAGCAGAAATAAAAAAATAAAAGTGATTTATTATTGTCAATTCTTTTAAATCACTGTATACCCTCATGGCTGGGTCTACAGGATTTCCTGTGTAGCGCCTCAGGCCTTGCAAGTTAGTTTGTCCTCTAAGAGCCTTTGTGCCCTAACATGTTCCAGTGCTAGTCAGGAGAGTCCGCTCAGGGAGAATGACTCCCTTCTCCAGATCACAGTATTTGCAATGCCAAGAGGTTCCTTTCTCCTGGTTCTCCGTAAAGCTCACAAAACCAAGAGAACACCTCTTCTACCTTGACTACTCCAGGTTCTCACAAATGCCAGGGGTGAATTACCCCCTTCCCTTGGTTATAATTTTCACAGCGCCAAGAGGACACCTCTCCTCTCTGGGCTTCTCAGGATTCTTACAAACAGCGCCAGGTGGAATAACTTTCACTGGTTACAATGTTCACAGTGTTCATAATATATAGCTAATCAGCTTCTTATCACATCCAACCTGCCTGGTATACTCTCCTGCTAGGCGCAAGGGCATTCTTTCTTCCATCAACTTGGTCAAGGGTAATATTTTCTCTTCACCTTATTTGATCTTTCTGGGACAGCCATGTAATCCAAGTGAGGTAGTTCATCTGCCCACAATACAGGATTTCAAATAATTAAAATAAGGCCACTCGTTTTGATACAAATTGGTGGTTTATTGTTATGCTATTCCACAATCATAGCAAGTTAAAAAAATCCTCTGTATACTTTTCCTTCTAATTAATTTTCATCACATTTATCTATGGCTGTAACTTAAATATGTTCTCTGTAAAGAGGTTCCTTTTTAAATTGTTCATATATGCCTTCTTGGAGGCTTGATTTGACTGTTTCTCTCATTTCCAACCCGATTCTCCCTTCACCCAGTTGCTGTGTCTTGGAAGACTGCTGCACAGTTCAACTGGCAGTCCTGGTGGACTCTCCTGCCAGGGATTGCCTTGGGTATCAGACCCTTCTCTCAGGTTTGACTTGTAGTTCAGCACGTTGTTTGTGTGCTCTCTTAGGCTTTAATGGGTTCTTGGTCCTTTGGTACTCTTGTGTATATAATTCGCTTGGTTTATTTTTTTTGATGAACAAGTTTTATTGGTTTTTTACACATTAAACAATACAGTGCAACCAACAAACAAGATAACATAAGACATATCCAATCTATCCGTCAGTACCACACTATATAGTCATAATGTATTCCAAGTCGTCAACATATTCTTCAAACACAATTTCAGTTAGCATCCTCCCATCTCTGCCAGATCTTCCTCGCTTTCCCAGGGCACCCTCTAGCCATATATTTTTGCTGTTCCATCAACATACAAACATTCACATCCGCCACCCATTGTACGAAAAGCGCAACATCAGATCCCCAAAGTTTTGCATTATTACGTTTGATCAGACCCGTGGCCGTGGAGAGAAAGAGCCTCTCAAAGCGTGTTACCTCACCCTCCTCTTCATTGCCCAGTAGCATCATTTTAGGATCTCTAGGGACGGTGCAACCTAGGACCGTAGACAGTTTGTTACAACATTGTTGCCAGTATTCTTTGATCCGTGGGCAGTCCCACAGAATATGGAAAAAAGGGCTCTCCTGCTGTCGACAGCGCAGGCAATTGGGATCAGTGGCGCGATTCCACTGATACAGTGCAACTCGCGAATAATATACCCTGTGCAGGATTTTAAGCTGTATTAGCCAGAGTCTGGCAGAGATGGCGGTTTCCCGTGGGTACAGCAACGTTGTCAGCCAGTACTCAGGCAGTATAGGTCCAACATCCCCCTCCCATTTAAGTTTCAGGTTACAGAGTTCAGGAGTAGCAAAGGAGGATATGGCATTATACATGACAGAAGTTATTTTAGTAGGGATGCGTTCTAGTACTACATTCCTTTCTAGAGTTGTGCAGTCTGGCAAGTTCGATAGTATGGGAAGGTAAGTATGTAGTGCGTGCGCTAATTGGAGATGGCGATAGTGCTCCTTAGCAGGCAGGCCAAATCGCTCTGAGGGGTCCGCAAAGGGGGATATCTTGCCATCCACGATGACATCTCTGACTTTAATTATACCCGCTGATATCCACCTCGGCCATCCGGGCAACTTATCTAGTACGGGCAGGTTGTTGTTTCCCCAGAGTGCCTGCACCAGGGGGTTTTCCTGTCCCAACCAATATGACTGTGGACATCTCTCCACAGTAGTGTAATATGTGCTGTCATCGTACAGAGGGAGGGTCTCGGTAGCTTCTGATAAACAGATGAGCGGGGGCATATCATGCAACGCCGTAATCTCTGCTCGAATGTGGGGCAGTACCCTATTCCCATGCAGGATATCATTGATAACTGCCATTTGGCTGGCCTAGTAGTAGGATTGCAGGTGTGGTAACCCAATTCCACCCTCCCAGATGGAGTGCTATAGTGTTCGCAGTGCAATCAGAGCGTGTCCCCCCCACCCATAGCAGCGTTCTAAGGATACTGTCAACCTTGTGGAATTCCAAGTATGGTATGTATAGTAGGGCATTCTATCTGATGTATAGAAAACATGGCAGGGCCAAAAGTTTGAAGAGCGCTGCTCTTCCCAGTATTGTCAGTGGGAGCAGCGTCCAGTGTCGGACATCCGCAACAAATCTTTCTGTGATAGGGTGTAAGTTCTTAGGCACGTATTCTGAGAGATCGGTCGTTACCTGAATACCCAAATATCGGAAGGGTTCCGGCTCAATCCGATATGGGCAGTGTGGAGGAATTGCTTGTGTCGCACCCTTAACCGTAAAGAGGACACACTTATTCCAGTTCACTCTAAATCCGCTAAAGGATTCGTATTGCTTTAGTATTTTTGTGACTTCCGGGCAGGATTGAACCGGATCTCCCATGTAAATCAGGAGGTCATCTGCGTATAGAGAAACTGTCCTCCACGCCCCCGGGTCAGCGAAACCCTATCCAAGAGATTGTGTAGCGTAGTAATATGGCTAGGGGTTCAATAATCAGCGCAGAGAATAATGGAGACAGTGGGCATGCTTGTCATGTTCCCTTCCCCAATGGTAAGATTTGTGAGGGCCACCCGTTCACTCTAACCAGTGCCACCGGCAATTCGTACATGAGTCGGATCCGACCCACAAAGATTTCCCCAAACCCCATTCTCACCATGATTTCCCAGAGGGCCTCCCAGAAGACGGAGTCAAAGACCTTCTCAAAATCGATCGCTAGTAATGCCAAGGGATCCCTGACTGTAGAAGCTTTCTCCAGTGCTAAGTAGAGTCTGCAAATGTTCATGCAGGTGGATCTTTGCAGCATGAATCCACATTGGTCTGGATGGACCAGTGTGGTTATCACTCTCTGCGGTCTGTTTGCAAGCACTTTCGCCAAAATCTTTGCCTCACTGTTTATCAAAGAGATTGGCCTGTATGAGCTGCACAGTTCCGGGGGTTTCTCTGGTTTTTGGATGACAATTATAATGGCCTTACGGAGATCAGAGGGTAGGACTCCTTACAGTGCGGGAACATTTGGAGTAGATGCGGGGCAATCTCGTTGTTAGGGAGAATTCTCTGTTAAGGCTAATTTCCCAAACCTAGTGAGTCCCCCACCAGCTTTGCTGGATTTTTGGGGTTTATTTTTTTCTCCTGCTAAGAGTGAGACTCTTTTTCTCCCACTCTTAGACATGATTTAAAATATCCTTTGACTTTGTATGTGTTTTATGGGCTATGGGGTCTTTTACTTCATAGGGCTTCATGTGTTTTTGGTATGTGTGTTACACAGCACCCTACGTGCCGTAACACATGGGTGTCATAGTGACCCCCAAACATAGACTCCATAACCTGGGACTGACTACTGTCTCCCAGGGCATGTAAAGTCACCATTGGCTTTACTAGTCCTAAATTGTGAACAGAACCAGTGCAAACCATCATATTGTTGGCGTACTGGTAGGGGCAATTTGATTGCCCCTGGGTCTGTTGTTCGAGGGGGCACTGTCCAGTCCCCCCTGAGCGAGTTTTGGCTGGTGGCAGTGGATACTACTTTTTATATTCAACCGCACATATATTCCTATGGGATTTTCCCATTGTTCGAGGCGAATACTTTTCAACATAGCCTCAAACATACCGCTGGTTTATTTACTTAATATTAATTCACCGGTTGGTATTTTTTGCCAGAACTCGGTTCCAAAATGGCGTTTGTGTTTGCTTCTGTAACTCCAACCCAAGTCGAGCCCTTTGTTCCATTTTTTGGCGGGATTCTCCACAGAAGCCTCCAAAAGTGGTGCCACTCTGTCTGGGTACCACAGGGGATGTGGGAGGGGGTTTAGGCACCCAGGACTGAGTTGCCTCTGCAACTCAAGTCGCACTCTTGTGTGATTGGCCCAGTGGTGAGCAGCCCGGCTCACCACTTAGCATGTTTGAGTGACAGCTAGGACTGATGAATGGGGATTTTCTGCATAAAAGCAGGGCTTTGGGGACTGGGACTTCAGACGTCACCACAGGACCAAAGAATCCGAAGAGGGAGAAGCTGAGCCGACCTGCAGCGACGACACCACCGGTGGAGCCCTGCTGAATCGACTCACCACTTCTTCCAACGACAGAGGAGATCTTCATCCCGAAGAGTCTTCTTCCTTTGACTGGTGGGGATAACCAGTCTGCCCGCCTTTTCGCCTTCCCGGATCATCTCGTGGCCACCTTGCCTGTGCCAAGCACCCCGGCAACCGGGATACCACGGTTTTCCACTACCGCGAATAAAAGGGTAGTACCATTTAACCGGAGAACTCCGCGGCTGGTTTCTTCCCTGGCAGTGCAATGACCTTCAGTTTTCCTCCACGTCGAGACCATCTCTTCCTCTGGACGACGCCACGACTTGCACCCGCTGCCAGGAACAACTGCCCCCGCTGGAGGATTCTCTCCACTTTCAAGGTACTGTGTCCGCCTGGCCTCCCTCGCAACGGTCTGTGTGGGGTGTCTCGTAAATCCTCAACTTACCACTTGGGTTGGCCCTAGGCTGGCTAACTGAACTTTTCTGAGCTGAACTGATTCCTTTTTAAACTCTCTGCAAGACTCTCCAAGCCTTTTAAACTGTGTGATCTTGGGGGCACTGGTGTTCTACTCTCTCCAAGAGGGAGCCTGGCCTATGAACTTTTTGCTCTCAAGTAGACTTTGACTTTCCTGCCTTGCTGAGTGCTTCTAAAGTATTGTGTTGTGTGCTGTTTCTAATTTCTGCCTTTTGCCTCCCTTTTTCGTAACTTATTGGAGTGCCATCTTTAGTTAAGCGCTCACCTCTGTCTGGAAATAAGTGGTGTTAACTAAGACTTGTCTAATAAGGAATAAGGGTTGTATATATATAAATAGTGACTGTGTTTTTGAACTTGCTTACAATAATAGTGCTGGAGTGTTTCTAAGTGTGTCTTGAAATAAATAATGATATACTTGATTCCAAAGCTCTGGTCAGTGTTTGCTTGTGCTACTATATTTTGTTACCTATCTTGTATACTCTATAATACTGTCTAACTCTTCTTGAGAGAAGTCTGGCTGCTCAGCCACAGCTACCAGGTAAATCTGGGTGGTACAGACTACTACCAATTGGGTTTACTGCCAACACCTGTAGTCTTAAGCCTTTTGCAGTGGTCCCTAAGGGAACTGCACAGGTTTCAGCCTAAAACTCGTTCCCTCTGTTAGGCAGAATCCTGTGCAGTGCCCTTAGGTACCACTACACACAATTAAGACCACAGGTGGTAATACAAGTTCACCTTTGGTACAAGCCTGTACTACACTGTTAAAGTGGTAGCAGTAGCGGAGCAGCCAGACTTATCTCGAGAGCAAATGAGCAGTAGTAGAAATTACACGATGGACCACAATTACTGTAACTCAAGCAAACACTGACTCAAGGTTTTTGGTTGAAAAGTAAAAGTACATTTATTTCTAAACCATCTGTTGGTAAAACACTTCACTTCTATTAAATTAAAACCACACGAAAAATATACTACAAACAACCAATTCTCTTGGCACTGAACAACTCAAGGTAAGTACCCTATGTTTTTACGGACCGGTGTTGTGAAACAAAAGACGTTACCGGGAATACAGATGCGATCACTTTTTGACAGTAATGACAGTTCGGTCTTAAGAAAGATACGCGTATCCGCGGAAACAAATGTTACCGGGCCAAAAACACACTTGGCACCTGGGTTAACCAAAGAGAGTTGGGGGCAAAAATCATAGGCAATACTTTTGTCAAGGCAGACAGAATCGGAGAACACTTGCTGACAGGGAAACAAAAGTCAACAGCCCAGAGCCAGTGTCAAGTGGAACCGGGTTCCTGTTGTCGAGGATCACACAGTCAGACAGTTCAAGATTCAACGTTGCCAGGACTACTTGGATATTGTCAACAGAGGAAGCAAAAGTTATAAGAAGGAGGGAAGACGAGGGCCAGCCTTGGATGAGGAGAAAAGGGATTCACCCTAGGTCCTCGAAGCTGGACACAATACCTTATTCAATGAAGAAGCTCGTGCCACGGCAGTTTTTCCTGGTAGTTTCCTGCAGACCCACGGTTCCTGGAGCTTCGGTCGTGGAGACAAGAAGGGGGATGTCTGGAGGGGCCTGCACTACCCAGGGATGAAGCCAGCAGCAGCGAGGGTGAATAAAAGGTGCGCTCCTTTACAACAGGAGAGGCGCTTCAGATGGCTATCCGGACCACTACAGCAGGGTGCAGTGATTTTGACCATGAAGAGGATCCTCTGGCTGTGGAAGATGAGCTGGTTGACCCCACCAGGCTCAAGGGACGAAGACTCCAGACTGGATCTTCTCTGGTCGTTGAAGTGTAGAGAGCTCAGGACTGCAGCAGGGCTTCATCGGGACGGGGTAGTTGCAGCGGCCGTCTTCTTTTCCGCTTCTGTTCGGTTCCTTGTAGTTCCAGTGGCCACTCTGTCTTCCAGCCCAAGAGTCCTGCCTTTTATGCGAAAATCCCCCATTCACACAGCCTGGCTGTCAATCACGCAGCAGGGGGGTTGTCCGGCCCTGACAACCACCTCAGCCAATCATGGCAAAGTGCGACTTGGGTTTCCTAGGATACCCTGTGCAGGGGGTGACTACACCCCTCCCTATCCAGCCCACGTAGACACCCAGGCGCCCAGAGGAGGGCTTCTTGGTAGAAGCCTGCCAAAAAACAATGAACCAAGAAGGCAATCCTGGTTTGCAGCGCAAAGTAAAACACAAGAAGGACTTTAACAAAAAGAAATAGCAAATAAACACGACCGGAGCCAAAAGAAAGAGTATTTGGTCAAGCGGGTTTATGTTCGAGGCTAATATAATAGCCTAAAGCAATACCACGTTTATGTAGTATAATGGCGGGAGAAAAGTTAGGGTAGATACCACTGCCACCAGCCAAGTCTAAATGTTAAAAGAGCAAAACAAAGCTCAGAGAGGCACAAACAAAAAAAGGGACAAGAATTAACCCTTTCCAGTACTCCATGTAAGATGGGGTGTACTGGGTCTGTAGTTTAAAGTGACTATGTAAAGTTAATGGCAACTTTACCTGTTTCTGGGGGACAGTAGTCAGCCCCAGAAAAAGGAGTCATTGGGAAGTCTTAGAGACAACCCTGTGTTACTGCACTGAAGGTGCTGTGTAACACACACAACAAGTTGGGCTCATGGAGTGGTGTGCTCCAGAGCCCAAGATCACACAACAAGCAGAAATGCCCATGACAAAACACAGGTAATAGTGGGAAAAAGAGGCACACTCTTACCAAGTGGAAAAAATAAACTCCAGAAATCCAGCGAAGCTGCTGGGGGACTCACTACGTGAGGGAAATTAGCCATAGAATGAGAATTCTCCATAACACCCTCCCAGCCTTTTCCATATGTCAATCGGAACCCGTTGGGTCCCAGGATTTTTCAGGATTTTATTTGTGATATGGCCGTCACATCTTCTTCCTCTGTGGTATCATATTCCAGGAGTAATTTTTTAATAGGATCTAGACATGTGAGAGTGATACCATCTAGTACAGTGGTGCTGATGGGTTTGTCTGGGGGTTTATATAGACCAGCATAATAATCTGCGAAACATTCCACGTTATCGTGGTCAGATAATAGTTCCCGTTGTGCCACTCTTATTTCTCTAACGTGCCGGTGGCCAGCATCCCTACGCTCCAGCCAAGCAAGGATCTACCCCGCCTTCTCCCCAGTTTCATATAGTCTCGTACGCATCTCTGAGTGCGCTTGCATGGCATTATCTAGGGTGACATTTTGGGGATGTTCTCTGGCTACTAGAAGGGAGCGGTGTGTATCTAGAGATCGAATCTGAGTGATCCGACTGCGGCTGATTTGGCTGCGGTTGGAAATTTCGCATGACAAAGGTGCGAACTACCAAACGTTTGCACCTTTCTCATGCTAACACACGTACTATGGGGTCTGCAGGGGGTGTCCCCCGCAACCCCTGCTCACTTTACTATGAAGTATAGTGAGCGGTTAGTTGCAGCGGACACCTCCGCAGCCACTGTTTTTTATCTTTTTTATTTATTTATTTATTTATTTTTATGGGTGTGCTGCGGGAGTGTCGCTCGCAACACCCCACTCACTATACCTCACAATATTGTGAGTGGGGTGTTGCGGGGGACACCCCTGCAGTCTTTTTATTTTTTATTATACTTACCTGCAATGCTACCACCAAAGGTACAAACTTTTGGTGTTCGAACCTTTGGTGGTAGCATTTTTAGAACTTTTGGTCATTACGACCATTTGTTCGCGGTAAAATCGACCTAAACCTAGAGATCCACTGGCTATGTGCTCCGCTTCTTTCTGCAGTGTTTATTGTGCCTCTACCACTTTCTGCTGGTGAAATTTCCTGTGGGTAGCTGTCCAAGAGATAATTTCACCCCTGAGGACCGGTTTATATGCTTCCCATAGTGTGGCTGGGTTATGCACCGTCCCGGTTTTCAGCTCAAAGTATGTAGTCGTTGCATTCTGTATATGTTCAATAAGCTCTGGGAAGCCAAGATAGTAGCTATTCAGGCGCCATGAGGGAGGGGGACGCAGTCTATTTGTGTTTAGTTTTATCACCAAGGGTGCGTGGTCGGATATACCACACGGAAGTAGGGTAGCTCTCGTGGCTCTATGTGCGTCCATCATAGGAAGGAAGAAATAATCCAGTCTCGAGAGAGAGGCATGGACTTCAGAGTGAAAAGAATATCCCCGCTCTGTAAGGTGCAGGTCTCTCCATATATCTTTCAGTCCGAGTGCCGAGGCAAAGGTGGCGAGCTTGGTGTAGTTGCCTTCGGGTTTCTGCCTCGCAAATGTGTAGGTCCAATGTTAGGTCCATAACATCATTAAAGTTGCCTCCTATCACCCAAATGTCAGATGTATGGGCAGCGATCACAGGTGTGATGTCCTGGATCAATTCCGTGAGCAGTGATGGCGGAGCATATACTGCTAAAATTGCAAAGATTTCGTTCCATAGCATGCCCTGCAGTAGCACAAACCTACCCCCAGTGTCCTGTGTCACTTTAGATAGTGTAAGGGGGATTCTCTTATGCATGCAATATCATAACCCCTCGGGAGCCCATAGAGAAGCCAGCATGCAGTGCTGTGCGATTATTTGTGCGTCGGAATAGGTTACACGTTGTGCCTGTCACGTGTGTTTCTGTGAGGAGAATGATATCTGGGGTGTGACTGTTAAGGAATTGTATGACTAAACGTCCTTTGATTTTATTGCCTAGGCCGTTGACATTCCATGTCAGGAGTTTGAGGTTCTTAAAACTATCTCCGGCCATGGCTGTGTCTATTGGCCCATGTGCATCTATATATAGGGTAGTGTTGGTAGAATACCCTGCATGTAGCGATCATATCTGCGTGTTGGGGGTATCAAATGCGTGTGCAGTGTAGCCGGTAGATTGGTAAACAAAAATAATTTTACAAATTCCACAAACTTCCCATCCTCCCTCCCTATACTCCACCCCAACCTGAAGCATCGGTTGCCCGAACCTTATTGTTAGACGACAACGTTCGGCTAGCAAACCATCAAACCTGAATCATGCAAACAAGCTGCGTCGCTGGTCCCTGGAACACCAAGTGGTCCAGTCGTGCAGGTATAACGTTCTTAGAAAGGGGGTGTGCCGGGCTGTACAACTCAGCGTTGCAGCCTCTTTGGCCTTAGCAGCGTCCAGTCTATTGTGTGGGAGTCCTGCGTTCCATAATTGTGTGTCTGGTTAATAGGTCTATCAGCCCATCGCAGACAGTGGCAGTGTTAGGCAGAAACCTGTGTAGTTCCCTTAGGGACCACTGCAAAAGATTTAGGACTACAGGTGTTTGGCAGTAAACCCATTGGTAGCAGTCTGTACCACCCAGATTTACCTGGTAGCTGTGGCTGAGCAGTCAGACTTCCCTCAAGAAGAGTTAGGCAGTATATAGAGTATACACAATAGGTACAGAGATACAGTAGCACAAGCAAACACTGACCAGAGCTTTGGTGTAAAAGTATATAATTATTTATTTTAAAGACACACTTGTAAATTACACTAGCACAAAAAGAGGTAAGTAAATTCAATACACAGTCACTATTATATATATACAACCCTGATTACTTATTAGACAAGTCTTAGTGAGAAACACCACTTATTTTCAGACAGAGGTGAGCACTTAACATAAGATGGCACTCTAATAAGTTATAGAAAAGGGAGGGAAAAGGTAAAGTTACGAAAGCACACAAATTTCAATACTTTTCAAAGAACCACAGTGAGGCAGGTTAGGCAAAGTCTACTGGAGAGCAAGGAAGTTTAAATGCCAGGCCCACTCTTAGAGAGAGCAAGCTAAATGTGTCCAGGATCACACAGTGGGGTATGCCCAAAGAGTCTTTGTAGATAGTTCACAAAAGATTGAGATCAAGTCAGGAAAAGTTCATTAACAGGCCCCAGGCTAACCCAAGTTAGAAAGTCGAGGATTTACTGTCACCCCGAACGATCTGTTGCAAGGGAAGCCAGGCGGGACGCAGTACCTGAAATGGGTTACTGCACGGAGGGTGCTGTGTAACCCACATATCAAAAACACATGAAACCCTATGGGGTAAAGGACCCCCTATCCCATAGAACACATACCAAGTCAAAGGAACACCTCAAATCATGTCTAAGAGTGGGAGAAAAAGAGTCTCACTCTTAGCAGGAGAAAAAATAAACCCCAAAAATCCAGCAAAGCTGCTGGGGGACTCAATAGGTTTGGGAAATTAGCCTTTACAGAGATTTCTCCCTACCAGGCAGTCTAATCATTTACTATGGGTGAAGGTGGGTCGTGTCTCTGTTCATGTGGCAGCTGAATCGGTGGGTTCTGATCAGGCAGAGCTTGAGGGTTGTTGTTTATGTTAGTCTTAGGCAGATCTCCAGACTCCTTCGAATTATTGTTCCGCCCATCTCCATGCATCTTTGGGGTCCGTGAAGTGCACTGTCGTGCCTTTATGGTATATTTTGAGTTGTGCTGGAAACACAAGACAGTACTTGACATTTAGAGATCATAGTTGTCTTTTAAGCTGATCCAAGGACTGTCTGGCCCGTTGTACTTCTCTCGTGTAGGCCAGAAAAAAAGGTGATCCAGAACCTGTTGTATGTTATTGTGCCTTTTGCATGGGCCATCGGAAGAAGTGCATCCTGGTCCCTATAATTCAGTAGTTTTGCAATCTCCGTACAAGTTGGTGCACTGGGCGTTGGCTTCCCATTCATCCGGTGGGCACGTTCAATCGAGAAGAAATTCGAGCGTTTTCTGGGTTCGCACATGTCTGTCAGCAATTGTTCTAAAAAATCAATTCCATATTTGGGCCTTCCGATTTTTCGGGCAGGCCCAGAATGCGGATATTGTTGTGCCACCATCTTCCTTCCCCTTCCTCCACTCTTTCTTCCATTGTTTTCAGTCGTGCCATAACTCTGGACATCTGTTGTTCCATGCCATGAATCCCATCTTCTGTCCCCGATATTTGCTGCTCCGCTTCTCCAATGCGGGATGTCAGTTTCTGAAGGTCATGGCGCAGGAGGGAGACGTCTGCACTGATGCCGTCCATCTTTTTTTCCATGGAGGCACGCAAGTTGGCGATTGCACGCATGACATCCTTGAGGGATATAGTGTCTTCTGTTTCCGCTCTGATGGCAGCAGTATTAGGTGCTGCAGGTGTAGCATATTATTCCATTCTGCTTTGAGTAGAGTTCTTTTTAAGTTTATCCTTGACCATGACGATATGTGGGCTTAGATGGGCCGCCTCCTGTTGTACTATTGCTTCGGAGCAAAATGAGGAGCTGCGTTCAAGGGTTGCTTGGTTCCGTGTCGGGCTTAGCAAGGGATACGAGGGTGCCACCCGTTAGACCCTCCCCAATTACGGAACTAGATAAGCCGTGGGGCCATCACTGTTAAGACAGATTTCTGAACTCTGACCTGGTGGGCAGAGGTTCAGAAGGTCAGCCTAGTTTCTTGGAACAGGGTAACTTTCTGGACAAGCCACACCAATCAAGGTAGCATTGGCGGTGGTCAAGACTACGTCTCAGGAGGGGTGAGGGTGACTGAAAGACCCCAGTGAGCACACAGAGTAAAGGACACTTACAAATCACTCCTAGTCAGGTGTATATATATAGTAAAGATACAAATGCAGATTCCAAGATGGCCGCCGGCACTGAGTAGACGTGCCGAAGGCTGCTCCCGGGCTCTGAGGCATTTCATCTGGAGGTCCCACCATTCCCCCAGGTGAAAGAAGACAGTGGTGACCCACGGGAGCATTGCAACTGTACGAAGATGCCCCATGAGAGTGGCATGTAGCCTCAGGAGGAGATACTGCAGGCGTCCGTGGGGAAAGAGGTGCCAAGTGGGACCCAAGTGGGCAGTCTCTGGATCAGAGCACGTTGGCAGAGTGTGGAGACCTCGGGCAAGCTTTCTGTGCATCGGGGAAAGGCCCCCTGGGCTTGGACGGGCCCCCCCAGAAAATAAGCAGAGGGGCTTAACGTATTGGAACAGTGAAGGAAACGAAGCTGAGACGGGATAAACAGTTGTGTCCTGCTGCAGCGTCTAGGGCCCCCAGGCGGGGGAGAGGTGAGGAGCCTGCAGCTGCGGGGGGACTGCTGGACCAGTGCGCGGCCTGGGAGACCAGGCGCAAAGGGGAGACGCAGCAGGAACAAAGCTCCATCGACTGGGAGAAGCGAGCAGTTGGGCGGGTACGGCGGAGGCCAGAAGGAGGGCCAGCGACTCGGCATGGGATACCCGCCCCAAACAGACTTTTCAAGTGCCTGCCTGAGGGTGACACTGCGCCGCCGGGATCCCCAGGCACCCGAGAGAATGGTGGCTGCATAGAAGACCTACTCAGGTGGATTGGCCCGGCGAGCACCTGAGGCAGGGGAGAGGGCCTGGACCGAGCAGCTGGCTCGGTGTAAGGAGATCCCCCGAGGGCAGGACTATACCAGCAGAGGACCGGCTGCAGAGCAGGAAGCGGCTGGGGGTTGAGGAGCCCCCGGGGATCCAGCACAGTTATGGAGAAACTCGCATGAAGAGCAGGGGGAAAGGAGCATTGGCACCCAGAGGGCTTCGAGCGGACCGGGAAGAGGAAGGCCTCTATCAGGAGTACATCGCAGCACCCTCAAACCCCCCCTAACCCCTACGGAGGAGAAGTGAGACCCAGTTTATCAGAAACCGAACACCAGGACTAGTGCTCAGCATAGAAGGGCCAGAGCAAAGAGGGAGCGACGGCTTCAACGAGCACCTGCAAGGGATATGGTCAGAAGGCACAGAACACCCCTTATGGTCAGAAGTGCGGAGGGGCTTGACAGGGGCTAGGACCTGCCGGCGCTTTGTGAGGCAGGGGAGGCGTGGGGCGGCATCTGTGTGGGGTCCCCGCAAGAAGACTGCCCCCCCCCCAAAGGTTACACTGGGCCCAGGAATTAATTCAGCACCCAGAGGGGCAAACATAGCTACGCACTCCCAGATGCAGCGGTGCAGGGTCCAGCAGCGTCCCATTACCACCAGAGAAAGTGCGGCGATTGGCCAGGTTCGAGAGGGTTAGGGGTCCCGGAGCCGGACCTCCATCAACAGTAGACAGCAGGGCCATAAGGGGAACCGAAAAGACTAGCTGGGCAAGGACCGCGCCCTGCGGAAATCTTCTGGCAACAGGAAACTCGGAGAGGGCACTCCCTGCGAGGCAATAAGCGGGGGGTGGGACAACAGGACCGAGAGCAGCCACCAACTGGGGAGTGGACACCCAGCAGCTTGATGGCACCAAGCACGATTTGCAACGGAAGCCCACGACCAGGGGAGCCCAGAGGCCCATCAAAACCCTAGAGGCCAATCAAGCCCACAGAGGCACCCGGGATAAGGAGGGGTCCGGCGGGAGCCAGCGAAGCAAGATGTGAGCGGCGGGTCACCCCCACCACTGTCCCACCGTTCCCCCAACCGCCCACAAAGGGCGGATCAAATGGGCCAGGGACCAAGCAGGGCGACTCTTGGTTGCAGCGCCAACACCCAGGCAGTAGATAGTAGAAGAAGCACAGCATTGAAGGGTGTTGAGACAAACAAAGATGACCTCCAAGGGCAAGGGGAAAACGGTGAAGGCTGGTCAGCGTGCAGGGGACTCCCAAGGAACTCTCTCCACACTCTGGCCCGCAATGGAGGCTAGGGAGTCCAACAGAAGTGGCAATGGACAGCTGAAAGAGCTGCGGGAGCTGGAAGTGGATGAGGACTCGTCACAAATGACGCGACAGGACGCCAGGGGGGAAATACAGATCTTAAGAGAGACCTTAGCCAAAACCTTTCACGACCAATTCCAGCTGATGCGATCCGATTTAAATGTGGCTCTAGGAGAGATGAGACAAGAAATAGCTCAGTTAGGGGGAAGAACAGTTCTGCTAGAAAGAGGTCTGCAGGAAACTGAAAAGGACACAACGGCAAACAGTGAGGCGATTGATCGGCTGGACGTTGCGACACGGAACTTGGAGGCCCAAGTGGAGGACCTCGAAAATAGATCTCGTACGGTCAATATCAGGATCAAATTCTTACCAGAATCGGTGTCGGACTGGGAATTGAAGGAGGATACCCAGTGCATCTTTGCAGACCTCTTGGGAGAGGGGGGTCCAGAATTGATGGAACTGGACAGAATACACAGTCGGCCGGCCCTCCCGGGTCCCCAACGCCAGGCCGTGTGATGTCCTGGCCCCATTAGCCAGATATGGACAGGAGGCAGTGTTGCGCGTGGCCAGGCAGCGCGAACCGGTACTCTCTAAGGGGCAGGCAATTTCCTTGTTTCAGGTCCTCGCGAACAGCACGCGGGTGAAAAGAAGGAATATGGGCCCGGTCTTGAGAGAGCTAACCAGTAAAGGGATAAAATACAAGTGGACTTTCCCCTTCGGTTTACTGTTTGAGTTGGAAGGGGTTCGGAGGCGAGCAACCACACTCCAGGTGGCGATGCACTTGGAGCTTGAGGGTGAAAGGGAGGCTCCAGGAAGCGAGGTCTCAGTCACCTCAGGGCAAAGGGAAAGGACTAAACCCTGGCAATGGTCAACTGTAGGAGAAAGAAACGGGAGAAGAGCCACATTGAGGCACTCCCCATAGGGGGAGGTGACCGGGGACCGGGGAGCGGCAAAAGAGGCGGGAGTGGAACTGGATGATTCAGGTGACCTAAGCCCAGGAAGATATTCTGATGGGGGTGGTGGGGAAAAGGGCACAATATAGGGCCTAGGAGGGGGGGAGTAGAAAACATGTTGGAACAAGTAAGGACTGGCACATCCAAGGGGTGGGGAATACGGGGGGTAGGGGGGGTGGGGCGGGCACACTCCAAGTTGGGGGACCGGGGTGCAGAAGGGGGGGTTGGGGGAGGGGAGGCCCGGAGTGGCCGGGCATGAAGGGCAGATAGAATTGAACATGGGCGGCACAGAATCACAATAGAGGTGGTGGCTAGAGGATGGAGCAGAGTGGCGGAGGGCAAGTCATAGCTCGAAGGAGGACCCGTGAGAGGCATTAGGGTGCAAGAAGCAGGACCAAGCCAGGATTTGTCTCCGGGTTCAATGTCTAACGCATAATGTGAGGGGGCTTAATACCCCCCCTCAAACGGGCTAAATTAGAAAGGTTTACAAAGACGCACGCCCGGATGTTCTTGCTTTACAAGAGACCCACCTACTGAGAAAGGACCAGGGTCGTTTGTGTCTGAGGGGCAGGTATATTTTGCCTCGGGTCCCACGAAAAAGAGGGGGGTGGCTCTGGCCTTTAGGAGGAGTATTGATTTTATAACGCAAGACATTCTCAGAGATAAGAATGGCAGGTACATTATGGTAAGGGGGGATTATATGGGTATGCCCTACACCATAGCTTCAGTGTACGCCCCGAATACGGGACAGGACCATTTCTTGTGCGAGACCTTGGGAGTCCTGGAGAACTTTGCAAGGGGACAAGTTATTCTCATGGGGGACCTCAACCTAGTGTGGGGTAGACGCCTGGATCGGACAGCACACGAAGGCGGAGGGGGAGGTGCTGTGGCCTCACCACAATTCCGGGAACTGGTGGAGTGGGTGTATTTGAGGGACGTGTGGAGGGCACTGAGGGGCAGGGAGGAGGGTCACATATTCTTCTCCGGGGTTCACAGGACCCAATCTAGAATTTATTACATCTGGGTCTCGGCGAGTCTGGTGGGCAGGGTGGAGTTGGTTGAGGCAGGTCCCTTGGGCATACCCGATCATAAAATAGTGCAGATGAGGATGGGCCTGGGGGCGGGGGTGAAGACCAGGGGTCTGGAAGTGGAAATTCCCAGAAGAATTAATGAGGGATCAGGTGATGCGGGAAGAAATTGGGGACAAGATCAGGGCTTTCTTTGAGAGGAACAACAGTTGGTGGGACGCCTTCAAGGCTACACTAAGAGGTGAACTCATCACTCTGAAAGCAGAAAGAAACAAGCAAATGCGACTGTTGGAGACACAATTGGAAAGGGAGGTAGAGACAGTGCGGCTGAGGATGGGGGAGGCTCCTACTAGGAAAGCATTAAGGGAATATAGACTAGCTGAGAGCCAGCTGGGGGTTCTGAGAACAAAAAAAGCAGAAGGGGCTATGCTCATGGTTAGGCAGAAATAATACGCGAAGGCCAATAAGGCGGATTCTCTTCTGGCGTGACTCCTGAGGGGGGCTGGGGAGCAGAACGTGATCATAGCCATGAAGGACAAGGGAGGGAAAAGACTCACCAGAACTGAGGAAATAAGGGGACTGTTAGGGAGAATTCTCATTCAATGGCTAATTCCCCTTACCTATAGAGTCGCCCAGCAGCTTTTCTGGATTTGAAGGGTTTGTTTCTTTTTACCTGCTAAGAGTGAGACTCTTTTTCCCACTCTTAGGCATTTTTGCTATGTGTGTCCTAGGCTATTTTTGTGTTTAATGCTTATGGGATTTTCTCAACCCCATAGGAACCATCTTTATGCACATGTGTTACACAGCACTCTCAGTGCAGTGACAAAGGGGTGTTGTAGCGACCCCCAAACATAGACTCCATACCCTGGCACTGACTGCTGTCTCCCAGGGCATGTAAAGTCCCCATTGACTTTACTAGTCAATTGTTATGAACTAAACCAGTACAACCCATCTTACTATGGAGGTACTGGAAGGGGTTAATAGTTTTTCCCCTATGTTCATTTTTGAGAGTGTACCCTCCAGTACCTCTCTAAGAAGTTTCTGGCTGGTGGCAGTGGTTACTACCAAAAATATTCGACCGCAGATATTTCTCTATGGGATTTTCCCATTGTTCGAGGCTACCACTTTTTCTGACAGCCTCTAACATACTGCCGGTGCATTTTAATATGAACTTTGCTCCGATAGGTTTTATTTGGCAGAACTTTGATATAACTTCTTTTTTGTGTCTTTCTCTACAATCCTAACCCAGGTCGGGGATCCTTTGTTCGTCCTTTTGGCGGGCTTCTGCCAAGAAGCCCTCCTTTCGGCGCCACCGAGTCTGGGGTGAGTCCTTTGTGTGGGAGGGGAAGTAGGACCCCTGGACAGGGTTGCCTCAGCAACTCATGTCGCACTCTATCCTGATAGGCTGGAGGGTCTCCTGCCAAGATGACCACTCCACTCTGTGAGTGACAGCTAGGATGTATGAATGGGTCTCTTTCTGCATAAAAGCAGGGTCCTGAGGACTGGAAGGGCAAGACGTTGCCACTGGAACTACGGAACCGAAGAGGAGAGAAGCCAAAGTCACCTGCAACGACTACCACCACCGGTGAAGCCCTGCTGCAGCGTCTCACCACTTTTCTCCACACGACGAGAGGAGATCTTCATCTGCAAGAGCCTGCTTCTCTTGAGCTGGTGGGGCCAACCAGTTTGCACATCACCTTCCCGAACCTGCTGTGGTCGAATCGCCAGTGCCTCGCACTTGGAGACCGGATAGCCACACAGCTATCGACCCACACCGCGATTAAAAGGAGGGTACCTTTTAAACTCCGTTTGGCAGCACCGCGGTTGGTTTCTTCCCTGAGTAGTGCAGTACCTCGAACCTTCCTCCACGACGAGAGCCTCTCTTACTCTGCTGGATCCCCCGAACTGCAGGAACTACCAGGAACAACCGCCACCGCAGGAGCCACTTCTTCATTTTCAAGGTACATTGTTCCGCCAGGCCGCCCTTTCTTCGCGGTAGTGCTAAAGGTGTTTTAAATCCTTTACCTATCTGTTGGGTTGGCCGCCCCCTCTCTTAACATTGTCTGTTTGCTTTCTGCATCCACCTTTTCAACATCGTTAACCAAAGACTTGACTGCAGCTACAAGAACATTTTGCTCCTGGGCCCTTGCCCTGTACCACTAACTCTGGCACAGGTCTACTGACTCTGGTCCCATTTGTTAGACCTGCCTTCTCGAGATTGATTCCCAATTCGAACTGTGTGGTGCAACCCTTTATAACTACCCTTTCTTTCCCACTGCATAATCATTGTGAAATGCCATTTTGCTCAGTTTTCATTTGAAACATTCCCTATACTGATGCACTGTCTTGCTGAACTGGTTCACAAATGATGGGAAGTGTTGCTAGGGTGTATAAGAACCGATTTCTAGATAACTTGTGTTTTTCCTCCCTTGTGAGAAATTGTTAGAGGATCCCTTGTGTGTAGTTGTCACTGTGCCGTTTTGCTCAGTTTTCACTCTGGTTCACATGGTCTACAATTTATATAGGGAGTGTGTATATTTTTCTATTTGACTTAATTTAACTTGCTTGATACTTGTGATACATGTGCTTTCTTAGAAGTGTTTAAAATAAATATATATCTACTTTTTAACTACAAAGCTTTGGTCAGTGTTTCCTTGTGCCATAGTACAGTAGGCCTATTGTGTAAACCCTGAATACTGCTCATCTCCCTCTTGAGATAAGTCTGACTGCTCAGCCACAGTGACCAACTAAATCTTTCTGGTGCAGACTGATACCAAAGGGGATTTATTGCTCTCACCTGTAGTCCTAATCTGGTGTAGTGCTCCCTAAAGGAACTGCACTGGATTCTGCCTAACAGGGACGCTTAGCTATATTTTATGAAACACTGTATTTCTCGCAGAATCCCCGTCCCAGCCACAGAGGGACTTTCTTGAGGCCTTGCGCCTCTCCAGCCTTCCCCGGGCAGCCAGGGAGGAACTGAGACAGGTGATCACAGAAGATGAGGTGAGGGTCACTATAGCGTCACTGCCCCGCAATAAGAGCCCGGGGCCGGATGGCTATCCAGCATCTTTTTACAAGGCATTCTCCCAGATTCTAACTCTGCATCTTAGCCAGTTATTTAATTCATTTAAGGCAATTGGTCACGTCACTCCGACAATGGAGGAAGCCAAAATTACACTCATTCATAAGGCAGGAAAAGACCAGGAAGAATGTTCCTCCTATAGGCCCATAGCGCTTATTAATACAGGTGCGAAATTGTACACCAAAATATTGGAGAAGTGGCTTGAGGGGCACCTCCCAGCACTGATCCACCCGGATCAGACAGGGTTTGTGATGGGGAGACAGAAGTCCGACAACATCAGGCATGTGGTCCACCTTGTAGAAAAAAACACAGAAAACGGCCACCCCGGTGATCCTCCTGGCTTTAGACGCAGAAAATGTGTTCGACCGGGTGGAGTGGTTGTTTCTGTTCCAAGTCATGGAGAGGATGGGATTAGGCGAGGAATACATCAGAATGGTTCAGGCTAACTACCAAAGCACCTCCTCGCGCATCCTGGTCAATGGGACAACAACAAACCCATTTAGCTTAAAGCAGGGTACCAAGCAGGGGTGCCCACTCTCCCCCTTGCTTTATGCAATTTATTTGGAGTCCCTACTCCAGGCGATATGGGGGCGCAAGACATTCGGGGCATACCATTTGGAGACAGTCAGCACAAGGTGGCGGCTTTCACCGATGATATGCTTCTCACCCTTACAGACCCGGTTGGGTCCATTAAGGCGAGCATGGACCTCATGTCTAAGTTCAGGGAGATTTCAGGCTTGCGCGTCAACTGGCAGCAGTCAGAACTCATGGACTTGTCACTGAAAGCTAGGGAAGCTGCGTAACTAAAGGATGGATATACCCCAGGGGGGGGGGGATAAGATATATGGGAGTGAAAATTACCTCTGCCCTGGCATGGTGGTACGCAGCGAACTATATTCCCATGATGAGGGCTGTTAAAAACAACCTCAGAATTTAGAGCGCCCTCTGAATATCCTGGTTGTTGGAGGGGGGCGGCGCTCAGAATGGTGGTCCTGCTCCGGTTGCTTTACCTTTTTCAGGCTATCCCATTGCCGGTTCGCCCGGGCTTCTTTAGGGAACTAGATACAGGAGCGAAGGACTTCATTTGGGAAGGCAAGAGATCGCGACTGGCCAGACACTTATTATCAGCCTCGAGGAGAGGCAGCGGCCTGGGGCTACCAGATTTTCATCGGTACTACGAGGCAGCGCAGTTGAGAGTGATCAGGGATTGGTTCTCAGGGGATTATAGAAAATGGTGGGTTCATATGGGCAGAGCGGTGGCCCGGCATCATCTGGGGGAGGTCCTCTGGCTCCCGCGCCACCTTAGGCCATCACACCTATATCTGAGCAATATAACAAAGGGTGGATATTTGGGACGGGACGGTGAGGAAATTGGGGATCACGACGTACCCCTCCCCATTTACTCCAATATTCAACAACAGGGATTTTACCCCGGGGATGGAAAAAAGGGCGTTCATGAAGTGGGAGCAAGGGGGATGTAGGGTAATTTGGGATATGTTTCAAGGGCAGATTGTGAAATCATTTCAAGAGTGCAAGCAGGATTTCGATTTAGGGGAAGGGGAAAGACATAGGTATTTTCAGATTAGACATTGGGTGATGACCACAGAGATGAGAAATGCGGCCACGCGGGCCACAACGCAGTTCGAGCAGTTCCTCCTAACGCACAAGGGGTCCAGAGGGCTAATCTCAGATCTTTATAAACTCTTAGAGAATGCAGCCCCAAAGGCAGACTGGGCTTACATGAGCAGATGGGAACAGTCATTGGGGACGAGAATGGAGAGAGAGGACTGGGAGAGGCTGTGGAGAGGGATACCGAAGTGGTCAAGGGCAGCACAATTACAAGAGTCCTGGTATAAGAATATCTTTGGATGGCACTACAGCCCCGCCCGTCTGCATGCGATATACCTGGCAACGCCCAATGAGGGTTGGAGGGGATGTGTGGAGGAGGGGACAGCAATCCACATATGGTGGGAGTGCCCCAAAATCAGGCCCTTCTGGAGCAACATCAAACGAGCACAGGAACAAGCGTTTGGGGTGGGGGAGGGGCAGGACCCCTAGGCGATCCTAATGGGGAGGCTAAGGTCTGGAAGAGGAGGGGAAGAGAGGGGGCAAGCTAAGGCGAAGGTCATATTTACGTTGGCGGCGATGTCCCTCATCGCTCAGAGATGAAAGGGGCCCAAGATCCCTGTTAGGCAGAATCCCGTGCAGTTCCCTTAGGGAGCACTACAGAAGATTAGGACTACAGGTGAGAGCAATAAAATCCCCTTTGGTATCAGTCTGTACCACAAAGGTTTAGTTGGTAGCTGTGGCTGAGCAGTCAGACTTATCTCAAGAGGGAGATGAGCAGTATTCAGGGTTTACACAATAGGCCTTCAGTACTATGGAACAAGGAAACACTGACCAAAGCTTTGTATTAAAAAGGAATATATATATTTATTTTATACACTTCTAGTTAAACACATTTATCACAGTTCTTACGCAAGTTAAATTCAGTCAAAGAAAGTATACACAACTCCCTAGTTAAGTTGTAGACAAGTTTGAGCAAGAGTGAAAACTGAGCAAAACGGCACAGTGAAAACCAAACACAAATGGCACTCTAGCAATTTCTTACAAGGGAGAGAAAACACAAGTCATGTAGAAATATCTTCTTACAGGGCCCAGCAACACTTCCCATGAGTTTGTGAACCAGTTTAGGCAAGGCAGTATATCCGTATAGCAAATACTTAAATGAAAACTGAGCAAAATGGCACTTCACAAGGTTTAAAAGTGGGAAGGAAGGGGTGGTTATAAGAAGTAGGTGCACCAACACAGTTCTAGTTGAGAAGCAATCTAGTGAAGGCAGTTCTAACAAATTTAGCCAGAGTCAGTAGGCCTGTGCCAGAGTCAGTGGTACAGGGCAAGGGCCCAGGAGCAAAATGTTCTTGTAGCTGCAGACAAGTCCTTGGTTAACGATTTTGAAAAGGTGGATGCAGAAGGTGCAAGACAATGTTAAGAGAGAGGGGCGGCCAACCCAACAGGTAGGTAAAGGATTTAAAACACCTTTAGCTCTACCGCGCAGAAAGGGCGGACTGGCGGATCAATGTACCTTTAAAATGAAGAAGTGGCTCCTGCGGTGGCGGTTGTTCCTGGTAGTTCCTGCAGTTCGGGGGATCCAGCAGAGGAAGAGAGGCTCTCGTCGTGGAGGAAGGTTCGAGTTACTGCACTACCCAGGGATGAAACCAGCCGCGGTGCTGCCCGACGAAAAAAAAAGGTATGCTCCTTTAAATCGCGGTCCGGGTGGACGGGTGCCTGGCTATCCGGTCTCGAAGTACAGGATACTGGCGATTCGACCAGGGCAGGTCCAGGAAGGCGATTGGCAAACTGGTTGGCCCCACCAGCTCAAGGGAAGAAGGCTCTTACAGATGAAGATCTTCTCTAGTCGTGTGGAGAAAAGTGGTGAGACGCTGCAGCAGGGCTTCACCGGTGGTTCAGTCATTGCAGATGTCTTTGGCTTCTCTCCTATTCGGCTTCTTAGTTCCAGACATCTTGCTCTTCCAGTCCTCAGGACCCTGCTTTTATGCAAAAAGAGCCCCATTCATACAACCTAGCTGTCACTCACACAGTGGAGTGGTCATCTTGGCGGGAGACCCTCCAGCCTATCGGGATAGAGTGCGACATGGTCCAGGGATCCTACTCCCCCTCCCACACAATGGACCCACCCCAGACTCAGTGGCGCCGAAAGGAGGGCTTCTTGGCAGAAGCCCGCCAAAAGGACGAACAAAGGATCCCCGACCTGGGTTTGGAGTTTGGAGAAAGACACGAGAAAGAAGTTATATTAAAGTTCTGGCAAATAAAACCTACCAGAGTAAAGTTAATATTAAAATACACCGACAGTATGTTAGAGGCTGTCAGAAAATGTGGTAGCCTCGAACAATGGGAAAATCCCATGGGAAAATCTTTGCGGTCGAATATTTACGGTAGTAACCACTGCCACCAGCCAGAAACTTTTGAGAGAGGGACTGTACGGTACCCTCTTGAAAATGAACATAAGGGAAAAACTATTAACCCTTCCCAGTACCTCCATAGTAAGATGGGTTGTACTGGTTTAGTTCACAAAAATTGACTAGTAAAGTCAATGGGGACTTTACATGCCCTGGGAGACAGTAGTCAGTCCCAGGGTATGGAGTCTATGTTTAGGGGTCGCTACGACACCCCTGTGTCACTGCACGGAGGTTGCTGTGTAACACATGTGAATAAAGATGATTCCTATGGAGGTGAGAGAAACCCCATAGATATTAAACACAAAAATAGCCTAGAACACACTTAGCAAAGTTGTCTAAGAGTGGGAAAAAGAGTCTCACTCTTGGCAGGAGAAAAAAACAAACCCTTCAAATCCAGCAAAGCTGCTGGGGGACTCTATAGGTAAGGGAGATTAGCCATAGAATGAGAATTCTCCCTAACAATCCCCACGGAGCAGGAATGGCTGAGGAGGATGTGGGAGTTGGTAGCTATGGAATGGGCTACATATGCGGTCAATTATACTCTTGAGAACTTTGCAACGGAATGGAGAGAAACTTTGACCTAACTAAAAGGAGAGTTCAGGGAGCAATGGTGCCCGCAAAGGCTTAAACTGTTGGATCTTCATGGTTGATTCTTGAGGGATTACCGGTGCTCTGGTGGCAAGAATGGGGGATGGGAGGCGGGATAGTTATGGTGTTGTATTTCATGTTGTATAACAATAAAAAGAAGTTAAAAAAAATACAAATGCATTTATTTCAAGGCCTTTGAGTTTCACAACACAAATAAAATCACAGTAATATTCTAAGCCAACACAATCCTATCAGTATACATATATACAAGACCAATGGGGTCTAAAGGGTTAATGCACGAAATGGGTCCACAACCTAAAAGGGGAAAGAAACGGGCAGTGCAAATAGTCTTTAGTCCCTTCTGCACCAAACACAATCCTAACTGAGAGGCAGTCCAATCCCTAAGAAGAGTGGACCTATTGCTCAAATGTACTTGCAATGCTTGCGCACGCGGTAATGCAGATGGGCAAAACGGGGTCTCTTCGAGGGTCTGTAGCAGCTGAGGGAGGTGGGTGAGTTGATGAAGAATAAGTTCCCACTATTCGTGGAGGGTCTCCTCAACAGGGCAGAGCAGGTTCCAGAGATCGGGAATAGTTTGCTAGTTCGTACTAGCAGTGGAAAGGAGAGGGTCTCTCAGGGGCCACTCGTGCGTAAAAATTGATGGATGCACTAGGGGCCACTGGTTAGGGTTGCAGTTACTCACTGACCCCCGGCGCACTCTGGACCAAATTTAGGCAGTCGAGTCCATTTCGGTTGCAGGTTCAAATGCGGCAGTATCGCGGCTCTGCGGCTTTCAGCGACAAAGATACAGCGTTGATTCCCAAACGGGACTGTTGGAGAGAATTCTCAATTATGGCTAATTTCCCTTACCTAGTGAGTCCCTCAGCAGCTTTGCTGGATTTCTGGGATTTATTATTTTTACCCAGTAAGAGTGTGAGCCTTTTTCCCACTCTTACAGTGTAATTTTTGTGTTTGTTGTACTTTTTGTGCTCATGGGCTATGGAGTGTCACCAACTCTCTAGGCATCATCTTTTTACTTGTCACACAGCACCTTTAGTGCAGTGACACAGGGATGTCTTTTAGACTTCCCTTGTGAACTCCATTTCTGGGGATGACTACTGTCCCCCAGAAACATGTAAAGTCACCATTGGCTTTACTAGTCCTTTTAAAAATACTGATCCAGTACAAGCCATTTTACAATGGAGTACTGGAGGGGAATATCTTTCCCATGTCCTTCTGTAAACTCAAGGGGCACCTTGTGTCCCCCCTTCCCGACTCAACATGGCTGGTGGCAGTGTTAACTATCGTTTTAACACAGATTCCTGTGTTAATGTTCTGGCTGTGGTGACAGATGTGAACATAAAACCTGCTACCCCATATCGTTTTTATCATGGGTCCTAGTGTGGTTTTTCGCCATTTCGTGTTGGAAAGGTCTTTCTTGTTGTTTGCTTTTCGCGCCAAACCAGGTTTGGTTTCCTTTTTTGCCGTCCTTTGGCGGGCTTCTGCGAAGAAGCCCTCCGTTGGCGCCAGGTTGTCTAGGTGGGCTGAATTTGAAGGGAGGGGTTTAGTAACCCCCTGCGCAGGGTCTGCTTGGAGACCCAGGTCGCACTTTGTGTCCATTGGCTGAGGTGGTTGTCCGGGCTGTACAACCCCCCCTGCTTTGTGCTGCTGTGTGATTGACAGCCAGGCTGTGGAAATGGGGGATTTTGGCATAAAAGGCAGGACTCTTGGGCTGGAAGTCAGAGTCAACACTGGAACTACAAGAACCGAAGAGAAGTGGAGAAGAAGACTGCTGCTGCAACTCCTGGATCCTGGTGAAACCCTGCTGCAGCCCTAAGCTATCTACCCTTCAACGACAGAGAAGATCCAGTCCGTAGTCGTCTTCCCTTGAGCCAGGTGGGATCAACCAGCTCACCTTCTACAGCCAGAGAATCCTCTTCAGGGTCGAAATCACTGCACTGAGCTGTAGTGGTCCGGATAGCCATCAGAAGAGCCCTCTCCTGTTTTTAAGGAGCGTACCTTTTTATTGTTGCTTTGCTGCTGCCGGCCTCATCCCTGGGTAGTGCAGATCGCTCCAGATGTCCTCCTTCTTGTCCCCACGACTGAAGCTTCAGGAACCGTGAGTCTGCAGGAACTACCAGGAACAACTGCCGTAGCACCAGCTTTCTTCATCCGAATAAGGTACTGTGTCCATTTGGTCGTTCTCTCCGTCCGACCTTGAGGAATTGGGGTGAACCCTTTTTCTTTTCCGAAGGCTTGTCCTTCCTTCCGTCTTATAACTTTTGCCTCCCTTTGACAATATCCAGTACTCCTGGCAACTGTCACACTCACCTGTGTCTCTGCAGAAGCGATGGACAAGCCTCCCTTGACCCTGAGTCTTCACTTCCCCTGTTCACCCGGAGGAATACCTTGATCTTTAGTAGGGTGTGCACTCCATCCTGCATTCGCAGGGGCGCGATTCACTCATGTGATTGGTGCCAATGTCTGTAGGCTGAGTTCAGATGCCAAACGCTGTTTTATGCCTTCACAGCGAGGCAGAGAGTTCAAGGCGCCAATTTCTTCACTGGCTAGAAAGTCCTTCCCACAAGTGAACGTTGCACGGAGAATGTTGAGTGCCCAAAATTGTCCGTATTGTCTTTGTTTGCCAGTATTTCTGTGGGTGAGTAGCGCTGCATGTAGAAGCTAGCTTCTGGTAGGTTTGCGGAAGGCCTTCAATTCGAGCGTGCCTAATAATGTCTCTCCCTTTCCCTTGCAGGAGAAATTGTGTATTAGCGCCTCGAGTCTGGGTTCAGTGCTACTGGAGACTTGGTGGCTAGGTAAGTTTGCACGGAGGCTTTTGGTAAGAATGCACCGCGTAGAGAGAGAGAGAGCACAGTGAAATAAGTGTCCGCGTTATTGGCGCGAGCGCAATGAATAATGTCTCTTCTTTCTTACAGGGGTTTGTGCGCTCGTGCAACTAACCTGGATTCCAGTGTCGCGGGAAGATTCGGTGAGTATACGCAGCATTACTGATGTGCACGTGTTAATGCTTTTCTTCTTTGTTCTTACAGGTGCCGGTGTAGAAGTTTCCTGTTGACTGGAGATAGCTTCGGCGTGGAGTAAGAACCAGGTAAGTTGAAGCTGAATGATCCGGAGGGGGTAAGCAGAAGTAGGATGATCCGGAGCAGGTAAGCGGAAGCAGGATGATCCGGATCAGGTAAGCGGAAGCAGGATGATCCGGATCAGGTAAGCGGAAGCAGGATGATCCGGAGCAGGTAAGCAGAAGCAGGATGATCCGGAGCAGGTAAGCAGAAGCAGGATGATCCGGAGCATGGCAAGTGTGTTGCTGATACAGCTCACAGTAAGCAACATGAAGCACTGGAAGAATCTTGGGTTGGTTTATATAGGCAGGCACACCCAAACACTAGAGAGCTCAAAGTAGGGATTTGTTATGGGTTCTTTGTGTGCCTATGCCCGTCCTGCCAAGCCTCCACCCAGCTTGCCCCAACTACCTGCCTGATACCCATGACAGCAACGTTAATCTTGAACTGTTCTCACTGTTTGATCCTCGACAACAGAGCCTTGCTCCATTTGACACT
Organism: Ambystoma mexicanum; assembly: GCF_040938575.1. Classification (NCBI taxonomy): domain Eukaryota; kingdom Metazoa; phylum Chordata; class Amphibia; order Caudata; family Ambystomatidae; genus Ambystoma; species Ambystoma mexicanum. The sequence continues at coordinate 384,459,142 of NC_090934.1, read as the reverse complement.
GGCGCAGGCCTATTGACTTTTATCTGCCTCTTAGAACATGTCCTCTGATTCTATTGCCTTGACAAAAGTATTGCCTATGATTTTTATCCGCTATTCTCTTGTTTTAATTCTATGTGCTAAGAGTGTTTGACTACGGTTACATTTCTCCCCGCGGGTGCGCTTTTCTTTCGTACGACCGAACTGTCATTACTGTCAAAAAGTGATCACGTATTAACCCACAGTAACGTCTTGGTTTCAAAACACTGGTCTGTCAAATCCTAATGTACTTACCTTGAATTGACCTGGACAAGAGGAATTGGTTGTGTGTAGTATATTTAGAGTGTGGTTTTATTTAATAGAAGTGAAGTGTTTTGTGAACAGATGGTTTGAAAATAAATGTACTTATATTTTTAACCAGAAACCTTGAGTCAGTGTTTGCTTGAGTCATAGTAATTGTAGTCCTTTGTGTAATCCCTATTACTGCTCATTTGCTCTTGAGATAAGTCTGGCTGCTCAGCCATCGCTACCACTTTACTGTGTAGTACAGGCTTGTACCAAAGGTGAAATTGTACTTGTAGTCCTAATCATATGTAGTGTTCCCTAAGGGTGTTAGGGAGAATTCTCATTCTATGGCTAATTTCCCTTACCTATAGAGTCCCCCAGCAGCTTTGCTGGATTTGAAGCGTTTTCTTTTTTTCCTGCTAAAAGTGAGACACTTTTTTCCCACTCTTAGGCATGTTTGCTATGTGTGGTCTAGACTATTTTTGTGTTTAATATCTATGGGGTTTTATCTCACCCTCATAGGAACCATCTTTATACACATGTGTTAAACAGCACCCTCTGTGCAGTAACACAGGGGTGTCCTAGGGACCCCCAAACATAGACTCCATACCCTGGGACTGACTACTGTCTCCCAGGGCATGTAAAGTCCCCATTGACTTTACTAGTCAATCTTTGTGAACTAAACCAGTACAACCCATCTTACTATGGAAGCACTGAAAAGGGTTAATAGTTTTTCCCTTATGTTCATTATCGAGAGGGTACTGTACAGTCCCTCTCATAAAAGTTTCTGGCTGGTGGCAGTGGTTTCTACCAAAAATATTCGACCGCGAATAGTTCCCTATGGGATTTTCCCATTGTTCGAGGCTACCACATTTACTGACAGCCTCTAACATAACGCTGGTTTATTTTGATATTATCTTTACTCCGGTAGGTTTTATTTGCCAGAACTTTTATATGAATTCTTTCTTGTGTCTTTCTCTAAGATCCTAACCCAGGTCGGGGATCCTTTGTTCGTCCTTTTGGCAGGCCACTGAGTCTGGGGTGGACCCATTGTGTGGGAGGGGGAGCAGGCCCCCTGGACAGGGTTGCCTCAGCAACCCAAGTCACACTCTGCCCTGATAGGCTGGAGGGTCTCCCGCCAGGATGACCACTCCACTGTGTGAGTGACAGCTAGGCTGTATGAATGGGGATCTTTTTGCATAAAAGCAGGGTCCTGAGGACTGGAAGAGCAAGACGTCGCCACTGTAACTAAGAAGCCGAAGAGGAGAGAAGCCAAAGACATCTGCAATGACTGACCCACTGGTGAAGCCCTGCTGCAGCATCTCACCACTTTTCTCCACACAACGAGAGGAGATCTTCATCTGCAAGAGCCTTCTTCCCTTGACCTGGTGGGGCCAACCAGTTTGCCAATCGCCTTCCAGGACCTGCCTTGGTTGAATCGCCAGTGCCGTGCACTCGGAGACCGGATAGCCAGGCACCCGTCCACCACCCGTCCACCACGACAACAATTTAAAAGAGCGTACCTATTAATCGGTTTCGTCATCACCACGGCTGGCTTCATACCTGGGCAGTGCAGTAACTCGAACCTTCCTCCATGACGAGAGCCTCTCTGCCTCTGCTGGACAACATGAACTGCAGGAACTACCAGGAACCACCGCCACCGCAGGAGCCGCTTCCACTTTTTCAGGTACATTGTTCCGCCAAGCCTCCCGTTTCGCGGGGTATTGCTAAAGGTGTTTGAAATCCTTTACCTACCTTCTGGGTTGGCCACCCCTATCGAGTAACATTGTCTTTCACTTTCTGCAACCACCTTTTCGAATCGTTTAACAAAGACTTGACTGCAGCTATGCAGCTACAAGAACATTTTGCTCCTAGGAACTTTGTCCTGTACCACTGACTCTGGCACAGGCCTATTGACTCTGGCTAAATCTGTTAGAACTGCCTTCTCTAGATTGCTTCTCGCCTAGAAATGTGTTGGTGCAGCCAACTCTTAGACCCACCTTTTCCTTCCCTCTTTTTAAACTTGTGAAGTGCCATTTTGCTTGGTTTTCACCTCCGTATTATACATGCTAAAGTACTGCCTTGCCTAAATCTGTTCACACTCTTATTGGGAAGTGTTGCTAGGGTGTTTAAGAGTATATTCCTGTATAACTTGTGCTTTCCCTCCCTTGTGAGAAATTGCTAGAGTGCCATTTGTGTTTGGTTTTCACTGTGCCATTTTGCTCAGTTTTCACTCTTGCTCAAACTTGTCTACAATTTAATCAGGGAGTTGTTTATACTTTTCTTGACTGATTTTAACTTGCTTTAATAACTGTGGTTGATGTGTTGAACTAGAAGTCTGTAAAATTAATATATATATTCTTTTTAATACAAAGCTTTGGTCAGTGTTTCCTTGTGCCATAGTATTGTAGTCCTATTGTGTAAATCCTGAATACTGCTCATCTCTCTCTTGAGATAAGTCTGACTGCTTAGCCACAGCTACCAACTAAATCTTTGTTGTACAGACTGATACCAAAGGGGATTTATTGCTCTCACCTGTAGTCCTAATCTGGTGTAGTGCTCCCTAAGTGAACTGCACAGGATTCTGCCTAACAAAGGGTACTGCATATGATTCTGCCTAACAGGGACAGTGGCGATTTCTCCGCTCGTGGTGGATGGATCAGGCCAGTTCCACTGTAGCAGGCTTCAGGGCACAGAGGAGCACAGCTGCAATGGGTTTGCAAAGTTCGGCGCCACAGCTGGGCAACACGTTAACCACGTGTGCTCCGGTTCGGGCGCACTCACTTTACTCCAGACCTGGGAACGCCAAGTGTACGAAATTCGGTGCGAGAGTGCCGTGAACACAGAGCTTGCGATGTACCAAGTTTCGAGGACCTCCTTGGTTTGATGAAGGTGCCGAGAATAGTTGGTCCCACTATTCCAATGGGTCGAAGCATCTTCGCAGACCTTCTAGGATGACTAGATTCAGAGGGGTCCAGTGGGATGACAGTGGGCTCAGGGTGCCAAACCTTCTAGCGGGTCACCAGTGGTTCCTCAACTCGGCTTCTTAGTTTCAGGATATTTGGATCCTATCCTTCGTTCAGTGAGAACTCCAGAGATCGACATGGTATGGATGTTTGGAGCCTTCTCTTATCCAAAATCTGCTTTGCGCCAAAACAAAGAGGACCCAATGGGAGATCTGCTCACATGCAGGCATAACATACGTGGACCAATCACAGATCACGGTGGTCCCAGGCATTCACAGCACACCAGACTCTCTGGCACCTAGGATGTTTAATGGAACCAGACAGTCCAGCCCACATCCTGGAAGCACACACAAGGAATGCAGAAGCCTGCAAAAGCTTGGCGTTTTGCAGGAGAATGCATGCCCAAATAAGGACTGACCCAGGTCGGTTTGACCTGGGGAAGGTGACGGGGCAAGATGGCCAAAGGACAGGACAAATAACCTCGTGGCATGGCCATGTTGGAGCCAGGCCACCTATTCGTGCCAAACGCAGTAACTGCGGTTTACCTGGCAGGAAAGGGTTAAAAATACATGAAAAGATAAGCTGCCACCAGCCCTGTCCGAGACACATCTGCACTTCTCCAAAAGAATTATTCAAGAATATCTAGGGCCATTGGAAATGACTATTAGAGTCAAGTGGACTGTACTATAAGGTAGTTTGTGCACTTGTTACATGCTGCAGAAAATGTCAAACATTGACAAGGACTAAGGGAAACAAAGTCTCCCAGTACTAACTGTCTTTAAGGGCATGTCCATTTCCCCATAACAAAGTCAGTGAAAAGCCCAGGCGAGTGCAGCAGAAGGCTGTGCTCCTCTGGTAAAGTCAGATGTCATGGCCACTAGTCAAGAGCCATTATCTTTATTCCCCAAAGGGTCCAAATGGACCCAGTCCTGGCGCCTTTGGCGCCAGGCTCAAAGTGTGCTCTGCACACTTTGTGTCTAGGACATGTGCATCCAGGCCGGGCGTGGTCATTAAGAAACATTGGAGGGCACATGCAGAAGTCTGTAGGAATGGCAAGGTGGAGCCAAAAGGCGGGGCTAAAGGAGAGGGGCTGGGGCCAGGCTATTTAAGCCAGCCCCACCCGCATGCAGGCGCTTCACGTTAGACTGCTGTGTGCAGCGTAACGCTTACCGTCGTCTGAAGCTCTCTTACCCCTCTCCAGCACAGCACGCATCTCATTAGGTTCTGGACATCTTCTTCAGTGCACACCTAACTGACTCCAGCTACACCATCGCTCGAAGCACTGCATCTTCAGCGCGCATCTTTCCCTGACTCCAGCCACACCATCGCTCAAAGCGCAGTTACCTGATTGCAACTCTGCATCTTCAGCGCGCATCTTACCTGTCTCTGCAAATCCATCGCCTGCAGCGCGTGGCATCTTACCTGATTCCCGGAGTCATTGGAGTCGGGTTACATCCTCACCTGTTCCGAACGGCCAACTATTCAGGAGTCTTCTTCTCGCACAGCATCCTCACGGATCCATCCATCTGGCACCCGCTGACAGGTCCTCGGATAGCCGCTCCATCAGACGCCTCCAGGCCATCCCTGCAAGAGAAAAGGAACGCACAAGGTTAGAAACTGCATTAACATCTTACGCTTGGCTGCGCAACACATAAGCCTTGCGTACAACCTTGAAGTCCTACTTACCTCTCAGGGGGGACAGCTCAATTCCCCTCTGGCACCGTTTGGACTTGCTTCCAACTCCGGGACTCCGTGTGGCCATCTTCACACCTATTGGGGAGAGAAAAGACATTACAAGAATTACGGACAATATTCATTGGGAAAAGACATTGCAAAAAGATACGGACAATAATCATTGTTACGAACACTTACCTTCAAAGTGGATTGGTCACAGCTGGTCTGGGCCGCCACGCGCACGGACCAGAGAAGCAACTAGGTCCATCAACGGCACCCCTGCTGATGAGAAGCAGGACGGAGAGCTCATCCTTACAAAGCAACAGGTGAGACCATATGGGAAAACGCATGCTCATCTCATTCTGGAACGAAGAGTTTGAGGGGGATCGCAATTCAACTGCAGCATTCTCACTGCCTCTTACCTTCTCCCAGGGGCAGTGCCAGCAACCAGAGCAGCCCACACTTCAGCAGCTGGGGGTAAAGGCTGATCCTGGGGAGCCAAGTCCAGGGAGGGCTCCAACCATGCCCCAACGTCTCCGCAGAGACCAGGTGAGCGTAACAGAACGCAAAGCCTCTCTGAACATCTGCCTGGGTGTTATGGACACCTCGGAAACTAGGAACTAGGGGCCAAAGTGCATGCCTCCAGACAAAAGACTAATGCCTTGAGAAGAGACCTTATTGTCGCCCGAGAACGAACTGACGATCTGGCGAGGCAGATGCTTCAGACTCATGCAGGGCAGGTTCCGTTACCCAGAATCGCACCAACCCCTTTGTTGCAGCCATCACCACCAGTCCAAGTGGTACTGGCGGGGGCTGTGCCTTTGGCCCCGTCCGAACGTTTCACCGGCGATCCTAACCAATATGCCATATTCATGAACCAGTGTCGTCTTCACTTTTTGTGTCGCCCTGGGGCCTTCCCCAATGATAGTGCAAGAGTTGCTTTCAAATCTGGGAGGCAGCGCAGCGGATTGGTCCATACCATTAGTAAATCAGGATGTTCCACTACTTCGCAATTTTGGAGATTTCCAACAGGAATCAGAAAAGTTGTTTGCTAGGCACACCCAAGGACAAGCCCTAGATAACGAACTATTGTCCCTCAGACAGGGAAACCATGATCTACTGACTTATATTGCCACCAATCATCTCATAGTACAAACCAACTGGCCCGAAGAAAAGAGGACTACACTGTTTTATCGGGCATTGCGTGGGGAACTAAAGGATGTGCTAGCCCAAGTGGTCAACCCTCCCGAGTGGTGTGCTGAGTACATTAATCTGACGGTACAATTGGACCGTAGGTTACAAGACCAAAAAATGGACCGCACAAGAACTGAAGGGAGGTCGGTTTATATGTGACCCCGGGACAACCAAGTCAAGACTCATGAGCCAACCAAACCCCTGCAGATTGGGGGGTTACGGGTTCCTATCTACAAGGCAGAGAGAGAAAAAAGGAGGCAACAACAACTCTGTTTATACTGCGGCAGGGCAGGACATTTCCTTCGAGATGCCCAATAAAACTTCCCAAGAAAATAGGTGCAACGGACAGCTGCAATTATGAAAAAGAACAATCCCCGGAAAACTCCAACGCCCGACAAGCGTAGGGGTCCACTTGTCGCGCGAAATGAAGAAAATTGTACAGACCTCACACCTGGTCATCCTGGTACTCCTGGTCCACCACCAGCAACCATCAAAGGTACATGCCTTGGAAGCGTATATTGATAGTGGAGCGGTGGGAAATTATATCGAGCAGAATCTGGCCGCACGGATAGGCCTTCCTCTCCAGCAGAAGCTACAGTCAGAAAACGTAACTGCAGTGGATGGCTCTCAGTTGTCATCCGGCCCAACACACCGACGCAACACACCGACAAAGTGATGCTGATGTGTCAGGATGGTCATCAGGAAGACATTATTTTGACCTTATTGGGGCCCCCCAGTTCCAGATGATCTTAGTAATGCCGTGGCTAGAAACCCATTACCCCAGGATTGACTGGCGAACACGAGTGCTGACCTTTCCTCAAGAATGTGCCAAAAGTTGCTACCGCAAGGGCAGGAAGAGCCCAAAAGTCAAGACGATACCTATCATGGGGCTCTCTGGTACCTTACCCCCTGAGTATCTAGACTATCAGGATGTGTTCCAAAGGGAGCAAGCAAACACCCTGCCTCCACATAGGCCTTCCGACTGCCAGATCGATCTGGTCCCTGAAGCACAAATCCCTTGCAGTCGAATTTACGCTTTAACAGAGCAAGAAAATCAACATCTGAGGACTTGCCTAGATCAGTGCCGAGCTAACAGATTCATCCGCCCATCTAAGTCTCCTGCCTGCTCGGCTCTCTTCTTCGTACCCAAGAAGGATGGCGACCTCAGAACATGTATAGATTATAGGGCATTGAATCAAATCACAGTTAAGAACAGATACCCTCTGTCACTCATCCCCCGAATTGCTCAATCAGGTGAAGACTGCTCGAATCTGCACAAAACTAGACCTACGAGGAGCCTATGACCTTGTGAGAGTTAAAAGCGGCGACAAGTGGAAAACAGCTTTCCGAACCAAATATGGGCTTTTCGGGTATCGGGTGATGCCATTTGGGTTATGCAATGCACCGGCGGCGTTCCAGTTCTTCATGAACGATGTGCTTCACGAATTGTTGCAAGTCTGCGTCCTCATTTACATTGACTATGTCCTTATTTACTCAACGTCCAAGGAAGACCATGTTGGCCATGTAAGAGCGGTTCTGGAAAAGCTTTGTCAGCATCTGCCATTGCCAAACTAGAAAAATGCTTCTTCCATGTCACGGAAGTTGAATTTTTGGGCTTCATGCTTACCCCAAGAGGAGTTCATATGGACACACGCAAGGTTGATGCTATTCTTCAGTGGCCATCCCCAACAACTACCAAAGGAGTGCAAAGTGTGCTTGGGTTTGCTAATTTTTACAGACGGTTTATCCCAAGATTTTCACAGATCGTCCACCCAATCACCTCTCTTCTGAGAAAGAATAAAACATTCTTCTGGTCTTCCGAAGAAAACGCTTTCCAGGAATTGAAATGGGCCTTCACTTCAGCACCTGTTCTTCGGCATCCCCGACCTGACCTGATTTATGTGGTTGAAACAGACGCCTCCAGTGTAGCCATGGGGGCAGTAGTATCACAAAAAGACCCAGAGACAGGACAGCTTAATCCCATAGCGTTTTGGTCCCATAAATGTTCTGCACCAGAAATGAACCACGCAATCACTGACAAGGAACTACTAGCAATTAAGGGAGCCCTCAAAACCTGGAGACACTACTTACTAGGGGAAAGACACACAGTCACTGTTGTTACAGATCACCGTAATCTGCAATATTTGAAAACTGCTAAGGCCCAATCCTCGTGCTAGCTTTGCTGAGCTCTTTTCTTTGCCGAATACGATTTTGTTATTACTTACAGACCAGGAGTGCGTAACGGAAAAGCAGACACCCTATCGCGCATGGTAGAGGACAAAGACGAATTGCCTCCGTTTGACCCAGTGGCCATTATTCCCCAAGAACGGATTCGAAACCAGATTGCTGCAACCACCTGCTGGGAAGACTTTAAAACCGAGCTCCAATCTCAAATGGCCCAGACAGCCCAACAGGAATGGTTGGACAAGGGGGACCAGTACTCCTCCAAAGATAACTTACCCTATTTTCAAGGAAGACTATATATCCTAGACAAGGAAGTACAAAACAAAATAATAGCCAACTACCGTGATTCATTAGTGGAAGGACATCCTGGAATTGCTAAGACTCGAGCCAAGATCCAAAAGAGTTATTGGTGGCCTACCTGGAGAAAAGATGTTGCCCAGTTTATTGCAACTTGCGGTGTTTGTGCGCAACACAAATCCCAGAAGTTAAGTCTTGCAGAGTGATTGCGTCCAATAACAGTACCACCAGCACCATTGCATACACAGTCTATGGACTTTATTACCGATCTGCCACCCTGCAATGGGTTTAATACAATCCTGGTCATGGTAGACCTATTCTCCAAGATGGCACATTTTATTCCACTAAAGGGGCTTCCCACTGCTGCTGCTCTGGCCACAGTATTCTTGGAGAAAACTGTCAAATTACACGGTTTACTGTCTGTATTGGTTTCTGACCGCAGAACTCAATTCGTCTCAGCTTTCTGGAGGAGGTATTGTAAGATAGCCCAAATCGACCTTTGTTTATCCACGAGTCACCATCCCCAAACCGATGGTCAAACGGAAAGGACCAATCAGACTCTGGATCAAAACCTGAGATGTATGTTGCAGCAGACAGAAAGGTCCTGGAAAAACATTCTCTGGTTAACTGAATTTGCCTACAATAACTCTATCCATACTCGCACCGGACAGACCCCATTCTACACAATAAATGGTCTGCATCCTCGGACATCCTCCTTTTGATCCGCTTGATGAAATGGGAATGCCAGCAATCACCTCCTTACATAAAACTATTACTCAATTCATTAAGAAAGCTACCGAGAACTTGAACCAAGCCAAGGAACAACAGAAAATGTTTGTGGATAGACATAGAAGAGAGGCCTGGCATTATCAAGTCAGGGATAAAGTATGGTTGGCATCCAAAAACATCCCATCCAAGATATCTCGGACCTTATCCTATCAAAGCCATCATTAACCCTGCCGCCATGAAATTGGATTTACCAGCCAATATACGAATCCACCCAGTGTTCCATGTTTCCCTTCTAAAACTAATGAAACCCAACACTTGGATGCCAACACCACCTGAGCCAGAGATCATAGAAGGAGAACCAGAATATGAAGTCAAGAACATTCTGGATTCCAAGATAGTGCGATCAAAACTATACTACTTGATCGACTGGGAGGGTTATGGACCTCAAGATCGCACATGGGAACCTGTCGAATTTGTCCATGCTCCACGACTAATCAGACAATTCCATCGAGACAATCCCGCCAAACCAGGACCGGGGAGAAGAACGCCCGTGAGAGGGGCCTTGAGGGGGGAGTGCTGTCATGGCCACTAGTCAGGAGCCATTACCTTTATTCCCCAAAGGGTCCAAATGGACCCAGTCCTGGCACCTTTGGCGCCGATGAATCTCATACCTCTAGTCGGTTACAAACATCCTAGAGAGACCATCAGCATTTTGGTGGTGACACCTTGACCTGTGTTCAATGGATAAATCAAAGGTTTTCCTTTGTAAGCTATATGACCTACAAACCCTTTGAGGAACAACTTCCTTGTTAAATTTATAGGGGATCTGGTTGACCAGTCACTCAGAAGTTACAACTTCTGAACCTGTGTTGGGCTTTTTCAAGGGAATCCTTATAAAGGATTCCCTTAGATCTAAAGGGGCCTCCAAGGTTCCTCACCACCTCTCTGTTGGGAGCAGGTTGGATCTCAAGCCTCTTGGTTGGAGTGGTTGGGGTTAGGCAATGTACCTGCTTCCCATTCCTCTTAGATCTTACCTCACCTACTTTAGGAGTTTCCCTCCCAATACTAGGATTTGAGTTGGAGTCTTCAGTAGAAGATCCAATAGTCTGAATGTTTTTGGCCTTAGACTTTTCTTTTCTGGTTTTCCACCAGCACTGAGAATTACCAGTTCTCTTAGGCCTAGGTACGGGTCCAGTTGGTCTATTCACCTCTTCCTCATAAGCAGGGGGAGTCAAAGACTCTAAAACTGGGGGAACAATGATGGAGCTTGGTTCAGACTCCCATTTCCCTAACATTTTAGCCTGAAATGTGCCTGGGTTAGAGGTCAACTCACTAACACCAGGGCTTGTAGTGGGGTTCTCTGTAGAGGTTCCCACAGGCTTAGAGTTGTCCCTTAAGGTGGCCACTCTAGCCAATTTGGTTAGGTTCTGCTGTTCCATACTGGGAGGCCTGGGGGTACTGGACACTACTCCTAAAGTTCTTAGGTCATTCCCCAACAGGACTCTCCCAGGCACCTCAGTCTTAACCCTGACAGGAATCCTCACTGTCCTGTTATTACACTGAATGAGGGCTGGTAGAATAGGAACCATATGGACAGGGCCTCCAGAATTTCTAGTGGGACCTTTGGGTGCCGTAGCCACATCCTCAGGTTTGAAAAAGCTTTCATCCACTACTGTTCTGCTAGCCCCAGTGTCTCTTCTGGCAGGAGTATCCTGGCCATGGACAAGAACACTGTCCATGTAATATATTTTAGAGTTTGCAGGTAGGGAGTCGTAGATTTCCCTATTCTGGTTGCTAACCAGACCCATAGGCTCTAAAGATACACTTGCTTGAAGACCCAAGGGTTCTTCAGCAAAGACTTCAAAGTGAGCACTAGCCACTTGTACTTCCTCCTCAGGAGTGAAGGCTAAGGAGACTGTGCTGATCCCCGTAGGTCTACCCTTACATTTGGGATCTCCTTTGACATGGTCAGTTACATTACAGACATAGCATATTCCAAATGCTCTCTGGAATGGTGGCTTGTTCTGACCTCCATCTGGTTGGTGACCGGTAGGTACACTAGCCTGATGGGGTTTCCCTGGTGGCTTACCCTGGTTATTTTGTTGTTTGTGGCCCTCTTTGGTATGGGAGGTATTAGAATTCTCTGGATTCACTTTTGGTGGCTGCTTTCCCTCATCCTTTTTCTGAGTGACCCCTGAATCCTTGTGAGTAGCCCTGTTGGCAACCCACAAGTCAGCAGCCTTAGCTAGCCTTCCTTTGAATCAGCTAAGTGCTGTCTAAGCTCAGGAGAGCAGGCATCATACATTGGCTCCAACATAACAAGATTTCTCATTCCCTCATAAGTGTTCACTCAGTAACCCTTAATCCATCCCTCCAAGTTCTTCAAACTTTCATTCACCCAGGTAGCCCAAGGGGTACTATCATGCTTTTTGAGGGTCCTAAACCTCTTAAGGTACTGGGAAGGGGCCTTCCCAAATCTAGCTATTAAAGCTAGCTTCACACATTCATAGTCCATCCTATCTACCTCCCCCAACTCCATTACCACATCAGATGCAACAGGGGGGAGCCTAGAGAACAACCAAGGAAGCAACTGATTCCCTGTGATGTCCTGGAGCCCATGATTATACTCAAACATAGCCAACCAATCTAACACATCCAACTTACATTCATACATACCCACAATCTCTTTAGGCATCCGGGGTCTTTTGGGACTGGAACTCCTAGAGGATCCGGGAAGAGAAGTATTTTCAAGATACAATTTCTTCATCTCTAGCTCATGCTTAAGCTCCATTTCTCTGAGCCTTAGTTCTTGGTGCTTTTGTTCAGATTGGGCACTAATTCTTTTCAATTCTAATTAGTCTCATTTTTTCCAGTTCAATGAATGCAGGACTTAATGTGGGACCTGACAAAGGTCCTTTAGACACAGGCTGAGGTGCTAGAGCAGGCGGAGGGCCAGTGGGAACAGTTACATTAGTTTCCTCTTCCTCTTCTAACTCTACAGTAATACTATCATTACTTTAATTCATATCATCCTCATGACTGTTGTTTACATTTGCTGGGGAGGTAGGCTCCTCTGAGCCACTACCCAGACTTTGATTCTCTAACAATCTTTCTATCAGTTCCATTTTCCTGCCTTTTACAGGAAGATCCTTGTGTCTACAAAGAACTCTTAAAAATCAGCAGTTTTTGCAGAAAGGGACTCCTGGCTGTAACTTTCCATGTTAGAAAATAAGCTTTTTAGTGCTAAGCTTTGTGGTTAGTTGCACCAAAGTATTTAGAAGCACTCTAAAATGTATACGCAATACAAATCCCACTTCTGCCAGTGTTAGGAAGAATCCTGTGCAGTTCCCTTGGGGAACACTGCAAAAAGATTAAGACTACAGGAGTAAGCAGTAAACCCAATTGGTAGCAGTCGGTACCACCCAGATTTACCTGGTAGCTGTGGCTGAGCAGTCAGACCTCTCTCAAGAAGAGTAGGGCAGTATATAGAGTATACACAATAGGGCTAAAAACACAGTAGAGCAAACAAACACGGACCAGAGCTTTGTATAAAAAGTATATCATTATTTATTTAAAACACACTTTAGACAATATACTAGCACTCTAAATCAAAAGCAAGTTAAAACACAGTAAGATAAAATATACACAACTCCCTTGATAACTATTAGACAAGTCAGAGTTAAAACACCACAATTTGTTAAAACAGATTTGAGCGCGTAACCTAGATGGCACTCCAATAGTTAATTCAAAGGGAGAGAAAAAGGCAGAGAATAGAAATAAAACAGGTCCCAACACTTTTAGGAGTTCTCAGCAAGGGAATATAGGCAGTAGACTGTAGAACCAAAGTTTATAGGCCAGGCCCACTTTAAATGGAGCAAAGCGAAATGTGCCCAGGATCACACGGTTTAAAATGCACTAAAAGTCTTTGCAGAATGTTCAAAAGAGGTTGGGGCGATTCAAGAAGATAAAGTTAGAAGGTCTGGGGCCAACCCAGTTGGAAAGCCAAGGATTTAAGGGTCACCTTGGGCAAACCGAAGAAAGGGAGGCCAGGCAGGACACAGTACCTTAAAGAGAGAGGAAGCTCCAGCGTTGGCAGTTGTTCCTGGCAATGATTGCAGTTTGTTGTTTCGTCCAGGGGAAGAGAGGATCTCGTCGAGGAGAAAACGTGGAGTCGATGCACTGCACAGGGATGAAACCAGCCGCGGAGTTGGTCAGTAAAAGGTGCGTGCCTTTTATTTGCGGTCAAAGTGGTGAGCTTGGCTATTCGGCCGCAGGCGTGCTTGGCACGGGCGATTCGACCAAGAGATGTCTTTGGAAGGCGAAAGGGGCAAACTGGTTGGTACCACCAGCTCAGAGGAAGAAGACTCGTCCAGCAGAAGATCTTCTCTTGTCGTTGGGAAAGTGGTGAGTTAGTTGCAGCAGGGTTCCACCGGTGGTGTCGTCGTTGCAGATGGCTCAGCTTCTTCCCTCTTTGGATTCTTAGGTCCTGTGGCCACTTCTGAAGTTCCAGTCCCAAAAAGCCCTGCGGGCCTCCGTGAGTGCATTTGTGTTTAATTTTGTAAATTTGCTCTTCACGCTCTGAGCGCGTGTTGTGCCTGCTCCCCCCTCCCACTTCTTGGTCCTCCTCTCCCTTCCCATCTCCCTGCCCGCCCTCACCCCCTCCCCTTCCTCTCCTCCCTCTGCCTATAACCACCCCCTCCTGGGCAGCCCCCTGCCCGGCAGCCCCCTGCCCGGCAGCCCCCTTCGGCTAAGGGCCCCTTAGGCAAAGGGCGGCTCCTAAGGTTGCGGCTCCCTGTGTGTCTGCAGGTGTCCGCAGGGGACGCGTGGCGCCGGTCCACCTTGTGAGCTCCACCTGCTCCCTCGGCCCACCGCACCTAGACCCGTCACCTCCTTCGCATGGTACCCTGACTTCACTATGCCTTGCAAATTGTGGTATACTAGGGTTTTTCTCCCCTCGCAGGATTCTCAAACTTAGGTGGCCTCTCCACTGGGTACCTGATATGCATTACTGTGTTCACTGTTTTTTCTGAATTTGTGGTATACTAGGGTTTTTCTCCCCTCGCAGGATTCTCAAACTTAGGTGGCCTCTCCACTGGGTACCTGATATGGATTACTGTGTTCACTGTTTTTTCTGAATTTGTGGTATACTAGGGTTTTTCTCCCCTCGCAGGATTCTCAAACTTAGGTGGCCTCTCCACTGGGTACCTGATATGCATTACTGTGTTCACTGTAGTCTGAATTTGTGGTAAACTAGGGCTTGCTGCTCTCTTCCTGTCCGCTCGTGCTTGTCCTACCCCCCCCCCACTCCCTCCTATCCCATGGTGCTCTCTATCTCACCTATCTTTTCTAACTGTTTCTCCATTGACTATCCTGCTCTTCTCACTAAATCTGGTAGGAAAAAGTTTAAAAAGGACATCCTGGTCTCCAACCCAGGCCTCCCTATCACTGACACCTACACCAGTGCCTCCTCTAAGGAAACTCTCACTGACATCCTCTTTTTCGTGCCTTCACCTGACCTATGGACCCTTCATATGGTCTCTGTGCTCTCTCCTTTCTCCTCTTCTCCCATTAATGGTGGCACCCGTTGGGATGTCCTTTTGGCCTCCTTCCACTCCTCTAAGGCCATCATTAATGTCTACGCTAATGGGACCGTCTTGGTCCAAGGCCCTCAGGCCAACCTTCACCTCTTTGATAGACGCTTCCCGCGCCTCATCAACTTCCTTTCCTCTTCTGCTGTCCCCCTTCCTCTGTCCTCGGCTACCTTGCCTCTACCCTCACTCCCTGCCCCCTCCCGTGCTCCTCCTCCTCCGCAGGGCGTACCTCTGATCTGTACCCCTCCCCGGAAGTCCTTCAAAGATGGCAACCTTCTCCACATTGCCACTCTTAACTCTCGCTCTGCCGTCAAACATTCCTCTGATATCTGCTGCCTTCTTGAGGAACTGGACCTTGACGTACTCGGTCTCACTGAGACATGGTTCACGGCCAGCTCTGTCACCAGCTTTGACACATTCCTACCTGACGGCTACAAGATCCTCTCCGTGCCCAGGGCCAACCGTGCTGGGGGGGTGTGGCCCTTATCTTCCCTGAGTGGATTCCTGCCACTGCTATTCCCACGCAGACCTACTCCTCTTTTGAATGTCTTGTCTGCCGACTCTCTCTCTCTCCTAGCCATTCGCTTACCGTGGCTACTATCTATCGGCCACCTGGTCAAATTTCCTCCTTCCTCTCCGAGTGGGCTGACCTCTCCTCCTCACTCCTGTCCTCAACCACTCAACTCCTCTTTCTTGGAGACTTCAACATCCACCTGGATGCCTCCTGTCCCCCATCTGGACTCTTTCGCAACCTCTGCGACTCTCTCACTCTCTATTCTCCCGTCTGGGCCGACCCATTCTGCTGGGCACACTCTTGATGCCCTGATCTCTTCTGACCTTCCTCTCTGTCCCTCTCTCCACTCCTCTCTCCTGGAGTGATCACTTTCTCCTCTCCTCCCACCTTACCCTCCCTACCCCACAGGCAAAGTCACCCTCATCACTGCCATCTTCCTTCGTCATCCGACCCATGAAGCGTGTGTCAGTTGAGGCTTTCGCTGCCACCTTCTCGCCCCCTTTTCCCCGCTCGGCTGACTCCCACCCTGACACAGCCCTCTCCACTCTCTACTCTGCTATATCTTATACTCTCGATATCCTTGCCCCTGTCGTGAGAATCCGTCTGAAGCCCAAAGCCAAATCTAACTCCTGGTATGACTCGGATCTCGTCACCCTTAAACGCATGTGCAGGGTGGCAGAGAGGAAATGGCGTGCTTCATGTTCATCCTCTGACAAACTGGCTTGTCGCCTGCTCCAAAGGCAATACTGGCTCTCCGTTCTCACCAAGAAGAGAGCCCTTATCCAAGCCCCATCTCTGCGGCATCTAACAATTCGGCTGAACTCTTTAAAATCTGCAAGGAGTTGGCCAACCCTGCTGCAGTCTCTACCTCTCCTGTCCCCTCCCAGGCCCTCTGTACGGCATTGGCCTCTCACTTCATTTAAAAAACTCAGGACATCCTGTCCTCGCTCTCCTCCCATCACCTCCCCCCCTCTATTCCCTGCCCGTCCTCTGGCCCTTCTGCAGCCACCCCTCCTCTCTCCTTCTCTGCCTTTCCCCTTTTTTCTGCTGATGAGGTTTTGAGACAAGTCCGATCTATGAAAGTCTCATCAACACAGGTCCACCCCTGCTCCTCCAAAACTATTAAGGACCACATCGACTCCTTGGCTCCTGCCCTTGCTGACTTCTGCAATCACTCGGTCGCCTCTGGAGTCTTCCCATACCCTCTCAAGCACTCCCTTGTGCACCCCCTTCTTAAGAAACCCTCTTCCGACCCGTCCTGCCCAGCTAACTATCGCCCTATCTCTATCACTCCTTTCCTGGGCAAGCTCCTGGAGAAACTTGCCATCTCCCAGCTTAATCTCCATGCTGAATCTGTTGGCAGCCTTCATGACCATCAGTCTGGCTTCAGAGCTGCCAGAAGCATGGAAACTGCTCTCCTGAACATCTGTGAGGACCTGCTCTCGAACCTTGACTCTAACATTCCATGTGTTCTCATTTTGCTTGATCTCTCTTCTGCCTTTGATACTGTCAACCATACCATCCTGCTCAACCGTCTCCGTGATAACCTGGGTATTACTGGTCAGGCTCTGGCTTGGCTGACCTCTTTCCTCTCAAATCGACCCTCCCAGGTCCAACTGAGGTCTTTCCTGTCTGACATCTTTTTCTCTACCTGTAGTATCCCCCAGGGTTCTCACCTCTCTCCCTGGCTGTTCAACCAGTATCTGGCACTTCTCGCCCACCGCATCGCTGCTCTCTGCCCCAACTTTCAGTGCTATGCGGATGATACCCAGCTCATTTTCAGGCTACCCTCGGCCTCCTCTTCTCCTTCCCTCATCTCTGACTGTCTTTCTGCTATCCAGAAATGGTGTGCCGCCAACGATCTCTGCCTTAATGCCAGTAAGACCGAGATTCTACTCATCGGCACACCCACTCCCTCCTTCCCTGCAGCTCTCTGGCCGGCCTCTCTTGGCCCTCTTCCTGCTCCTACCTGCAAGGCAAAAAACCTCGGGGTCATCTTCGACTCCACACTCTCCTTCTCTCCTCACATTTTTGACGTTTCTAAGAAGTCACACTACCAGCTGCACCTCCTCAGAGGTATCCTTCCTTTCCTCACCTTCCCCTAGAAGCTCACTGTCTCCAGAGCCCTGGTTCTCTCGAAGCTGGACTACTGTAACAGCCTCTATCTAAATCTTCCTGCCTCTACTCTCCGCCCTCTGCAACTCATCCAGAACAGGACTGCGAGACTTGTCCTTGGCCTCAAGCCCAGGGACCGTATCTCTCCAGGACTGAAATCGCTACACTGGCTCCCTGTGGCTGCGATGATTAAGTTCAAAACCCTCTGCATTGTCCACAAGGCCTTCTGGGGCCTGGGGCCAAAATATCTTCAACTCTCCCTTCCAAAATATCTTCCTTCTCGAGCACTACGCTCATCCGCCTCCAACTCCCTCAGTGTCAGCCGCATCTCCAAGCAACGAGTTGGGGGGAGATCTCTCTCCGCAGCAGGGGCCTCCCTCTGGAACAGCCTTCCTGCCTCGCTGAAACTTGAGGAGAACCATCTCCGGTTCCGGAAGCACCTCAAAACCTTCCTCTTTGCTTCTGCTTTCTCTCCCCCTCTCCCCTGCTAAATCACTGAGACTGTACTGAATCAGCAACTGGACCACTCACCATTCTCGGTCCTTGGCCCAGCCACTCTTCCCCTGCCTTGCCTTCCTGGCAACCCCTGCACTGCGGGTCTGTCTCTGTATCCCTACAGCCCCCCTTCCCAGCACTTGTCTGCACTTATCTTGCACTTGCCACCAGCTGGCCCTTATTATTTATCTTGTTCGTTACTAACCCTGTACTGCACTTTCCCCTCTCCCTTTCCCCCTCACACTTTTCCCGTCCCCCCTACCCATGCACTTGCACGATCTGAATAACACCTGGCCTAGTATGATCGTTGTCTGTCTCCCCTTGTTCCCCCCTCCCTCGTCGCGCCTTGAAACACTTGTGTATAGGCGCGTTACAAATGCCATATCATATCATATCATATAAAAGCCCTGCTTTTATGCAGAAAAACCCCCATTCAACAGCCTAGCTGTCACTCACACATGCCGGGCAGCTCACCACTGGGCCAATCAGAATAGAGTGCGACTTGAGTTGCTAAGGCAACACAGTCCAGGGTGCCAATTCCCCTCCCCACACATCCTGTGGAACCCAGACAGAGTGGCACCATTTGGAGGGCTTCTGTGCAGAAGCCCGCCAAAAAGTGGAACAAAGGGCTCGACCTTTGTCAGAGTTAGAGATGGACACGAACGCCATTTTAGAAAAGAGTTCTGGCAAAAAGACCCAACCGGGGATTTAATATTAAATAAATAAACCAGCGGTATCTTTAACATTGCACCAAAAAGTGGTGCGTTTAAAATCAATGGGAAAATCCCATAGGAAATATTCTGGTGGAATATTTTGCGTGGTAACCACTGCCACCAGCCAGAAACTCGACATGGGGGGACTGGACAGTGCCCCCTTGAAAACAGACCCAGGGGCAATATGATTAACCCCATCCAGTACTTCCACAATATGATGGTTTGTACTGGTTCTGTTCACAATGTAGGACTAGTAAAGTCAATGGTGACTTTACATGCCCTGGGAGACAGTAGTCAGTCCCAGGGTATGGAGTCTATGTTTGGGGGTCACTATGACACCCCTGTGTTACTGCACTAGGATGCTGTGTAACACACATGAAAAACAGATCATACCCTATGGAGCAAAAAGAAAACCCCATAGCCCATAAACACATAACAAGTCAGAGACATGCCTCAAATCATGCCTAAGAGTGGGAGGAAAAGAGTCTTACTCTTAGCAGGAGAAAAAAACGAACCCCAAAAATCCAGCAAAGCTGCTGGGGGACTCACTAGGTTTGGGAAATTTGCCTTATAAGAGAATTCTCCCTAACAGTGATCTGCACACTTTTCTAGGACACGTGCATTAAGGCCGGGCGTGGCCATTAAGAAACATTGGAGGGCACGTGCAGAAGTCTGTAGGAGTGGCAAGGTGGAGCCACAAGGCGGGGCTAAAGTGGAGTGGCTGGGGCCAGGCTATTTAAGCCAACCCCACCCGCATGCAGGCGCTTTGCGTTAGTCTGCTGTGTGCAGCGTAACGCTTACCGCCATCTGAAGCTCTCTTACCTGTTTCCAGCCCAGCACGCATCTCATCAGGTTCTGGACATCTTCTTCAGCGCACATCTACCCGACTCCAGCTAAACCATTGTCGAAGCGCAGCTAACCTGATTCCAACTCCATATCTTCAGCGCGCATCATACCTGTCTCTGCAAATCCATCGCCTGCACCGCGTAGCATCTTACCTGATTCCCTGAGCCATCGGAGTCGGGTCGCATCCTCACCTGTTCCAAGCGTCCAACTACGCGGGAGTCTTCTTCTCGTACAGCATCCTCACAGATCCATCCATCTGGCACCCGCCGACAGGTCCTCGGATAGCCGCTCTCCATCAGACGCCGCCAGGCCATCCATGCAAGAGAAAAGGAATGCACAAGGTTAGAAACTGCATAAACATCTTACACTTGGCTGCGCAACACATAAGCCTTGCGTACAACCTTGAAACCCTAATTACCTTCTAGGGGGGACCTCTCAATTCCCCTCTGGCACCGTTTGGATTTGCTTCCAACTCTGCGACTCCGCGTGGCCATCTTCACACCTATTGGGGAGAGAAAAGACATTACAAGAATTACAGACAATAATCATTGGGAAAAGACATTGCAAAAGGATACGGACAATAATCATTGTTACAAACACTTACCTTCAAAGTGGATTGGTCACAGCTGGCCTGGGCCGCCACGCGCACGGACCAGAGAAGCAACTAGGTCCATCAACGGCACCCCTGCTGATGAGAAGCAGGACGGAGAGCTCATCTTTACAAAGCAACAGGTGAGACCATATGGGAAAACGCATGCTCATCTCATTCTGGAACGAAGAGTTTGAAGGGGATCGCAATTCAACTGCAGCATTCTCACTGCCTCTTACCTTCTCCCAGGGGCAGTGCCAGCAACCAGAGCAGCCCACACTTCAGCAGCTGGGGTTAAAGGCTGATCCTGGGGAGCCAAGTCCAGGGAGGGCTCCAACCATGCCCCAACGTCTCCGCAGAGACGAGGTGAGCGTAACAGAACGCAAAGCCTCTCTGAACATCTGCCTGGGTGTTATGGACACCTCGGAAACTGACCAGTTGGCCCAATTGCTGGAGGAACTAGGGGCCAAAGTGCATGCCTCCCGACAAAAGACTAATGCCTTGAGAAGGGACCTTATTGTCGCCCGAGAACGAACTGACGATCTGGCGAGGCAGATGCTTCAGACTCATGCAGGGCAGGTTCCGTTACCCGGAATCGCACCAACCCCTTTGTTGCAGCCATCACCACCAGTCCAAGTGGTACTGGCGGGGGCTGTGCCTTTGGCCCCGTCCGAACGTTTCACCGGCGATCCCAACCAATATGCCATATTCATGAACCAGTGTCGTCTTCACTTTTTGTGTCGCCCTGGGGCCTTCCCCAACAATAGTGCAAGAGTTGCTTTCAAATATGGGAGGCAGCGCAGCGGATTGGTCCATACCATTAGTAAATCAGGATGTTCCACTACTTCGCAATTTTGGAGATTTCCAACAGGAATCAGAAAAGTTGTTTGCTAGGCACACCCAAGGACAAGCCCTAGATAACGAACTATTGTCCCTCAGACAGGGAAACCATGATCTACTGACTTATATTGCCACCAATCATCTCATAGTACAAACCAACTGGCCCGAAGAAAAGAGGACTACACTGTTTTATCGGGCATTGCGTGGGGAACTAAAGGATGTGCTAGCCCAAGTGGTCAACCCTCCTGAGTGGTGTGCTGAGGACATTAATCTGACGGTACAATTGGACCGTAGGTTACAAGACCGAAAAATGGACCGCACAAGAACTGAAGGGAGGTCGGTTTATATGTGACCCCGGGACAACCAAGTCATGACTCATGAGCCAACCAAACCCATGCAGATTGGGGGTTTACGGGTTCCTATCTACAAGGCAGAGAGAGAAAAAAGGAGGCAACAACAACTGTTTATACTGCGGCAGGGCAGGACATTTCCTTTGGACTCGCTTCCAACTCGCGGACTCCGTGTGGCCATCTTCACACCTATTTGGGAGAGAAAAGACATTACAAGAATTACGGATAATAATCATTGGGAAAAGACATTGCAAAAAGATACGGACAATAATCATTGTTACGAACACTTACCTTCAAAGTGGATTGGTCACAGCCAGTCTGGGACGCCACGCACACGGACCAGTGAAGCAACTAGGTCCATCAACGGCGCCTCTGCTGATGAGAAGCAGGACGGAGAGCTCATCCTTACAAAACAACAGGTGAGACCATATGGGAAAACACATGCTCATCTCATTCTGGAACGAAGGGTTTTAGGGGGATCGCAATTCAACCGCAGCATTCTTACTGCCTCTTACCTTCTCCCAGGGGCAGTGCCAGCAACCAGAGCAGCCCACACTTCAGAAGCTAGGGGTAAAGGCTGATCCTGGGGAGCCAAGTCCAGGGAGGGCTCCAGCCGTGCCCCAACGTCCCCGCAGAGACCAGGTGAGCGTAACATCAGACTATGGTGTTTAAACAAAGCAAAAAGTTGGGGGGGTACACATGAAATGGAAATCTTTCCTAACAATCGCCTCCCAACCCTTACAGTGTGTAGGTAGCACACAGTCTGCGCTATCCCGGAGTTCTACTGGCTGGGTTTGTGTAGGGCTGGGGCGCATTGGATATTGACTGTTGCCTTGTGAAGTCACAGGCGTCACCAGTCGATTGTTTGGTCATATGAAGGGCCTGTGGCCGGTCGTTTGGAGTAGTGCAGCTTCCCTCACCCTTGTAGTGCAGTCAGGATGCGGTATTCCTACTGGGTCTCGGTGTTACTGTGTCTTTGGGTACAGCCACGTGGCCGGACTTGGTGCCTGTTGATACCACTCTGCTGCCTCCCTTGTATGTGGGGGGGGGGTTCTTCACCTGTCCACCAGGTGATGGGGTAGGTCACCGGGTATATCGGGATCCCCTATATTCCCATGGGGTTCTGGAAGTATGTATGTGGGAGGGCTGTACCGTTTCCAGTGTCTTTTCTGTCCCATGAGCGCAGCTCACCATTATTCCGGGCGGTACTTCTGTCCGTGGTGTACCAGTAGGACTCGTCAGGGTTGTGTCAATCAGACAGGCAGGGTTGCGTATCATGTCCTGGACCGGGGCTCAGTCCCATGTTAAATTATAGTATGTGTCAGGGTTTTAGGCAGCGGGCCTGAGGGTGAAGCAGCTATGCTGTTTTCAGTCAGAGTATGTCCAGATAATTGATTTGCACCTGACCAACCCAAATGGAAAGACACATCACCACAGTGCTACTTAGGTGGCACCCGGCGGTTGGTCACCGCCTGGTGGTATCTGGACCCCTTAGTTCTGTTCTTCCTAGGGAGCTGTGGGACACTGCTAGGTGTGTACCTTGATAGCAGAACTGGTAGTGTGGCCTGAGCCTCACAGTAGCCTACTGTACTATCTCGCGGAGTGCACAGTTCGTACTGCCACAGGATTGCATGCCTGATTCCCGGTCTGCGGGTTGCAGCAGGAGTTCCCTACCACTGTCGCTCCGTGGTTAACTGCACCCCTGTCCATTAAACCACGTCCATTCGGGGTGTTTATGTAGCCGTCGCTCGCAGGGTGAACCGGTCGGGCACATCAGTCCCTCCGGGCAGTGCCGCCATTGTCTGCGGTTGTTCGGCACTTCAGCCTCATACCGGGGGTGTGGCGAGCACTCCGCTCCAGCCGCAGAGGAACGGTCCCCCGGTCGTAGCCAAGTGGCACCCCTACAATCGCCCAAGTCGAGTGGTCCAGTTCAGCGACCGCCGGACATCCACTATCTTATGCATTTGCTGTTTCCCTGGTGCAGTGTCCAGTAGAAACCCCTGGGTCTCATCGCCAGCCAGTGGCCAAGTGGAGTCTTAGGGCAGGGATGATCCGCCACCCTGCAAGCACGCGAATCCCAGCGCACTACAGGCGGTTATTCCCAGGCGCAGTCTTCGAAGAGGGGGGGGGTTTAAAGTCTTGTGGACCCAGGGGAGGCCCCAGCCACCGTAGCACGCTAAACAGTGTGTGATTTATGCAGTAACCGCATGTGAGGGTTAGGTATTTACATTGGATTCACTGTCTGCAATACCTGGGCTGATGGTCTGGTCCCACTTTCCAGTTGAAGCGTGTATTTGTAGCTTGGAGGTGCTGCACGTGCTTTCGTCTGCACTTTACCAGGGGGGTGTTAGTATCCTCGATGATGCCTCCGAGGGTCCCACCTGGGTTTCCCGCCACAGCTCTGCTTATAGCGCTCTGGGATATTTCTCAGTGGTCGGAGGCCCAAAGCGCAGGGTAGCAGTGTGTAGCCGCGCCTTATGTCCATAGCACGCAGCTCCTTTCCCTTCTGCCTTCACTGTGTGGTGGCGGCAGGAGCTCTCCTGCGATCAGTTGCTTGGTAGAGGCGGGTGACGTGCTTCGTTCTGCCGATATGAACACGGTGTGTGCAGGCGTTCAGCGCACCATGTCTGTCCACAGCGCCGTGTGCTCTGGCCTCGATGCTGCTGTCACTGCCAGACTCCCACTGCAGGCAGAGTGTCTTCCCCATTCTGAGCAGCGCCAGCCGCCGTTTTGTGGAGGTGTTCAGCCCTGCTGTTTCTCCACACAAAAATCTCTTTCCCAGTCCGTACCGTAGACAAGCTTTCCACTGCACCTTCCTGAGGTATTATCCTATCGACAGGTGCTGATCACCTTCTGTTTCTTGCCACAAGTACAGGATATTTGCAGGATGTCGCTGGAGGCTTCATGAGCTACACAGGACTCATGTCTGCATTGCTCACCGGCTGGCCACACACCCAATTCTCTGGGGGGTGTGGCCAGAGAATGGGGGGTCCCGACCCCTCTTACAACCTTATTATGTCTCTTGACTAGGCTTGCATAGTTCACAATGCCAGGGGGTGTGGATCTTCCCCTGGCCTCGGCCCGCTTTCACAAAGTTCACAACGCTAGGGGGGGGGGGGGAGTCTCCTGTCCCCTGACCTTTCTCTGGCTTTGCTCTCTTCAGTAGGCCTGGTTCATTATGCTGCCGTGCCTCTTTCTCTTTAGGGTGCTCTTTTACCCCCTCCTAACCACAGCCTCTGGGATCTCCCTGTGCCTTCTCGGTCCTCCACGGACATACCTTTGCGCTTGGTCCGCAAGGGTTCTGGTCCTCGGCAACACCAGTAAGCTTCTGTTGCTTCCCCTGGGCTCTCGTGGTCTTCTCTCAGCGGCTCCCCAGCTGATCTTTTGCAGTGAGGCAGTCTCCTGTTTCCATTTGTCCCTTGCCCACCGCTGCCGCTCCAGGCCCCCCCGCTCTTTGGGAGGCACACTGGTCTTCTTGTTTCCCCCAGTGAGCGAGACTCCAGCTTCCCTCAGTTCCACAAAGGCTGCTGGGGATCTAGGGTTCTCGCTCTCTCTGGGTAATGCAGTGGTCCACAGTCCCTTCTGTTCCAGCACATGATTCCTGCTCCTCCGGGAAGGCTTGACAACACTTCCTGGTTACCCTCCTCTATTTCTACTCTAGATGGACCAATCATAAACCAGCAACCAGTAGACTGTTCTTTGTGGTTCTTCAAGGTGGTCTTCATGCCTCTGAGCTTCTCTCTCATCAGAGTACTGATCTTTCCGCTTCCTTTGGGGTCAATGGAGGGCCTCCTAGTCACAGTACTAGGAATTTAATCTTCACTTGGGTAACTCCTAATCTTCCTCGTCCCAGTACTTAGTAGGAGAATGCTACGGTGGAAATATCTCATGAGTATATGAGGAAAGGGATTATTGTTGAGGTTGTTGGAAAGGGGCCTAGGGTCAGGTGAGTTATGGTGATACCGTGTTATCTCCAAATGGTCATCCCCAATATTGTAAGTCCCCCCCTTGGAGAAGTGATGATGCCTTGCGCTTCGTCACAATTTACGTTATTATTATTGGACTTCTCCATACACCATAGCTGCTCCTCTCCAGGGAATACGCTTCTGTATGCAGACATAGTCCTATAATTTCATTTGATGGACTCCTGTCAGCGTACATGACTGTTTCCCCTGCAGTCAGTTGACTTTTCTTGCTACACAAGGGTGTTACACTCCAGGCGATGCGTGCTTGTAGACCTAGATTTGCAACTTGGGTTGGTCTGGCTTTGGCATATGCAGCTCTTCCACTCAAGGTGGTTGACTTTTGTAGGCATAGGTAGCTGTTAGACTTCACACACTGGACTCCTGTTAGCACAAACTACTGTTTCACTTGAGGTGGTTGGATATCTTCAGCACACCTGGCTGTACCACTCCTAGTGACATGCTACTTTTGACAGACACAGCTAGTTTACTCTTTGCTGATGTTCCACTCCTGGCCATGTAGGCATAGATGGCTGTTCTTCTCCAGCAGGCAGGCCCATCTTGCACATGTAGTTGCCCTTTGCCGGCACCAGAGATCTGCTGCAGGCACACACGCACTCGCACACGCACACGCACACGCACATGCACTCACACTCACACTCACACACACTCTCTCACACTCACACTCACACACACACTCTCACACACACATTTGTGAGTGTTACCTTTTCACTGGAATATTGTTTACTTAGTTTGTTTGCTTTATAGGAATACCATTACATTTGCTTCATAAAGTGGCCAGTTGTCTCTATTTTGTGTGCCTAGTGACCCATTGCCTTTTCTTCCTTTTGTTAAAGGCTCCTTTCAGAACGTGAGATTGTACTGTACTGCGACTTCCATGGACACAGCCGTAAGAATAATGTCTTTATGTATGGCTGCAACAACAAGCGTCACCCAACACAGAAACTCTACGAGAGAGTGTTCCCACTTATGCTCTGCAAGAATGCACCTGAACAGGTACAAATAAATTCTCTGTTACATCCACCACCTTTCGTAGTTAAAAACATCCTACTCCATCATGAGAATCTGCCTGTGGGTGGGATCCAAGAAAATCTTTTTATAAAAAATACATATTTACACGCTGTAAGGGATTTGAGTAAGAGTCAGACACAGTGGCATTATGTTTTTGGTCATAGACTTTTATTAAGATGAAATATAGGAACGGTTCGGAGAAAATCCTACCTCGCCCCAGCTCTACAAGGGGTTTCCTTGCCTCAACAAAACTAAGGGCCGTCTGTGTCAGGATGTTCACCCAAAAAAGTCTCCTCCGTCCTGTGCACAAAAACCCTAAGCTGACCCTTACACACTAAACTCAATATAATGTGCAAGACAGGGATTTCTGTAAGCTATACACTTATAGCTTTCATTCAAAGTTCCAAACATAAAGTTCTAAGGTAAAGAAAAGAAATGCAGTTCCACCAGGAAAAGGGGTTCTGCCTTCACCTATGTTTCTTCTGCTCTTTCTGAGTAGTCCGGAATGAAACTCGGATATAAGTGAGTCATGATTTTAGTTAAAGACTTTTATTGAAAATAAAAAGGGTTGGGAAAATGCCTCTTTGATCCTGCTCTAAGAGGAGTGTTCCTACCTAAACCAAAAACTAAGCATCTGTCTGTGTCAGAATGTCCAAAACAAAAACTGTCCCATGTTCAAAGTTCTATTCTGACCCTCACACTATAAAATACATTCTAAACTGGAGATCGTAATGTCTTTAGCCTTGGGTGGTTTAGAAAACTGTTCAAAAAGGAAGAATACATTTTTAACACAGGAGGGATCGTTATCGGGCTTGGGGAATAAAATGAGAAGTGCTTCACCAAAAGTACCACAACTACTACCTTGCTCAATGAAGTAACGTTTAGGAGAAAGTGAGTCTATGAATGATTTGTAAAAATCTATTTAATAGCCAGCATGTCCTGAAGCTTTCCCCAATTTCAGATCTGAAATGGCCTGTTTGATTTCAAATATAGTGATGGGACTGTTAAGAGAAGAAATATCAAGAGGAGCTGCACAGTTTTTCTTATTTTTGTCAAAGGAGGACAGAATTTCTGGTAACTTAATAGCTGGGTCTGCAGAATATAGGTTGGAATAAAAGTCCAAGAAGGCTTTACTAATATTTTCTTTGGTTAGCCTCTTGCCATCAGGGTCAGTAATAGATGTAATCCAATTTCCCTAATTAATTCAGACTCAAAAATGTTTCCAAAAATGTTAGCTAAAAGACTAGCAGTCTTCCTCTCCAAACTAATTCGTATTGACCAATCCGGATTTATTAAAGATCATTTCGCATCTTCTAACATTTAACTACTACTTAATATCCTATCCCACTCTCAAAAATCTCAAGATGCCTTATCTCTTATTACATTAGATGCTGAAAAAGTATTTGATCGAGTTTCTTCGAGATTCATGTTTGAATCCTTGAAGTGGCATGGTTGTACGCCATATTTCATTAACCTTGTTAGAATCCTTTATTTTGCGCCACCTACCAGAATTCTTATATCTTTCCCAAACCTTCTACATAACTAAGGGCAATCGTCAAGGTTGTCCCCTCACGCTTTTACATTTTAATTTATCCCTTCACCCCCTTCTCAAGAACATTAGACTAAATGAGAGCATAAATGGCACTCCTTTAAGCAATGTACAAGTCCAGAGTTCTGCATATTTTACTTTATCTAACCCTGCCACTTCCATTCATAACTTAGTGTCCACTATTGATGAGTTCTCTCTAGTATCCAGATAAAAACGAAATCGTGACAAATCTGAAATCATGCCACACACCAATGTCTGTACTCTAGCCTAACTAATACTCCTTTATTTGGGATGACCTGGCAGTCTTCTTACATTAAATATCTTGGCTTACATTTTCAAAACATGTTTCAAAAGATATTCGGACAACTATTATTTTTAATACTAACATTATGCTGGATAAAACTAAAAATATGGCATCTAAATTGTCACTGCTTTTCTTATCTTCGTAGGGGTGTTTTGACTCCATCAAAATGATGCTCAGCCCTATAATTCTTTATTTTAAATTCATGACGCATGTTTCTATCTGTTAGGGAGCATTCTCATAAATGTGCTAATTCCCTTCACCTTAGAGACCCCCAGCAACTTTGCTGGATTTTGAGGACTTGATTTTTTTACCTGGAGAGAGTGTGAGCCTTTTTCCCCACTCTCTCATGTATTTTCTTGTGTGTTTTACTCTTGTGTTTTTTGATTATGGAGTTTTGGACAGCTCCATAGGCATCATCTTCTCATGTGTGTCACACAGCACCCTCAGTGCAGTGACACAGGGAAGCCTTTTAGGCTGTCCCAAGGTTTAAATACCTTCTCTGGGATAAACTACTGTTTCCCAGAGAAAGTAAAGTGAAATTGACTTTACTAGTCTTTCCAAATGCCTAGAACCAGCACACACTATCTTACACTATCTTACAATAGAGTGCTGGAGGGGTTACTTTTTATCCGCTATGTCTAGAAACTCATGTAGCAGTCAAATGCTACCCTTTCCTCTCGAAATGGCTGGTGGCAGTGGTTTTACAACGAACTGCCATGATTTTTCCCACCCGCGAACGCCGGTGGCGTTAAATCGCGGGAGCCATGTTTTTCAAGGTGGCGTCTGACCCTCCTTTGTTTAAAAGGGTCCCGGTCTTCTTTTTTCACCATTTCTTTTGGGAACGGTCCTTCTAGAGTTTGTCTCTGCGCGCCAAACCAGGTTTGGTCCCTTTGTTCCTATGCCTTTGGCGGGCTTCAGGACTGAAGACCGCCTCTGGCACCCGAGTGTCTGGGGTGGGCAGGAAGTGAGGGAGGAGCCCGAAAGTCCCTGTGCTTAGTCTCCTAGGAGACCCAAATGCACTCTGGTGTGATTGACTGGCTGACTGTCTGGCAAGGACAACCACCCTGCTGGGTGATTGGTAGCTACGCTGGAATGAATGGAAGAAAAGTGATTAAAAGGCAAGTCTCTTGGCTTGGAAGGCAGAGTCGACCACTGGAACGAAAGAACTGAAGACGAGCTGGAAGAGGAAGGCTGCTGCAACTCCTAGACTGTTGGTTTGCCCGGTGAAGCCCTGCTGCAGGTCTGAATCGCCAAGTTCATCTCGACAGAAAAGCCCTTCAAGGATGACTTCTCCCTTTGAGTTGGTGGGACCAATCAACTCATAAGCCACCTGGATACCATTCTCTGAGCTGGTTGTATTTTCCTCGGAGTGCTGCACGAAACCGAATAGCCAGGGAGAAGGACACCAGTTTGTGTGCTTGACTACAGCTACCGGAATCAAAGGTTTGCCTTTGCCAGCTTTTTGACCAGTCCCCTTGCAGTGCACAAGTCCCCCGACGTCCTCCCTCTTGTCCCCACGACTGAGGCTTAGGAACAGCGAGATCTTCTGGAACTGCCAGGAACAGACGTCTTCAGCTGCATCTTTTTCTTCAATGTAAGGTACTGTGAAAACCCGACCGAGAGAACATACCTCTCACTGCGAAAGTTCTTGAAACTTTGGCAACTTGCAGGCCTAGTCAGCTTATGATCCAACATATAAATCTTTCTTTTATGAACTACTTCTGAGAACAAAGGCAAAGACATTTCCATTTAACTTCCAGAACTGCTTTATCCTATTCAAGACATTAGCCCATTGACTTTGGCCTAACCTATTGCACTGAATCAACTTCTCTGGTGAACTGGTAACTGTAATATTAGTTTTATTAACTTATGCCTTTTTGCTCCTACTTCCAATGCTCTGAATGCCAGTTTGCTCCTCCTTCAAAGTAGTTTAAATGCCTCAGAACCTGATACTGTGAAGTACTGAAGTATATTTTTGTGCGATATAGATTGCCTCCTTCTAGTGAATGTTTTCTAACTGACTGTGAAATAAATTAATAATAAGTGTTTTACCAAGACACCTTGAGTATAAGAGTCTATTTTAATATGTGTAATTATAGACCTCTGAGTAACACCCTTACTGCTCACATTCCCTCTTGAGATAAGCCTGGCTGCTCAGCAACACTACCACAAAACTGTGTAGTACAGACTTATACCAAGGGTTGGTTTTGCTTACACCTGTAGTCCTAGTTGTGTGTAATGGTCCCAAAGGGTACTGCATACAAACTCTGCCTAACAATATCCTTATTAACCTTTTAAAAAAATTAGATACTATACTCTCTAAATTATTATGGAACCAAAAAACACCAGGAATCGCCATCAACAAACTGGAACTTCCCAAACATGCTTGTGGGGTAAAGTTTCCTGACTTTTTGTTAGTATCACAGAGCATTTGGTCTTAAATGTCCCTGTTCCTCTATTACGAGAATCACCTATTAGATGCTCCCACGTGGATTATTATAGAAGCCAATTTAATTGCTTCACTTAACCTCCCTCATTTTCTTCTTACCTCCACCTGGCCAAATATTTCTTCCTACCCCTCCTTACATTTTTTCAAATCTATTTGGAGCAAACTCCCAATTAGCTAATTTTCTAAAACTGATTTAGATAATATGTTCTTCTGGTTTAATAAATCCATTTATAATAAAGCAAATCCCACTATTTTCAACAGATGGTATTTGTCTGGTATTAAACAAATAAAACATCCATTCCATAATGTTATAGCAATTCCTTTTGCACAATTATGTTATCAATACAATATTCTTGACTCTGATTTGACTTTTCATCGCTCTCTTCAAGTCCATCTACAAATTTCCTGCCTTATCTCAAAAGTGTACTTCACCTTTATTAACCTCAATGCTTAATAAAACCGAGTCTGCAGAGTCACTGCAGTTGGAAGCAGCATTGCAAACACTTGTGCGAGCTAGGCAGTCTTTCGTTGCTGCCTTTGTTGAGGAAGAGGAGGAGCAGCAAAAAACCCTGACTTGGCACAGAGCGCCGCAGAGTCACTGCAGTTGGAAGCAGTTAGAGGCAGAGAGGGGTGCTGATCTCTATATTCTATCGGAGACCCCGCTGAGCCCAGTGAGCAGTTGAGCGGAAGGAGTGGCTCAAGGGGTCGGCATGGGTCTGAGTTTTGGGTGCAGGAGTTGTGGCTATGACCCTCTGCCCCCAGCAAGTGTACCCGATTGTGTAGCCGACAGCTGGCCTTTTGTTCCCGCTTCTCAGCAAGAGGGTGTGCAGGTGTGTGCTTCAGATACTTGAAGCAGAAGAATCCCTTACCACCTACCACTGCATGTCCTCTACACTCCTCTTGTCCAGTCCCCCCACTTGTGAACTTTGATCGCCTCAAGAAAAAACAGATACTGCTTGAGTAGCAATCTGGCACTTAGAGGGAAGAGAGGACACAGCCCACCCCCACATGCACAGGGAAAACATGGACCACCACATGCAAAGAAGGGCAAAAAGGACATAATGGGGCTGGGGTGCGCTCAAGCATTTTATTGTCTTAAAAGATAGGCAATAATCAAAAACATATATTAAACCTCTTTTTAAAGAAAGTTCCTATGTAAAATTTTGACCAAATAAGGCTCAAAGCCAATAATTTCAAGAACTAGGAGGCATCCATTTTGTGAAAAGGATAAGCCTCCTGTGCTAGTGTTAATTTCTGCCCTTGCAGCACTAATGAAGCAAAAGCCACCTGCTGGTAGCTTTTATTACACCGACTTTAGGTCATTATTGCCGGAGAACAGAGAATGCAGGCAGGAAGGCTGCTGCTAGTAAGTTATTTCATAAATACAACGTTGTTCTATTTATGATTGCGATGGTTAGAAAACCACATAAATCATAAATACAACAAGGTTGTATTTATAATTGCATTGACTTTTGCTTTGAGTCTCCCGGGCTTCTCCGCCCCGGGGGAATCAGTGAGACTCAAAGCAAAAGCCTGCGTAATCATAAATACAACGCGTTTGTATTTATAATTGCTGTGGTTTTCTTTTTAAGTCTCTGAAACAAGGTGCTCACCCAAGGCAGGACAGCATGAGCACACCCGAGCCACACACCTGTGGGACATTGTTAGCACTGACCCAGCAGCTTCCGGCGAAAGGGAACTCGCAGAATTCTGTGGGAACCAAGAGCCCACAGAACTCAGAAGGACAATGGCGGCTAGAGGTGGTAAAGTAAGATCAAACAGACCACACTCAAAACATTTACATCAAGCCAAACGACCCACACAGACAAAGCAGAGGACAAACTGAAGGAACAGATGCCGACACAGAAGGACTCTGAACCGGGCAATCGGAAGATTCTAGAGGCGATTGCAGTGCTGCAAACAAAGTTGGAAAGCAAGATAGATGCGGTGGCAATCGATTTGGCACTGCTGCACCAAGATGTCCACGCAATTGCAGAACATACTGGTAAGCTGGAGGAACCGGTGAAAGAGAACACGTAAGTGAGAGTGCAGATGGCAAAAGATGTGGATGCCCTCAAGCAAAAAGTGAAGCTGCTGGAGGACAGGGCAGAGGAGGTGTGCCGGAAGGAATTGAATGAAAGAACCTCACCACCTATGTGGAAAACCTACTGTTGCAGGAAATTGGTGCAGGAGAACTCTCTCAGGGGTTCACATGTGAGAGAGCGCATGGCTCCCTCATAAGAAGACTGCCCCCGGGCACCCCGCCCAGACCAAGATAGCCAAGGTGCTTAATTACAGAGATAGGGAAAAGATATTGGCCTTCTCCAGAGCAGGGGGAATGATACAAAGAGACTAAGCCAGAGTTGTTGTGTATCCGGACTATTAATTTCAAGTTCAGAAGCGGAGGGCATAGTAATCTCCACTAAGGTTAGACTTGGAAAGGCGGGACTCAAGTATATGCTCATATACCCTGCGAGATTGAAAGTGATTTACAATGGCAAATCCATGTTCTTCGATTCGCCTGAGGAAACGCAGGAATGGATGGACACGACACAGCTGCCCGATGTACTGGAGACCGGCCAAAGACCTGGACAAAGTTGATGGAGAAGGTACGGGACGGGGACGCCATAAGACAAACAAGCGACCAGGCAGTGATGTGGACCCCACGAGGCAATCTATGGTGACATGGGAATGTAATGGCTGGAAATGTTGTGTCAATAGTGCTGGAGCAGAACGGAGACTATGGACAACCGGTAGTGTATGCGTGTGCAAGCACTATACCTCCACCACCTCTTAGGTAGTTGAGGGCTGAGGTTCAGGGCCTGCCTGTAGGGCACCAGGAAGCTAGTCTTACAAGAAGGTGGAATGGAGCGGAAACTGGATTATCCCAGCATGCATGGCATAGCATGTTTGAAGTGGGGGGGTGTGAGGGGGCGGGGGAGGAGGGGGTAGGTGGGTTGTTGAGGGGGAACCTGTCACGGTTAATAGTGGATTGCATCGAACTCCTGCTTAGGTATGCCACAGGCTGGTGGACTCACTAACTCTCTGACATATACAATAATGGCTAATACAGTCAAAATCATGACTTGGAATGGGAGAGGTCTTAATAACTATGTGAAGCAGAAGAGAGTGAGTATGTATATTCGAACGAACAAGGTTGGGATCGCGCTGCTGCAGGAAACGCACTCAGATGGTGGGCAGAAGCAAAAAAATTGGAAAGGGCATGGGGGAGTGAGGGTGGGCTCGGCGTACTCAATTTATGCGAGGGGAGTCCTCATTTGGATAGCCCCCAATATACCATTCAAAGTATTGACGGTGAAAACTGACAATGAAGGTAGGATGGTGCTGGTGCATGGGCTCCTAGAAAACCGTGAGTGAATACCTACGCCCCTAATCATGACGCTACAGTGTTCTTTAAATCATTGTATGCAAGATTGGGCCCATACAGAAGTAGCACTTTGATTTTGGGAGGGGACCTCAATTGCACAATGGACCCGGTTATGGATATGTCTGACTCTAAGCATAAGCGCCCACCCCCCCCGGGTAAGGTATTGAACTCGCTGGTAAACCACTTCAATTTACGCGCCATGTGGAGGGCTGAGCATGGAGAGGCGAAGGGGTATTCCTATTATTCGGCGCTGCATAAAGTGTACACCAGAATAGATGATATGCTTACTGATGGAGAAAGCAGTTTAGAATTCTCAGAGATGGAACACTTGGATAGAATACTATCGGACCACTCGCCACTAGTGGCGAGGTGGAGAGTTTCTCCCCCTAGACCACCGATTCCTATGTGGAAATTGAGAAGCGAAGCGTTGCAGGACACCGCCTTTTCTGAACATGTCAGGAAAAACACTGTTGAATATATAGATATGAATGGAGTGTACAGAAAGTGGGCATAGTCTGTGAAGCATACAAAGTGGTTATCAGGGGATTGATGATAGCGGAATCAGGAGGGGTGCAGAAGTTTCTGTTAAGGAATTGGAGAAGACAGAGGAGGTATTGAAGCAGCGGGAGGGGGGCCCTGATAGGACAGGAACAGCTGGATGAGATGATAGCGCTAAAGCAAACTGTCCTAGCACAATGGGATAGGCTGGGGTAGTAAAATTATGCAAAGCATGTGGAGAGGAGTGTAGGAGATTTTCTTATTGGGGTAAATTTGGGATTTGGCAGTATTTTCTTACTGTAAAAATATTTGCTGTAATTTTGTGGTAAACTAGTCTTACATTTATAGTGGGTCTGGTAACACACTATTTTAGTGACCATATCTTGTTAGCCTGTATTGGCGGTAATTTTAGTGCTATCTTACTTTGCGGTATTTTCAGAATTATCTTATTCCTGTGGTATAGCGGTGAGAATGTTTTTTTTTATACTATAACCCCATCATAAAACAAACCTTTCCTTTCTATTAGAATGCGTTCTAGTCGCCTGTAGAGAGCCCCCGACTTGGAACACTCCTGAGAACCCAATGAATTTATTCAAGGCTGGCATTACTGGCTTATGTACATCCAGTAATCTATGTGCCAGATTAGGCATTACTGGCTTATGTACATCCAGTAATCTATGTGCCAGCTTAGGCACCACTTCCCATCAGCATGCAAGGAAGGACACACTCATACATTGCACACACATCCTTTACCTTGTAGATATTTATTACTGACTTTCTCTTGTTGGATATTTTAGTTAGTGGTAAATTGTTAAATACACTATTGCACTGATATGAGCCTCCCCTCTGTATTTCAATTACATGAATAATTCACAGATGCATGAATGACATTAAAATCTCAGTTGTTTTTATATATGCTTTGTATTACATGCCATTTATAAGTCACCAAATCTTACCATGTGTTATTTACAGCATCATCTGCAATATAAAAAAACAAAACAGGGATTCCAAGATGGTGCCTGTCGTGGAGGGCCACGTCTGACCGTCTCTCCTCTCCGGGCCTCTAAATAAAGCACCTCAATGAGGCTGAACGGATGATCCCGCACCAGATAGCCCAGCAGCGGGATGCTTAAGTTATGCGGCGTTCTGATGCCAAAAGGGACTTTCCAGCTGCAGAAGTGTGGGGCCAGGCCGGCGAGAGTCATTGAGGCGTTCTGTGGCAGCATCGCCCTTAGGGAGTTCGGAGGGTGCTCTGGAGGGGGGGGCCGCGGCCCCAGGGACACCCACCTGGGGGAGCAGGAGCTGCGGTCCGGCCGTTGACGAACACCGACATGGAGGAGGAGGCTGTGAGAGGGAGGAGAGCGGGAGCCTCGGACCCCCCGAGGCGGGACCCGGAGACGGGGGGCAGCGGACCCTCGGTGTGGAGCAGCCCGAGCCATAGTCGAGATCCGTCACCGGCGGTGATCCCCCTGCGGGCGGCTGATAGCACCTGGTCCAGCATCGGGCACTGGAAGGGAGGAGTATTGCCTGCTGCCGGGGGTGCGAGGAGACTTGGAGCCTGGGCGGGGAGCTGAGGGAGGCGGAGACCCAAGACCCAGCATCGGCGCCCGTGGCGCACAGAAGAGGTGAGAGTGGCAGCGGCTGGGGACCGCAAGACTTTTAGAAAGCTTTACGGTGGGGGCCGTGGGGTGGCGCCCCCCCTCTCTCCCTGATAAGGGGCCCAGCATTGGATATCATACCGGTCTCCTTTTAGGGGGGGCTGGCGGCCTGCGCCGGCCTACA
The DNA here is from genome assembly GCF_040938575.1 of Ambystoma mexicanum. Taxonomy (NCBI): domain Eukaryota; kingdom Metazoa; phylum Chordata; class Amphibia; order Caudata; family Ambystomatidae; genus Ambystoma; species Ambystoma mexicanum. The sequence goes on along the minus strand of NC_090934.1, from coordinate 384,422,820 downwards.
AGTCCAGCCCCAGAGACTTTTGGAAAACGCTGCAGCAGCCGCCGACAAATCAAAGCAGTCACAACAAGCAGGAAATTTGGGCACAGGGGATCATGCTTCAGTAGCTGGGCCTCGGACCTTGATAAAGACCGGGTGTCCCTGTGTACCCTCCCGGGGGTCTGCACGTGGGACAAGAGCGGACCCTACAGGACACACCATAACCAACCCCGGCAGTGAGCATAGATGTCCAAGACGTGGGCGGGCTCATCCACACGGCCCTCCCCGCCGAGAAACCAAGGAAAGAGCTTGAAGCAGCTCTGGGGGACGCAGGTTGCACCTGCGCCTGAGGTCTGCCCCCTCCCCGCTGGGCCCTAGCTCGACCAAAGGCAGGACGGAGTTGCCAACAATGAATAAGGCGGACATGCAGGCTTGCTTCAAGGATCTGCAATTGCAACTCTTAACATCTGTTCAAGAGCAATTTGCACTCCTGAGGGGGGAGATGGTGCAGTCGGTCCAGGAAATCAGACAGGATGTGACTAAATTGGGGGAGAGGACGGATTCCCTGGAAAGGAACCTCCAGCAACTCGAAGACGACACCCACAAATCAGAAGAGACTCTAGATAGGATTGCCCAGACCACTATGCTCCTTGAGCAGCAATGTGAAAACAGATCAAGGAGGTCCAATATCAGAGTCAGGAATCTGCTGGAATCAATAGGGGACCCCGATCTGAGATCTACAGTCACGCAACTATTTACGGAGATCCTAGCAACAGAAGGTGGCCTAGTGATTGGGATCGACCGTATCCACAGAGTGGGTCCTTCGAGAGTGGCGGAACCGGGGCTGAGACCCAGGGATGTGCTCGTGACCATGACGTCCTATGCACAGAGAGAGCAGATATTGAGGAAGGCTAGACACGCCCCCCAGATCAGAGTAAATGGCCACAAGGTGCAATTATATCAAGACCTGGCCCAGACCGCACTGCTTAAAAGACACCTGATGAGCCGGTGGTCCGACACTTGTCCGCAGCCCAGGTCAAATACCGATGGACCTTCCTTTTTGGTCTCCTATTTACCTGGGAGGGAACCCAACATAGGATCACGACCTGTGAAGGAGAGCGGCTGTTGGGCATATCCAGTGGAGCTGAGGGGACGCACCCGGATCCCCGGGGAAGACTCAGGGGGCAGAACCAACAAGAGGGATGGGAGATGGCCCGCAGAAAAGGGAGAGAAAAGAAGTCGAATCAAGCCGAGGGGCACACACCAAAAACTCGTCAAACCCAGAATGAACTAAGTCCCGCTGTATATCATCAGCGCGAGAAGAGATTTGCGGTTGATGCATCCGTCAGACACGCAGCAGGCCGGGAGAGGAATTTGGGAAAATGTGATGGAATCGTTAGTGGGGTTTAGGACTCCCCACAATATATTTGAGAGGGAAAACATGAGCCGGGAGCTCTGGTCATTTCTTCTCAGGGCATGTAGTAACCCGGCCCTGACCTCAGGGGCGTTGTTGGGGGGAGGGGAATGGTGGGGTTTTAAAGTTAAAGGCATCGAGAAGAATATTGGACAGGACACTACACTATTTACAATGGCTAAACGAGGCGTCCACTGCGAATCAAACTAATGGCCCTGCAATGAATAGGTGACAGTGTTGTCCCAGAATGTACGAGGTATGAATACCGCCATGAAAAGATCCAAGTTGGACAGACAGGCTTGGAAGCAGAAAGCGAACATTTTACTTTACCAGGAAACGCATATAAAGAGGAGCGACAAATCTTGCATTAAGATAAAGGTGGCGAGGCATGTCTTTCAGTCAAATGCAGATGGGAAGAGAGCTGGTGTCATGGTGGCTATCATGGACACTTTAAAACCCCAGATCCACGACCACAGATCAGATGGGGAAGGTAGATGTTTTTTTGAACATCACGGTTGAGGGGAGGCGGCTCACCCTGGCGTTGATCTACGCCCCTAACGTGGGACAGGAGGCATTTCTCAAGGACACGATGGGATTGCTCGAACAATTTGAGACGGGGGAAATCATTCTGGGTGGGGATCTGAATCCAGCCTGGGATCCCTCATTAGATAGGTCATCCAGGGACACCGTGGCCTCGAAAGCCCCTTCTGAGGCATTAAAGAAAGCATTCAACTCCCTTTCCCTGACTGATGCCTGGCGAGCACAGCATGGGGGTAGCCAGGGCTTCACTCATTACTCCCATGTTCACAATTCTCTATCGCGGATAGACTACATTTGGGTCTCTTCATCCCTTCTGGGCACAATCAGCGATGTCGAGACGGGCCCCATCGTTCTCTCAGATCATGCTCCAATAACCCTATCCCTAGCACTAAATGCTGGGGGACCTAAGATGTGGTCCTGGCGTTTCCTCTCTGAGGCCAAGGTCAAGGTCCCGTGTTGGCAGAAGAAATTCAAGATAAGATTGACACGTTCTTCATTGAAAATGACATGGGGGAGACCCCCCAGGATGTGGTGTGGGGCGCCTTTACAGCTGTCTTGAGAGGTGAATTAATTTCACTGAAATCTGAGAGACAACTGGGGCAGTGGGAGAGGGAGTTGGAGACCAGACTGCTAGAGGCACAGAAGGAGGCAGCGGCAAACCCGAGCAGGGATAAAAGGCGGGCCATGCAACACATCCAAGGGCAGCTGGAACTCCTACACACCCGCAAGGTGGGTTAAGCCCTCATGAAAGCGAATCACAGATACTACTTCCATGCCAACAATGCGGACACTCTTCTGGCTCGCCAGCTCAGGGAAGAGGCCAGGGAGAGATCCATCCTGGCATTGGTGGACCCCCCGGGGGCCCGGAAAACGACGAACAACAAAATGGGGGAGATAATGAGATCCTTCTATCAGGACCTGTACACAACCAGTGTCCCTTCTGAGGAGGATCAAGAAATATACCTTCAGGGGCTAACCCTTCCGTGCTTGTTCCTACAGACCGATAGCTCTTATTAATCTGGATGCCAAACTCTATACGAAGATCTTAGCGAACAGGCTGTCGGAACATCTGCCCTCCCTGATAGATGCGGATCAATCGGGCTTTGTGCCTACAAGGCAGGCAGCGGACAATACCAGGAGAATTTGTCATATTATAGAAAAGGCCGAACGCACTGACATGGAGGCTGTGTTGGTCGCCTTGGACGCGGAAAAAGCGTTCGACCATGTCATGTTTTTCGAACTATGTCACATATGGGCTTTGGGTACTCCTACATGGGGATGCTAAAAGCAAATTACTGAAGCCCATCCCTGAGAATCGCCGTTATGGTCTCCTGTCCAAGGCGGTAGCCCAGATGAGGGGCACTAAACAGGGGTGCCTCTTGTCCCCCCTCCTGAACGCTCTGTTTTTGGAGCCTCTTCTAGCTAGGATACATCAGCAGCGCTCACTCAAGGGGTTGCAGATGGGTGGGCTGGAGCACAAATCAATGGCCTTCGCTGATGATATGTTGCTGGTGCTGACAGATCCGACCAGGTCTCTACCCGCACTAATGAACAAACTGACAGTATTTGGTGCCAATCAACAAAGCGAAATCTGAGATACTGAATCTCTCCGCCAACCCCGAGACCATCTCCACGCTGGCCCGAGACCAGGGGGTCCAGCTAGCAAAAGGAAAGATCAGCTACCTTGGGGTGAAGCTCACCCCCAAGACGAGCCAACTGTTTGCCGCAAACTACCCAGACTTACTTAGCCATCTCCAAGAGCTGCGGGCGAGATGGACGCCCCTTTCCACATCATGGTGGGGATGCATGGCGGCGGTGAAGATGACGATCCCCAAAAAGTCCTTTATTACTTCCAGGCTCTTCCAATCAAGATTTCCAGATCCTTCTTTCGATCGCTAAATAAAATGACATCTGCATATGTATGGAAGCGCAAAAGACCGAGGGTGGCAATGGCCACACTGACAGCGGCGGTTCGAGAGGGGGGCATGGCCTTTCCCCACTTCAAGCGCTACTACGAAGCAGTGCAGCTGCTAGTCCTTAAAGAATGGGTGGCAGATTGTCCTCAGACCAAGGGGGGTGATGCAGGACATAGCAGTTGCAGGGGGCCCGCTCTCGAATCTTTTGTGGTCTCGCAAGAAGTATAGGCAAATGAACACTCGAATAAGTGAGATCCTGGGCGCCCCCCTCGACGCATGGGATGCGGCGGTAAGGAGAGGAAATTTGACGATGCACCCTTCCCCTTTCATGCCGCTATTTCACAATCCTGATTTCCCACCGGGTATGGACCCAAAGGCCTTTACATCATGGAAACAGGCGGGCTGCATCAGATTTGGAAACATGTACAAAGCCAGAACTATCAGGACGTTTGAAGATTGTGTACAAGAGTTGGGAGTTGCGAGAACAGAGAAATACCGCTATGCTCAATTGATTCACTGGCTGTCTTCTAGAACCAATGAAGAGGCAGCAACGAGAGACCTTACGCAATTTGAAACTTTCCTGATAATGGATCCGGGCACAAGTGGCCTGATCTCCAGTATCTACGCACACCTGAACTCGCAAGGGGAAAAAGTAAAGTGGCTGTATATGAGGAGGTGGGAGGGGACGCTGGGGATAGAAATTCCACGCCCTCATTGGGAGCGAACCTAGCGCAATGTGGTCACCCTGACAAACTCCATTCACCTGAGAGAAATGTGGCAAAAAGTCCTGCTCCAATGGCACATCACCCCTAAGAGGCTGAAGGATATGTATCCAGCTACGGATGGGCTTTGTTGGCGGGGTTGCCATCAGGAAGGAGACTGGAAGCATATTTGGAAGACATGCCCGAGTATCATTCCCTTCTGGAACGATGTTAAGGTGCAAGTGGGGAAAATGGTTCAAGGGGCAGAGGGCCTGGGCGATAGCATATGGCTAGCCGGCATCTGGGACCCTGCACAGAAAACGTACACTAAGCGCCAACAGAAGATGTTTATGGTATTGGTGGTGGCGGCCTGGTTAGTTATAGCTCAAGGTTGGAAGCAGCAGATGCCACCGAGCCAGGCTCCAATGGCTAAGAAAGGTATGGCACTTTATATCTATAGAGTGGGTAACAAGTAGGCTGCAGGGCGCCACCGAGAACTTTCATACGAACTGGGGTCCCATTTTACAAAATCTTCAGAGTGGTTATATGCTCCAATGGTGCCCTCATAGCATTCATATTCTTAATTTGTTTTGAAGCTGCAATTTAGTGTCCAAGTCATACGAAAGGTTGTAAAGCTAAATCGTCTCGAGTCAATGGGAAGGAGGAGGGATGAGGGGAGGGGGATGTTGGTATAGTTGCTTCGTGTTGGTATGAAAATTCAATGAAAAAGATTTTTAAAAAACAAAAAAACAGAACAAGCAGGTATTTTGCAAACATGAATTAATGTTCCCACACTTTGAACATATAGAGAACAACACACATATAATATCCCTAACCTCTCTACACTGCAATAAATCTTAGCCACATACGTATGGCATACAATCTGTTCCTCACTTAGCACTTCTTACAAAGGCCAGTATTCTTTGAAGTCCCTGCATGACCTCGCTGTGTTTCCCAATCCAGTCTCAGTGCGAAACTTCCCCGTATGTGTGTGGGGAGCACCAACTGATTAGATTCACAGTCATTGTCAACCCTTTTCGAGACAACACCGTCCGTCTGTCTCCTGAACCCAGCATGAACTGCCAACCCTCCTTCTTTCTCTCCTTTAGGAAAACTCTGATTCAGCCCTTTATTGACGTGGCTTGTCTGCCTACAATTTCTACCAATCATTATAAAAAGAATGTGCCCTGTGCCATCCTTCATTTTCAGAACAATGAAATCTTCATGTCCAGAGTAACTGTTTCGTTTTGCTTCCTGCATCTTGCATATTTTCTGTTCTCCACAAGCTGAAGAAAATGCTAGTGTTCATTTTCTCATGTAAATTGACTTTTAAACAGTGCACCCAACACATGTACTGTACCTCATTTTGCATAGAAGACTACATTATCATGTTAGAAATTAGCATTTTAGTAAGGTTAGTAATGTTAATCAGTTATGTATTTTAATTTAGTCTTTACACATGAAGCATCCAATATACATTGTGCATCTCATTATTTTAACCTGGCAGCACACTAAGCTTTTCTATGTGTGGTCTGACTGCCTGCATTTTCAAACTGGGCCTGTCTGTGTATTTTATATGCTGGCAAAAAAAGCTATATGCTGGCAAAAAAGCTATATGCTGGCAATATAAATGCTCTATATATGTCCTTACATATACCCTCCTTTTTCCGACAATTCTGGCTAGCCAAACCCACAAGTGGAGGAAACCCAAATTCTTCCTCATTTTTCCTTAGAATGTGTGCGTATTGGGATATCTTTCATTTCCCATTGTTGCTAATATTATAAGTAACATCCTCATCTTAATAGACAAAATAACCAGCCATTCTCCCATCACTAACATCAATACTGCCAAGCACACCATAGTGCGTTCCACCCAGGTTCCCCAGTTAAACATATCAACCTCCGTTACACCCAAACTACTAAATGTAAAGTTATTCTTCCTCAGATTCATCTTAATGGTGTGCTTTTCCTTATGACTCAATTAGAATTCTACATCCGGATCAATCGGCAATGTATTCCTTTGAAAAAACTCAATGTTTTCCACTTGGCTTTCCCAAATATCATTTGCAATATGGAATAGTGTTAGAACCCCAACCGAGACGATTGTATCTTTTGGAACCTGCAAGTAAAATACATTATATTTCAATTGCTTGACAACAAACATTCCATGATTCAAATGTGTGACAGTGTAATTTTTCACAGAAGTGCTGACTAACCATCTATTTTTAACCAGTTTAGCATGTGCTAACTCCTCACGACCCAAATTGCTAATGACCACTTCACATCCCCCAGATACACCTGGATCAGGTTTTAAACTACAGATAGCATCTGTAGCATCAGGAACAAATGGTTTACCTGGACAGATGTAATTTTGTTCTTTAAACCTTATACATAGTTCCAGATTTGGAATCAAGTAAGCCTCAGGCTCCCATGACTGAAATGCCACCACCTCTGGAGTTTTAATTTGTATGTATTTCCCCTCTTGCCAAAACCCCACATTATGTACCCACTTAGCTTGGTAAATAAGTTCAGGATCTATATATGGAATGCACAGCAAAAACCCTATTTCCATTCTTTCCAAATTCACATATAGTGGCATTGCACTGCACATTTCAAATACAACTTTCACCTGCATCACTTCTATTTCCCTTTTTGTGATCCTCTCCATCATCTGATGAACAATGTCTTGCGAAACAAAATATAACGGTATATGTCCTTGAATGAATTGGGAAATTGCAGTTTGACCCTCCCTTATGTAATTTGTCAACAACCTATCAAGAGGATTTATTACATTCATAATATCGTTCAATATTCGGTCATGTTTAATTATCACCTTTGTGCTGTGTTGTAGAATTTCAGCCTGTTCATTTAGCAATACAATAGTCTCATTAACAAATTTCACTTGCTCATCCAATCCACCCCTAATTCCATCCAAATCCTTTTGGATCATGTCCAGATCATAAGTCAGTTGTTGTGCTTTGGCACTCAATGTCCCTACTGAAATGGCATTAGCTGTTGACATCGTAGTACCTATTACAGCTCCAATAATAGACATTACCAAAGAGACCACAAGCAGTACTGCCCCTCTATTTCCCCTCCTTTTCTTTACATCCACTGAATTCACGAATGTCTTTTCTAATTGCATTACCATGTCTCTTATTGTCTGGCTAGAATTGAGAAAAGAGGACGCTAAGCAATCTCGAGTCTGATCAGTCACAATTCCAGTTTTGTTAATAAATCTTTCAATCAAATTGTCAGGGTTCATGTGTATGTAAATGTTCTGGAAAATTAACCTCCTGTTACCCATAATAAACCCAGGCGCTTCCTCCACTACCATGCCAGATGCTGCTCCAGGTTCAGTGATAACCTGCGCTCCTGTGGCTTTAAGACTCCCAACAATCATAAGGATCATCATCCATGTTGCTGGTGCAAAAATCATTGTCATCCGTCCTGCAGACCTAGTCTTCGCCCCCGCTCGGTGCTTTTTTGGGACTTCCTCCCGTGGACTCCAGGACTCCATCAATTCTCACGTCTCCGGTCCTGCGACCTCTGACCCCAACCAAATGTCAGTTACTTGTCTAAATTAAATAGAAAAGGGACAGATTAAGTACATAGCATAATACCAATTTCACCCTTTCTACCACTTTACCAAACAAAAAGTGGTCCGAAACATTCCAATTGACTCTTCCGACATCTGCAACTAAACACATGTTAGAGAAAAAATAATAATATACATATGACATTATCATATATCAAAATAATTTTTATGTAGAACATTTCAGCATTGTACCATAGTAAATTAACCTAATTCATCACCTTCTACCAATATGTACTGTTCAAATTTTTCCCAACTGTGGTACTTTCATTTATATTTATCTCCACACTAAACATTGTATCCAGTTTATTTTTTTATGGCGTGAGACACTATGAAAATAGTCACTGCGTCTTTCTCTCCATCTCCATGTACTCAGGACACTTAAGCGGTCTCTACTTGCTCAAGCCTCCTGATTTCATGTTTGGGGTGACGGCTTAATTTGATTAACATGAACAAATTGTTCTGTCACCATTTCACCCTCTGTCTTTAATATCTTCTAAACTACCGGGGACACCTTATCCACTATCTGAAATGGTGGCCTTGCCATGCCGCAAGAAATTTTGAGTTTTTATGTTTACTTTTTCCAAAATGAAATTTATATACCATATCACCTACATTATACTCTTTCACAGATGTCTTTTTATCATAATATGACTTTGCATCAGCAGCTCTTTCCAAATTTCGCTGCACAAATGCAAATGCATGTTGTAAATGCTTCCTCAGTTCTTCCACATATTGGTGAACTGTAGATGCACTCACAAGTGTCTGCTCATGTGTCCTTTATAATAAATGTTGTGGCAGTACCATTTTCCTTCCTGTTAACACCTCATGAGGACTGATACCTGTCGCTTTAGCAGGAGTCAATCTAATTGCCATCAATACCAGAGGTAATCGTAAAACCCAACTGGAACCTGCCTCCGCTACAAACTTCTTTAATATCTCCACAACAGATCTGTTGCAACGTTCAATATTTCCAGAAGAGGTGGGCCGGTATGCAATATGCAGTTTCCTTTTCACCCCTAATATCTGCCACACCTGGCTCATTAAGGTGCTTGTGAAATGACATAATCTCACCCCATTCAGCAGCAAAGATCTGCACTTTATTGTTCATGGCGAACGTGGCCCATTCCAGTGCCGCTATTTCCCAGATTTTCTGGTACCAGTCCTGACACCTAGGTACCTCCGGCCCCTCCATCTTTGGGCTATTAAGAACATAGCCGTCAGAACCAATATAGTTTTAGCCTTTTCCCTTCCTCTCGGGTCTCCCTTCCCCAAAGCCTTTCGATTGCCTAACAGGATTTGCACTGGTGTCCTTTCGTCTATCTCCCCGAAGGCTTGCTCCTGCGCCTTTCGTATCTCATCCCAGAAAGGCCCAATTAAGGGGCAATTCCACCAGATGTGTTCTGCTGACCCCGCCTTCCCACAGCCCCTCCAGCATCTCTCCGACTTTTTTGGGAACATCCTATGGATTCGGACCGGGGTGTAATGCCACCCGAATAGTATTTTATACCAGATTTCTTACAATTGGGACGCTTTAGCCACTTTGGGAATCCTACTCCATAGTTTCTCCCATTCCCCCCTGGCAATCTCCCGCCCAAGGACTTGTTCCCAGTTACTCATATAGGTCCAGTGCGTGCCTGCATTGTCTCGATGTAAGATTTTGTAGATGTTGGATATGAGGCCTTTTGTTACATCGTTAGTGAGAAGGAATTTCTCAAAATGCATGGGCTTCCGTGTGGCTGCCAATTTACCCCTGGGTGTAGAAGCCAATGCCGTAACTGCGCATAGCGCAACCTTTCTCCCTCCTGCACCGCAAATTCCCTCTTGCAGTCATAGAAAGATAACAATTCCCCTCCGCGAAACACATCCGCCAGTTTTCTACAGCCTCCTTCGCACCACTTAACAAATGCTCCCCTTTCTAGGTCTGGGGTGAAGTCTCTATTCTCGAATATGGGCGTGAAAGGAGAAGGGAAAGTGATAATCCCCGCAGACCCCGCTAACCTGTCCCACGTGTCGGCCATACGTTTAGCAATAGAGCTCTCATACAGGTGCCGGGGCCTATGGTACCTAGGGAGCCACAACACCTCCGCTAAATTACGGTGCGCCACCGCTCTGTCCATCCTCACCCATATCTTGTCGTGCACTTCCTCCTCTCTCCTCAGCCACTCCCTGATGATGCGGATTTGGGTTGCTTCGTAGTACCGCCTAAAGTTCAGCAAGGACAAACCGCCCTCCCCCCTGGCCGTCATCAAAAGCCTGATACCCACCCTAGCTCTCTTCCCCTCGTAAATGAAACCCTTAGTCAGCGCTTCCAATTCTTTAAAGAAATTCACCGGAATCGGCTGTGGGATCGCCTGAAATAAATATAACAGCCTCGGAAGAATAACCATCTTTACCGCGGCCATCTGCCCCAACCATGACACCCTGAGGCCACGCCACCTTCGGAAGTCTTTCTGGATTGCTTTAAGAAGGGGGGGGAGATAAGCCCCATACCAGCCTGCAAGGGACGCCGTGATTTTCACCCCCAAGTACCGAGTCCCCCCCCCCGGGCTCCACTGAAAAAGGGTGCTCTCCCTCAGCCTGTTCTGCTCCGTCTCCCCTAATGTTAGATTTAACACCTCTGACTTGTTGGCGTTGATTTTTAAACCCGAGGCTTCCCCAAGACTCTATTCTTTTTGGTAACCCAAATCTTGAAAATATGATTTACCAGCAACGTAGCTGCTGTTTGCGCACTACAATCTGGTGCAGGAATACACTCTACCCATTTCGACATCAAACAAACCACGGACAAAAGATAACGGTTTCCCCTACTCAACCTCTTAACAGGCCCTACATAGTCAATTTTTAAATCTGACCATGGAAGGGTTAAACCTCTTCACTAGTGGAGCTCTATGCATTGGTGAAGCAGGTTTAAATTGTGCACATGCCAGGCACCCTCTGGTGTATAATTCCACATCTTCTTTTTGCGCCTTAATCAAATCTTGATCTGGTGTATCATAACTCCATTGCACTACTGGTTGTTCTACCTCTTTTGGAGCTTTGTAGCGTGTAACTGCATCTATTTGTATTTCACCAATTAAGTGTTCAATGGTTAACAACTCTCCCGTAACAGCTCCAATCCTGGCTAATTGATCTGCTTTATCATTTCCCTCCTTATCTTCTCCTGGAGTTTTCAAATGTCCACGAATTTTCCTCCCGTATACTGTTAAATCATTCTATGACATTAACAGGCCGATTCATGGAAATAATGTGCGCTGAAATTTTCGGCGCAAGCGTGCGAATCGCAGCGAAACCCGCGCACAGCGATTCATGGAAGTCCGTGTGCAAGGAAATCCCAGGATGTGCGCCAGAATACTGCATGGCGTGCGCTAAGCGCACAGCGAAAGCGCACATAGCGCGGCACACACAACAAAAGTAGGCGTAACACAGGGCGTGACACGCGGCATGGGAACAGCGAGTGAAAATGAGGGCGTCACGGGGGAAGTACAGGAGGCAAGTGCGCGGAACGCCCACACGCTCGCCTACAACACGTATTCATGGAATCGAATAGGGCAAACCAGCGAACGGGCAAAGACGTGCACAGGCCTAAACACGTCCGCCACACGAAGGCAGGCGGTAGCGTCCCTGCGCATGAAAGAAATGTGCGCCAAAATGTGCGCTAACAAAAAGGACGTATATACAGCCATGATGAATGTCCCATACTGTGGCCCTCTAGGACAAATGACGTGCAAAGGGGTACGCGACAAACACTGACACCCGCTGTGTGGAAAAATAGCGTGTGCGTGTATTTTGGGGGTGTGCGGGAAGTTTCACATGCGATAGGCCTTGGGCGAGCGGGGTACGTGTAAATCTGGGGTGCGCGGGAAGTTTCACACGCGATTGGCCTGGGTACGTGTATTTCAGGGGTACGCAGGAAGTTTCACACGCGATTTTGCTGTCAGAGCGGGGAACGTGTATTTCGGGGGTGCGCGGGGGGTCCTACACGTGAATTGGCAGTGTGGGTCCCCCCAGGTGTCCCCTCTACCCCCTCCAGAGGGGACTACCCTGCACCCCTGGTCATGTCCCGCAGGAAGCCCATCCACCATGGGCATGCCCCCAGCCAAGGCACATGTCACCTTGCAATATGATCAACAACTCATGTCCCCCTGCACCCCCAACCCCCAGCAGTCGGGGGCACCTATCAGCAGGCCCCCACTCATGTCCCGCTCATGTCCCCCTGCACCCCCACCCCCAGCAGTCAGGGGCACCTGCCAGCAGGCCCCCACTCATGTCCCCCTGCACCCCCACCCCCCAGCAGTCAGGGGCACCTGCCAGCAGACCCCCACTCATGCCCCCCTGCACCCCCACCCCCCAGCAGTCAGGGGCACCTGCCAGCAGGCCCCCACTCAATGCCCCCTGCACCCCCCACCCACCAGCTTTCAGGGCACCTGCCAGCAGGCCCCTACTCATGTGCCACTCATGACCCCCCTGCACCCCCACCCCCCAGCAGTCAGGGGCACCTGCCAGCAGGCCCCAACTCGTGTCCCCTTGCACCCCCACTCCCCAGCAGTCAGATACACCTGCCAGCAGGCCCCAACTCATGTCCCCTTGCACCCCCAGCTTTCAGGGGCACCTGCCAGCAGGCCCCCACTCAATGCCCCCTGCACCCCCCACCCCCCAGCTTTCAGGGGCACCTGCCAGCAGGCCCCTACTCATGTGCCACTCATGTCCCCCTGCACCCCCACCCCCCAGCAGTCAGGGTTACCTGCCAGCAGGCCCCCACTCATGTCCCCCAGCACCCCCACCCCCCAGCAGTCAGGGGCACCTGCCAGCAGGCCCCCACTCATGTCCCCCAGCACCCCCACCCCCCAGCAGTGAAATGGCAATTCCATGACACAAACCAAAAGTCAACTATGTACATCAACACATGTCCGCCACACGAAGGCAGGCGGTAGCGTCCCTGCACATTAAAAAAATGTGCGCTATCAAAAAGCACGTATATACAGCTCTGATGAATTTCCCATACTGTGGCCCTCCAGGACAAATGACTTGCAAAGGGGTACGCGACAAACACGGACACCCGCTGTGTCAACAATAGCGTGTATTTAGTGGGTGCGCGGGAAGTTTCACACGCGATTGTGCCTGGGCGAGCGGGGTACGTGTACTTCAGGTGCTTGCGGGAAGTTGGGCTTGCGGGAAGTTGGGCTTGCGGGAAGTTGGGCTCGCAGGAAGTTTTACACATGTGAGCGGGGTATGTGTAAATCTGGGGTGGGCGGGGAAGTACAGGAGGCAAATGAGCGGAACACCCACACGCACGCGCCAAAAAAGACGCACTAATCCAGAAACACGTACACCAGTAGGAAGCAGGCGTACATGGACCCGCGCAGCATAAAAGTGCGCGCAAACAACAAGCAAGCTCAGACGCCAGGATGAACATACTGTTCCTAGCAGCAGTGGTCGTGGGATACCGCAGGAGGAGGAGGAGGATAGTCAGGCCCAGAATTTTCACACCCAGAACCAGCCTTTTCGGGATGCCTGATGACCAGGTGTATGGGAGGTACAGGTTTCCACCTCACATAATACTCGACCTGGTCAGTGAGTGGGAGCATGACCTCACATCACCCACCCTCTGCTCCCAAGCACTCAGCCCCCTGGAGAAGGTCCTCAATGTACTGCACTTTTTGGCCACCGGATCATTTCAGCGGACAAGTGCCATAGTGGGGGGGGGGGGTGTCACAGGCCACACAGTCACGCTGCCTACACCAGGTCTTGGCCATCATGACTGCACGCCCATCAGTCCGCAGGCACATATACCTGCCCAGAACACCTGCAGAAAGGCAGGCTGTTGTCCAGGATTTCTACGGGGTGGCACAATTCCCCAAAGTCCTAGGTGCCATTGATTGCACCCATGTGGCCCTACGTCCCCCCAGGGCATCAGAGCACATCTATAGAAACCGCAAGCACTGGCATTCCATCAACGTGCAGGTAGTATGTGATGCCAAGGGAATCATCACCTCAGTATATGCCAACTATCCAGGGTCCACCCACGACAGTTTCATTTACAGAATGTCAACCCTAAACCAGGACCTAGAAGCTGGGCGGCATGGCGATACATGGCTGCTTGGTGAGTATAAATGCCACAGTACATGCATGCATGCCAGATACTGAGTAATGTCACAACCCCACTAATGATACCCATCACCAGCTCCCCAGGGGACAGTGCCTACCCTCTGAGCACCCACATGATGACACCAATTCGGAACCCCACCACGCCACCCTAGGTAAGATACAACACAGCCCATATTTCAACCCAGGGCATAGTGGAGCGCACATTCAGAGTGCTCAAGTCACGCTTTCGCTCCCTTGACCGTTCTGGTGGGCAGCTGTTATACGCTCCCCCAGTAGTGTGCAGGATCACAGTGGCAGCATGTGTCCTGCACAACGTTGCAACACGCCGGGGCCTGCCGGTGGACATGGTGGTGCCCCCACATCCCCAACCACATGCACGCCCGCTGCGCATGGGAGGGGAAGGGCACGGGGTGAGGCAGCCCGAACACAGTTGGTGGCTAATTACTTCACTTAGAATAACACCCCTGTGGAGTGCACACAGCCCTGCCACATACTAGCTGACAATCAATGATGATGACATGAGGGACAGTCAACTGTCACAACCATACCATCGTGAGATTGGTCACCTGGAAGTGTCACAATGTGTCCATCCCTACCTACAGAAACACCACCAATGCTGTGTCATCAAAAGACGCATATGCTGCTAAATGCATGACCCCCTTGCAAAATACAACATAAGTACAGTGCCATGTCACCCAACCCCTCCCCAGTACTGCCACCCAACACACCATGGCATGTCATGCTATGTGAGAGCAAACAAAGCAATCCCAAAAACCTGACACAAGTGTCACAAAGTACAGTGTCCCTAATGGAAACTGGCCACACACAATATGCTCCTAGTAATGTTGAACTAACAACACACATGACCAAATACTTACCAACTAAACAATGCATCTAGACAAGTTCAAACATTTCTAAAACATGACGGTACTAAGTTAAAGTAGTCGTAGTCATACAACCTGAATATGCCACCAGATCGCCCCCTTCAAACTGTATTCTTGCAGCCTTCAAAACTGGTCTGTGTACTGCATACAACATGAACTCCATCTCCAAAGTAGACGGCCTTGTGAAGACATGAGGAATGAACCTGCAAATTCAGAGGGAGACATGGAAGCAAAATCATACATTAATGCACCATGCAGTGTACAATACAACAACAATATACGCAAGGAATGTCGACACAGTATTGACTACAGACTGCCTACACAGCTCATGGGAGCCCAAAGTCACTGTGTACATCACTGTCACTTGGTCACACCCTTTGCAAGCCCATGGAAACGGGAAGCAGGAGGGGTGTGTGTCTCATGAACCCAAGCATCTAACCCAAACTCAGGACAAGCCTGCATGTGCCCAGCCGGAATACAGTGGATGCCCACGGGAGCCACACAAGGCAACACACTGTCAAATTATTTTTTTCAAAAATGGCCATGTGGGGGCTGGAGGGGGGGGGGGCACCCAGGAGGTCCGAGGACAGGGTGCGCACCAACAGCCACCTGTGTGGATGTTGGGGGAAAAAAACACCTCCATGGGCTCATGGCCTGCACGGCTATGCCAATGTGGGAGAATTGCTGCCATCGCCCTCATGACCCTCTGCTGCTGCATCAGGAGGTGGTGGTGCTATGGGAGGCAACCCACGCAAAGCCCTGGTATGGTCCTCCATGGCAGCAAGCATGCGGGTGTGGAAGGTCTTGTTCTGGAGGATTATAGTGCAGAGATCCCCATGCAACACCTGACGTGATGCCCGGATCTCCTCCCGAGTTGCCTGCATCTCAGCTGAGAGCGTACTTGTGAGGTGCTCCAGCCGCTGTTCTGCCATAAAATTAACGGAAGTCTCAAGCTCAAGAAGAGTCTGCCTGAGGTTATGGAGTTCTTCACTCAGGGCTTCCCTGTGGGCCTGGGACTCTATTGAGATGCATTGGCGCAGAGTCTCCAGTGCCGCCCATCGGTCCCTGTTGGACGCCAACATGTCTTCCCTGTGTGATTGGCAAATGGAGTCTGTTGCCTGCTGTAGTTGCTCCATCTGCCTTTCAGGGTCGATAATGGAAGTGGCCACCCTCTCCATTGCCTGAGCCATCATTTCAACTGATGCTGACTGTTGGGTTGCCATAGCGTACATGGAGTTCTCCCATACGCTATTGCCTTGTGGCGTACGGCCACCGCGTCGACGGGCACCACACCTGTTTGGGGCAAGGCGATGTGCACCTTGCTGTGCTGGCACCGCCTGAGGCTGCAGGACTGCATTCCCCCTCTGATCTGCTGGCCCAGGAACAGGATCAGATGCTGTGGAGTGTGACACTGCATCCTTAACCGCCAAAGGCGCTTCCACCAACACTGACATCCCCATAGAGGGATCTACCCCTGGTGCAGGTGGGTTGGCCAGAACAGAATCCCTGCCAGAAACACTTACCTGTGACGGTACATAGGTCTCATCATCCGAATCAGAACCTGAATAGAGGTCTGGGGAGGTGCACCCAGAGACACCCCTGGAAAGTATGGTCTGCAGAAGGATTGGGTTCTCACCCACCACCACACTACATCCCCCGCTGGTGCCCGGTCGTGCCTGGGATTCCTCCTGGGTCTGCACCATCTCCTCAACCTCAACTGCATAAAGTGCGTCATCCCCTGCAAAAACATGAAAGAGAAAAAATGGAAACAGGCATTAGCACCATAGCACACAAATAGGCCTGTCAAGCTACAGAACCAGTACATGATTCACACATGTTCCACATGACTATAACCCTCCCATGCCTGCACTGTCACTGAGTAGTAAGGGGAGGCAAAAGGCAGACACTGATGACACCAATATGGGAGAGCAACACATTTGCTGCATGCTGCGTAGCACTGCCATCACACATTGGCCTGTGAGTGGCATGTCCAATACACATACATGACACATGGCAGCACACAGATGGCATTTAGCATAGCCAAGGTACATTTGACAAGTACAGCCATATGTCAGTGATTGAGTACTGTCACCCATCCATGTGAGATGGACATGAAGAGATGAAAAATGCCACATACTGGGACTAAGTACACATGTGCCACTCACTGCAACACATGCAAGTACAAGAATACAGTAATAGTTGGCTGATCTATTTTTCCTCACATTGACATCGCAGGAAACATCCGTCATTTTCCACATGCAAACAGGCACTCATCTAAACATTTGTGCCGGCCAATACTCATCAGCCTGAATGGTGTCATTGTGTACATAACCAGGTAAAGCATTGTGGCCAGTAAACAATGACCGAAGCATATCACATATGTCACAATATGGTTGATAAATGTCTAGCAAAAAAGGGGAGAGTTGAAAATATTATCCTGAAGGCACACTTACAAATTCTGACCAATGTAGTTGCAAGATGGCAGTACAAGGTCAACTGCACAATTGTGGACCTAATAGGATACTGTGGGCAGAAGGGATGCAGTCATAGCCAAATACAAGGCACGTGATCCCATGTGAGGAAGGAAATGGGTGATCCATAACACTCTGGAGTACACGCCCTCACATGGCACTCAATCAGAACCCGTCACCCAAAATACATACACATGCACTACACACACACACACACACACGCATGGGCACTCACCGGACAATGCTTCGTAATCAGGTAGTTCTCCCACACCTCGGATCTGTTCCTCTGTGACGAAGGTCCCAGCAACAGACTCATGTTCAGTGAGTTTGTTGTCCTCTTGTGGAGACCCACTGCCAGTCACCAGAGTAGCCGCATGATTTGAGGCCAGCTTGTCCTTTGCTCTGTGTTTCAGGTCGTTCCACCGCTTGTAGCAATCATCAGCTGAGCGCCTCACAAATCCAAGGGCACTTATGTGGTCGGCGATGGTCTGTCAGTGTGCCTTACATTGACCAGGTGTGGTCTTGGACCCTGCAGTCACCACCATTTTGTGGCTATGTTGCGACACATAGCTCACAAGTGCATTAAGCTCCGCATCATTAAAGCAAGGCTTCCTTGACGTGCCGGAGTGTGTAGCCGTGCCTGGGGTCTCAGCCTGTCGTGCCAGAGCACCCTTCTTCCTCTTTTTAGAAGGTTGAACGGAGCCAGAGTGGCTAACGCCGCTCTGTTCAGTAGGGGCAGAATCACCGGTTGTTGGAGTGTGCGAATGCACATTGACCATAGGACTTGGTGCAGGCATTGTCTGAAGTGTGATGTTGGCAGGGGGAACATCAGTATGATGGACCAGGACCGACACTGTCCTGGCTGGGAGAGTCAGAGCTGGGGCGGATGGAGCTGCAGCTGCCCCTGCAGCCTCACCACCCTGCATACTTGGGACAGCAGATGACATAGCTGCCCCAGATCCACGTGCCTTGGTGACAACTTGCACCGCCACACGTGGCCTAGACTTGCTGACCTGGAAGTCAGCCATGGAGTCATCCTGTGCCAGGTCAGGTGCCACAATGGGCTGGTCCAACAGGGGCTGAGCTGGGATGGTCTCAGCCGTGTTTCCCTCAACCATGGGGGGGGGGAGCATGGGCGTCCCTGATTGGTCCTCCACACATGGGGGTCTAGGGGCACCCTGCAAATCCTGGCCACGTCCCCTACCGCGCCCACCACGTCCACCTTTTGAAGGTCGGCCACCTTTGCCTCCCTTACCGCTTGGTCGCCTCCCAACCATGGCACTGATGTTGTTGTGCGTATGGGAGGAGCAGTAAACTATTGTCCTGGGAAATTGGGGGTCAAAAGGGTAGGGTACTAGATGGGATTCGTACCCTAGTGCTCTAACAAGGCTGTCTGTGACCCCTAGGGGAAGATGACGGGTCACGCAACGCACAGGCAGCCCAAAAACAAAAATAAACGTGCACGCAACCCCTCGTAGACCACGTGCATGGAAAAATGAACCCGCACTACGCTGTGGCACCCAGAAACACAAAAATAAGCGTATGCGTAATACACGCAGCCTACAATGACCTCTGAAGGGGAACGCGACACACGGGGCAAGCACAGTTGCTAAGTACGTGCGGAACTCACTGTCTGCCTGGAATAATAACGTGAAAAATACGCGTGTGTGCGTTGGCAACACCCCCGCCAAAAGAAGAATTGTACGCTGTCTGAGGAGGCAGGACAAAAGGAGAAGAGAACACTGTTTGAGGAAACAGGCCCAAAAAAAGTAGAAAAATGAAAGCTGTCAGAGGTAACAGGGAGTACGAACTTGAAACGCTGTGAAGTAATCACGTGTGAACCGAAAAGAAGTACAGAATTCACCCACTCGCTCTCCACGAAAAGCACGTACAAGAAAATGGCGTCTACATGTACCTTTTTAAACCGGCCCACATGTACACGTCACTTACGCGTGTACGCGTCCTTTCCTCCAATTACACGCGCTGACACTCGGACGTGCTGCTTTTCCACGTGTGCTCTGTCATCACGTGCTATGAGGGAAATACCTGCATGTGTCACGTCACAGACACGCTTACGCGCTAAGGGCCTTTGGTCCAATGAAATCACGTATGTGCGCTTACGTGCTAAGGGCCTTTCCTCGAATTACACGCTGATGTGCAAGATTTTCACGTTCCAAATCACTCCGTATCAAGCTGGCCACGTGTTCACACACGGAAGACCACGCTCCTGCCCAGAAGGCCGAATTACTGCCCCCCCAGAGCCCCGAGCACGCTCCCACCTGCCATCTGCTGCTGCCTGATTGCCTGCTGCCCATGTGCCCTGCCATTTGCTGCCTGCACGTCAGCCCAGGGTGCTGTTGCTGTGACCACCCCTGCTGGAACCGAAGACTCCCGACTGCTATTCCATCGCTCCACAGCCCAGCCCCAGGACCCAGTTGCCCACCCACACCTGCCTCTGGGGTTGCCATGTCGGGCACTACACCATCTGGCACCACTGGCAACCCCCAGCCAGAGAGGCGGAAGGGCCACCTGCTTCACTGCCATCGAAGTTGGTGTCCTGGTGGAGCAAGTCCTGGGGCAGTATGATGCCCTCTTCGGAAGTTCGGCCGCCGACAAGGAAGGACGGACTCGGATCTGGATGGACATCGTGACTGCCATCAACGCGGAGGGGGTGGCAGTCCGCGACTTCCAACATGTCAAGAAGCGCTGGGATGACTTCAGGTCCAGGACCCTCAACAAGGCCCGGCGCCTCTTGAAGGCAGCGGATGCTAAGGGGCGCCAGGGCCACCTGTCGGAACATCAGATGAGAGTCCTGGAGCGCATACGCCCAGCGCTCCACGTCCAGGTCCTTGAGAGGCAGACCCGTCTGGCGTCGAGCGGTAAGTGTACATGCATACTGATTGGAAGCTGTGCGTGTGATGGTGTGCCAGTAGTGTGCAGGTTGTTCATGTGGTTTTGTAGGGCCATGTATGGATGTGTATGTACAGGGCTGTGAGGCTGACACATGCAAGTCCTTTCATGTGTGAGACACATGGATGGTGGATGTGTGGGTAAGCATGCAGGCCAAATGCAGATGTGTGAGCACACATGTTTGGATTACTGTGTATGTAAGTTGGCATGGTTGTGGTGTCACACATGGATGTTGGTTCCAGCTGCATGTATTTGCACCGTGTACATGTGCATGTGTGTATTTGACATGGGTTAGTTGGCCTCTCCACTGTGTACCTAATACGCATTTACTGTTGTTTCTGAAATGTGGTAAACTTGGGCTTGCCGCTCACTTCCTGTCGGCATGCTCTCGTATCGTCTGTCTTCCCCCCCACTCCCTCCTACTCCATGGTGCTCTCTATCTCGCCTATCTTCTCCAACTGCTTCTCTATTGACTATCCTGCTCTCCTCACTAAATCCGGTAGGAAAAAGTTTAAAAAGGACATCCTGGTCTCCAATCTAGGCCTCCCTATCGCTGACACCTACACTAGTGCCTGCTCCAAGGAAACTCTCACTGACATCCTCTTTTTTGTGCCTTCGCCTGACCTATGGACCCTTCATATGGTCTCTGTGCTCTCTCCTTTCTCCTCTTCTCCCATTAATAGTGGCACCCGTTGGGATGTCCTCTTGGCCCCCTTCCGCTCCTCTAAGGCCATCATTAATGTCTACGCTAATGGGACCGTCTTGGTCCAAGGCCCTCAGGCCAACCTTCACCTCTTTGATAGACGCTTCCCACGCCTCATCAACTTCCTTTCCTCTCCTGCTGTCCCCCCTCCTCTGTCCTCGGCTACCTTGCCTCTACCCTCCTTCCCTGCCCCCTCTCGTGCTCATTCTTCACCTCCCTCTTCTACACCTCCGCAGGGCGTACCTCTGATCTGTACCTCTCCTCGGAAGTCCTTCAAGGATGGCAACCTTCTCCACATTGCCACTCTTAACTCTCGCTCTGCCATCAAGCATTCCTCTGATATCTGTCGCCTTCTTGAGGAACTAGACCTTGACGTCCTCGGTCTCACTGAGACATGGTTCACGGCCAGCTCTGTCACCAGCTTTGACACACTCCTACCTGACGGTTACAATATCCTCTCCGTGCCCAGGCCCAACCGTGCAGGCGGGGGGGGGGTGTTTCCCTTATCTTCCCTGAGTGGATTCCTGCCACTGTCACTCCTACACAGACCTATTCCTCTTTTGAATGTCTTATCTGCCGACCCTCTCTCTCTCCTAGCCATTCGCTTACCGTGGCTACTATCTATCGGCCACCTGGTCAAATTTCCTCCTTCCTCTCTGAGTGGGCTGACCTCTCCTCCTCACTCCTGTCCTCAACCACTCAACTTCTCTTTCTTGGTGATTTCAACATCCACCTGGATGCCTTCTGTCCCACGACTGGACTCTTTCGTGACCTATGCGACTCTCTCTCACTCTCTATTCTCCTGTCTGGGCCTACTCATTCTGCAGGGCACACTCTTGATGCTCTGATCTCTTCTGACCTTCCCCTCTCCGTCCCTCTCTCCACTCCTCTCTCCTGGAGTGATCACTTTCTCCTATCCTCCCACCTCACCCTCCCTACCCCACAGGCAAAGCCACCCTCATCACTGCCACCCACCTTCTCGGTCATCCGACCCATGAAGCGTGTGTCAGTTGAGGCTTTCGCTGCAACCTTCTCGCCCCCCCCCCCCCTTCGGCTGACTCCCACCCTGACACAGCCCTCTCCATGCTCCACTCTGCTATATCTGACACTCTTGATATCCTTGCCCCCGTCATGAGAATCCGCCTGAAGCCCAAAGCCAAATGTAACTCCTGGTATGACTCGGATCTCGTCACCCTAAAACGCAAGTGCAGGGTGGCAGAGAGGAAATGGCGTGCTTCATGTTCATCCTCTGACAAACTGGCCTGCCGCCTGCTCCAAAGGCGATACCGTCTCTCCGTTCTCACTAAGAAGAGAGCCCTTATCCAAACCCGCATCTCTGCGGCATCTAACAACTCGGCCAAACTCTTTAAAATCTGCAAGGAGCTTGCCAACCCTGCTGCAGTCTCTACCTCTCCTGTCCCCTCCCAGGCCCTCTGCTCTGCACTGGCTTCTCACTTCATCTCTAAAACTCAGGACATCCTGTCCTCACTCTCCTCCTATCACCTCCCTCCCTCTCTTCTCGGCTCTTCCCCTGGCCCTTCTGCAGCCACCCCTCCTCCCTCCTTCGCTGCCTTTCCCCTTTTTTCTGCTGACGAGGTTTCCAGACAAGTCCGATCTATGAAAGTCTCGTCTAAACAGGTTCACCCCTGTTCCTCCAAAACTATCAAGGACCACATCGACTCCCTGGCTCCTGCCCTGGCTGACTTTTGCAACCACTCCTTCACCTCTGGAGTCTTCCCTTCCCCCCTCAAGCACTCCCTTGTGCACCCTCTTCTTAAGAAACCCTCTTCCGACCCCTCCTGCCCGGCTAACTATCGCCCAATCTCCATCACTCCCTTCCTGGGCAAGCTCCTGGAGAAACTGGCCATCTCCCAGCTTAACCTCCATGCTGAATCTGTTGGTAGTCTTCATGACCATCAATCTGGCTTCAGAGCTGCCAGAAGCACGGAAACTGCTCTCCTGAACATCCGTGAGGACCTGCTCTTGAACCTCAACTCCAACACTCCGTGTGTTCTCATTCTGCTCGATCTCTTCTGCCTTTGACACTGTCAACCATGCCATCCTGCTCAACCGTCTCCGTGATAACCTGGGTATCACTGGTCAGGCTCTGGCGTGGCTGACCTCTCTCCTTTCCAATCGACCCTCCCAGGTCCAACTGGGGTCCTTCCTCTCTGACATCTTTTTCTCCACCTGTGGTGTCCCCCAGGGATCTAATCTCTCTCCCTGGCTGTTCAACCAGTATCTGGCACTCCTTGCCCACTGCATCGCCGCTCTCTGCCCCAACTTTCAGTGCTATGCGGACGATACCCAGCTCATTTTCAGGCTACCCTCGGCCTCCTCCTCTCCTTCCCTCATCTCTGACTGTCTGTCCGCTATCCAGGAATGGTGTGCCGCCAATGACCTCTGCCTTAATGCCAGTAAGACTGGGATTCTACTCATCGGCACACCCACTCCCTCCTTCCCTGCAGCCCTCTGGCCAGCCTCTCTTGGCCCTCTTCCTGCTCCTACCTGCAAGGCAAAAAACCTCGGGGTCATCTTCGACTCCACACTCTCCTTCTCTCCTCATATATCTGACGTCTCTAAGAAGTCACACTACCAGCTGCACCTCCTCAGAGGTATTCTTCCCTTCCTCTCCTGCCCCCAGAAGCTCACTGTCTCCCGAGCCCTGGTTCTTTCGAAGCTGGACTACTGTAACAGCCTCTCTCTTAATCTGCCTGCCTCCACTCTCCGCCCTCTGCAACTCATCCAGAACAGAACTGCGAGACTTGTCCTTGGCCTGAAGCCCAGGGACCGTATCTCTCCAGGACTGAAATCTCTACACTGGCTCCCAGTGGCTGCAAGGATTAAGTTCAAAACCCTCTGCATTGTCCACAAGGCCTTCTGGGGCCTGGGGCCTAAATACCTTCAACTCTCTCTTCATAAATATCTTCCTTCCTGAGCCCTTCGCTCATCCGTCTCCAACTCCCTCAGGGTCAGCCGCTTCTCGAAGCAACGAGCTGGGGGTAGATCTCTCTCCGCGGCATGGGCCTCGCTCTGGAACAGCCTTCCCGCCTCCCTGAAACTTGAGGAGAACCATCTCCGGTTCCGGAAGCACCTCAAAACCTTCCTCTTTGCTTCTGCTTTCTCTCTCCCTCTCCCCTGCTAAATTCTTAACTGAAACTGCACTGAATCTGCAACTGGGCCACTCTCACCGACCTCGGTCCTGGGCCCAGCCACTCTCCACTTGCACTGCCTTCCTGGCAACCCCTGCACTGCGGGACTGTCTCTGTATCCCTACAGCCCCCCCTTCCCAGCACTTGTGTGCACTTACCTTGCACTTGCAACCAGCTGGCCCTATTTATTTATTTATTTATTTTTATTCTACTTACTTTGTACTGCACTTCCCCCCTCCCACTCCCCTTGCACTTTCTCCCTTCCTCCTACCCCTGCCCTTGCACGATCTGAATGACACCTGGCCTAGGAGGATCGTTGTCTGTCTTCCCCTTGTTCCCCCCTCCCTGCCTCGTCGCGTCTTGAAACACTTGTGTATAGGCGCGTTACAAATGCCATATCATATCATATCATATCATGGGTGCAACAGTGATGCAACATGGATGCATGTAAGACTGATATGTAGAAGACTGATTGCCAGATGTGACATGGATGCCAATCTCATCACTGCGACAGTTGGTGGAGGTGTACATATGCATGTAATTGTGGTGGCGTGTGTGCATGTCTAGTGCACTCCCTGTGTTTCATGTGATGTCTGGCTCACCTTTGGCTGCTCATGCTGTTGTATGTATATGGATGGTGCTGGCTGTTGCAATATGGCTGTGGAATAGCTCATGTGTGAGAGTTGCAATGACGTGTGTTGGGGATTGTGATGCCATGTCTGAAGTTTGACAATGCCACTCATGTACAACTGTCATGTGTGTATGAGTCCATTGTACAGTGCCCTGATGCCTGTCTTCTATCTCTCCCTGTCTGCAGCGTCAACTGATGAAGAGGGCGGAGAAGGTGCTGTGGAGCACAGCGGCAGGGATCGCACCGCCAGCCGGAGACGCAAGGCCCGGCTCCCCTCCCAGGTTGTCATCTCGTCGGGGAGTGAGGAGTCTGGTGCCGCGTCCCAGCTGCTGAGGGGAGGTCCAAGAGGCGGAGGTTGGAGTTGGACTCCTCGGCAGCCGAAGGGGCAGCTGAGACCCCACAGGGCCCGACGGAGGAAGATGGCACGGAGTCATCCAGGTTGGTGGGGGGTTTGGTGGAGGAGGAGGCCGTGCAAGGGACAGAGACGGGGTCTGGAGGTAGGGATTCCACTGGTGCTAGTGGTGCAGTGCAGGGGCAGTGACAGGAGGCAACACAGGCCGCCGCCGAGGTGCCTGTGTAATCCTATCCCCGATCCTGTGACTGCATCATCTTGCACCAGCAGGGATACCTACGTCCAGACCCGTTCTCAGGGAAGGGATTGGCTTACACCAACTGGCCTTCCTCTCCCTGCGAATGTGGCTATCCGGCACCGGGTTGAGCCTGTCCTGGGTGGGGTGGCGTTGCGTCAACGTGCCATGCAAGCTGACCTGCAGTCTTTTCATGAGGAGACTGCACGTCTTCTTGCATGGCTCGTTGACAGCATTGACCCACTGGGACAGCTCACCAGGGCTGGATTCCTCCATTTTCTGGACCTTGTTCCGACCCCCTCCTCAACTGAACCCCCTATGCGCCAGTCGTCCTCCATGCCATCTTCCCACCCAGGTGTCACCTGAGTGCCCTGTGGAGCTGCCTCTGACCCTGCGGCCAGGCTGGTGGTGGACACATCCCTGCCACAGTCGGGAGTCGGACGTCCAGCAGGGGTGGCCACCTCAACAACTGCACCCCAGCTGGAGGAGGATGTGCAGGCAGAAGGAGCCAGGGCACAGGCAGCGGCACAGCAGCAGCAGCAACAAGGTGGGAGCCATGATGGCTCGGGGCCTTCATCATCGGAGGGGCAGGCATCGGCCGGACGGCAGGAGGACCCTGGACGGGAAGTGTCTTCCGTCTGGCAGCGGTTGGGCCATGCAATAGATGCGGAGCGGCAGCGGGCAGGAGAGGCCCGGCTCACGATGGTCAGGGCGGAGAACTCCATGCGTAGGGCCCTGAGGTGGCCGAGTGCCTCGAGACCATTCGCAGGGACCTGGAGTTCCAGATGTCATCGTCCCTGCGAACCCTCGGGCCATGGAAGAGGACCGCCTCCGGGACATCGAGCAGGAGTTCAATGATGCCCTGGCCCGGGACATCAACATGTGAGCCGTTGGACTTGACCGCTGCCCTTGTAAATAGTTAGATAGTGTTAGGTTTCCTTTGGTTTTTTATTTATTTTGGTTGCGCTTGGACAATGCACCACGTTTCTGTATATAGTTTTTCATTATGTAGTATTTTTGATAGGTTTCATTTCTTCAGTTGGGATCATGGACCCTGGATTGTTCATCTGTATATAGTTCACTATTGGATTCAACTTTTTTTTTGGATTTCCCCATGGAGCTTTGGACACCTTTCCTTTGGATTATGATTTTGTGTTTTTCATTATTTTACGGACATGCAGCTTTTGTTTTTATTTCCATTGTTTTCCATTGTTGTTTGTTTGATTTTAATTCCATTCATGTTGCTTTTAATACATTTTTTTCTTCATACTTCGATGTGTGGTATTATCTCATTGGTTTCATGCATGTCATGATATGGGTTTTGACATTCACTTGTGTGTGTGACGGACATGTGTTCATTTACATACTTGCCATTGGGGTTGTATCATGTAATTGGCATTTCTATGTGGGTGGATTCAATACTTGGGTGGGTCTTTGGCATGTGGAGGCTAGCCATAAGGGCCAGGGATCTAGATTGTGATGACGTGTTGGCTGGGGGACATGTGTCGGGGCCTGCTGTGCTGGCAGGTGCCCTGCACTGCTGGGGGTGCAAGGGGACATGAGTGGGGGCCTGCTGGCAGGTGCCCTGCACTGCTGGGGGTGCAAGGGGACATGAGTGGGGGCCTGCTGGCAGGTGCCCCTGACTGCTGGGGGGTGGGGGTGTAGGGGGACATGAGTAGGACATGAGTGGGGGCCTGCTGGCAGGTGCCCTGCACTGCTGGGGGGTGGGGGTGCAAGGGGACATGAGTGGGGGCCTGCTGGTAGGTGCCCTGCACTGCTGGGGGTGCAAGGGGACATGAGTGGGGGCCTGCTGGCAGGTGCCCTGCACTGCTGGGGGGTGGGGGTGCAAGGGGACATGAGTGGGACATGAGTGGGGGCCTGCTGGCAGGTGCCCTGCACTGCTGGGGGGTGGGGGTGCAAGGGGACATGAGTGGGACATGAGTGGGGGCCTGCTGGCAGGTGCTCCTGACTGCTGTAGGGGTGCAGGGGGACATGAGTTGGTGATCAGTGGTGCAAGCGGACAGGTGGCTTGTCTGGGGTGCATGGCCATGGTGGATGGGCTGCCTGCGGGACATGACCAGTGGTGCGAGGTAGTCCCCTATGGTGTGGTCTTCCTGCAGGGGCCGTGGAGGGTGTAGAGGGAACACCTGGGAGGACCCACACTGCCAATTCACGTGTAGGACTCCCCGTGAACCCGCGAAATTCACGTACCCTGCTCTGACAGCTAAATCGCATGTGAAACTTCCCGCGAACCCCTGAAATACACGTACCCCACTCGCACAGGGCCTATCGCGGGTGAAACTTCCCGCGAACACCAGGAATATTGGCCCTGTGCGAGCGAGCGGGGTACGTGTATTCCTGGGGATCGGGTGAAGTTTCACCCGCGATTTCAGCAGGGTACGTGTATTACGGGGTTCGCGTGAAGTTTCACATGCGAAAGGGTTCTGGTCGAGGGAGTATGTGAATTTCAGGGATTGCGCGGCAAGTTTTACACGCGAAAGGGCAACGCCGGTGCACAATACGTCACAGACGCGCTTACGCGCTAAGGGCCTTTGGTCCAATGATATCGCGTACGTGTGCTGACGCGCTTACGCGCTAAGGGCCTTTCCTCGAATTACATGCTGACGTGCAAGATTTTCACGTGCCAAATCACTCCGTATCAAGCTGGCCACGCGTTCACACACGGAAGACCACGCTCATGCCCAGAAGGCCATTTTCCTGCCCCCCAGAGCCCAGAGCACGCTCCCACCAGCCATCTGCTGCTGCCTGTCTGCCTGCTGCCCACGTGCCCTGCTATTTGGTGCCTGCACGTCAGCCATCTGCAGGGGTCCAGTTGCTGTGTTCACCCCTGCTGGAACAGAAGACTCCCGACTGGGATTCCATCGCTGCACAGCCCAGCCCCAGGACCCAGTTGCCCACCCACTCCTGCCTCTGGGGTTGCCATGTCAGGCACATCTCCATCTGGCACCACTGGCAAGCCCCAGCCAGAGAGGCAGAGGGCCACCAGCTTCACTGCCACCGAAGTTGGTGTCCTGGTGGAGCATGTCCTGGGGCATTATGATGCCCTCTTCGGAACATCACGCGCCAACAAGGAAGGACGGTAGAGGATCTGGGACAACGCGGAGGGGTTGGCAACCCGCGACATCAAGCACGTCAAGAAGCGCTGGGAGGACTTCAGGTCCAGGACCCTCCACAAGGCCCGGCGCCTCGCGGAGGGGGGCCGGGCACGCATGAGTACCATCCAGATGAGGGTCCTGGAACGCGTAGGCCCAGCGCTCCACGCCCAGATCCTTCGGAGGCAGACCCGCCTGGAGTTGAGCGGTAAGTGGCCAAGCATTGCTGTGTGAGAAAGGGCATGTTGCAGTGTGCTGGTAGTCTGATGCTTGCCTGTATGTGTGACATAGGCCATGTATGGATGTGTGTGTGCAGGGACATCATGGTCATGCATGTGAGACCAGGTATGTGTGAACCACATGGTTGGTGCATGTGTTTTAATGCAACATGGGGAGCTATATGTGGAATGCACACATGAAAGCATGGCTGTCTCTGTTCCTGGACATGGAGGGGGGGGGGTGAGGAATGGGTGCTGATGTCATGTACATGTATGGTGCACATGTGTGTGTGTGTGTGTGTGTGTGCGTGCCTGAGAAGTGTGTGTGTGACTTTGAAACGCCATGAATGCATGTGACTTTGAAGGCAACATCTTGGTTTACAGGGGCCCTTCTACATGGACGTTGATGTTGATTGCAGGCGCCAGGACTGTTTCTGCATGTGTGTTGTGTGCATTCACCCATGTGTTGTGGAATGACAGGATGGAAGTGACATTTGACAGTGCCACTCATGTGTTATTGCTTCCTGTCTAGGGTATTTTGTACTGTACCCTGATGCTTGTGTTCTATGTCTCCCTCTACGCAGCGTCAAGTGAAGAAGAGGGCGGAGATGGCGCTGTGGAGCCAAGCGGCGGGGATGCCTACACTGGCCGGCGACGCAAGGCCCAGCCACCCTCCCAGGAATTACCATCATCTGGGAGCGAGGGGGCTGGTGCTGCGTCTGCCACAACGGCTGTGGCGGAAGGGCCGGGTGAGCCCCCACCGGGGCTTTCAATGGCGGAAGACGGTGTGGAGACATCCAGGTTGGTGGTCTCCACAGAGGAGGAGGAGCCCGCTACTGAGCTGCACATGGGGCCTGGTGGGGGTAGTACCACTGGTGCAAGTGGTGCAGTCCAGGGCCAGGGTCAGGAGGCAGCACAGGTCACCGCGGAGGGGCCTGTGCATGTCGCTGTCCTTGACCCTGTGACTGCACCATCATGCACCAGCAGGGAGGCCCCGTCCCAGGCCTGTCCGCAGGTAGGGGAGAGTGCCATATCACCTGCCTCTCCACTACCTGCGGGCGAGGGGGTCCCGCGACCATATGGTATCCGTCCTGGTGGGTGTCGCGTTGCGCACGCGTGTCATTCGTGATGACGTGCGTTCTTCCTGGGCAGAGAACGCATGCCATCACGAAGATCAGCGTCGTGACGTGGCACTGCTGGGAGGGGCCCTGGTCTGTGGGTTCCTACATGTGACGCGCACTCTGGCGAACCTCTCCTCCTCTGTGGAGGCTATGCACCGGTCGTTCTCCACATCGTCTTCCAGCCCAGATTCCACCAGGGCCCCCTGTGGACCTGGCCTGACCAACACAGCCAGCTTGGTGGAGATCCTATCCCTGCCACAGTCGGGAGTTGGCGGTCCAGCAGGGGTGGACACCACAACTGGAGACCAGCAGATGGAGGATGTGCAGGCAACATCGGACAGGGCACATGGGCAGCAGCAGCAGGAGCAGGCTGTAGGTGGGAGCAGTGATGGCTCGGGCCATCAACATCGGAGGGGCAGGCATCGGCCGGAGGGCAGGAGGACCCTGGACGGGGAGGTGTCTTCCGTGGGGCAGCGGTTGGGCCATGCGATAGATGCGGAGCGGCAGCGGGCGGAAGAGGCACGGCTCACGATGGTCAGGGCGGAGAACTCCATGCGTAGGGCCCTGAGGCGGGCCGTGCCTCGAGGCCATTCGCAGGGACCTGGAGTTCCAGATGTCATCGTCCCTGCGAACCCTCGGGCCATGGAAGAGGACCGCCTCCGGGACATCGAGCAGGAGTTCGATGATGCCCTGGCCCGGAACATCAACATGTGAGCCGTTGGACTTGCCCGCTGCCCTTGTAAATAGTTAGTTAGTATTAGGTTTCCTTTGGTTTTTTCTTTATTTAGGACCGCTTGGACAATGGACCACATTTTTGTGTATAGTTTTTTTATTAGGTAGTAGTTTTTGGTAGGTTTCATTTCTTAAAGGCATGGTCTAGTAAGAAATGTTATTTAAAAAATAGATAGGCAACATAAAAAAAATACTAGCATTCTCTTTTTTTTAAACTTCCTATGTAAAATTTTGAGCTATTCAAGCTCAAAATTCGCAAAAGCAAGCACATGGGCGCATCCATTTTGTGAAATGGATGCCCTCCTATGCTGGCTTTTGCTTTTGCGGCACTAATGAAGGAAAAGCCAGCCAGCTGTAGTAAACAAAAGCTACCGCTGGGTGGCTTTCCCTTCATTAGTGCTGTACGCGGAGGACGGGGACCGGAGACCAGAGTAGGAAAGCTACAGCTGAATCTCGGTAAGTGCTATTTTTTTTTTTTTTTAAATAATCACTAGCTGCGTTTTTTTTTCTAAGTTTTCCGGGCTGGATGAGCCCGGAAAACTTAGAAATAAAACCGCAGCTTTAAAAACGTATTTGTTTGCGGTCGCTTTTAAAGCGACCACAAACATAAATACAACGTTATTGTGTTGGAAAACGCTGCAGTTTTTCGTTCCAAGTTTCTCAGGCTCCTCCGGCTCGGAGGAGCCTGAGAAACTCGGAAAGAAAAACCGCAGTGTTTTCCAACACAACCGTGTTGTTTTCCGCAATGCCGCGTTGTTTCTGCCGAAATCTGCTTTCCCCCGTGGGGAGCCCGAGAGCCCCAAATGGGAAAGCAGATTCAGGCAGAAACACAACACGGTTGTGTTGGAAAACGCTGCGGTTTTTCTTTCCGAGTTTCTCAGGCTCCTCGAACCGGAGGAGCCTGAGAAACTTAGAAAGAAAAACCGCAGCGTTTTCCAACACAATAACGTATTTATGTTTGCGGTCGCTTCAAAAGCGACCGCAAACATAAATACAACGTTTTTAAAGCTGCGGTTTTATTTCTAAGTTTTCCGGGCTCCTCCAGCCCGGAAAACTTAGAAAAAAAAACCCAAGCTAGTGCTTATTTTTTTTCATTAAATAAATAGCACTTACCGAGATGCAGCTGCAGCTTTCCTGCTCTGGTCTCCGGTCCCGTCCTCCGCGTACAGCACTAATGAAGGGAAAGCCACCCAGCGGTAGCTTTTGTTTACTAAAGCTGGCGGGCTTTTCCTTCATTAGTGCTGCAAAAGCAAAAGCCAGCACAGGAGGGCATCCATTTCACAAAATGGATGCGCCCATGTGCTTGCTTTTGCGAATTTTGAGCTTGAATAGCTCAAAATTTTACATAGGAAGTTTTAAAAAAGCGAATGCTAGTATTTTTTTTTATGTTGCCTATTTTTTAAACATTTTTTACTAGACCATGGGCCTCATTACGACCCTGGCGGTAAGGGGTTAGCGCCATCGTTAGCTGCGCCGACCCCTTACCGCCAATCACGAGTTCCCTTTCCGCCATGGCGGATTTTACACCTGCTTCTAGCGGGTGTAAAAATCCATGGCGGTAAGGGAACTTGGTGTTAATTACGCCACCGTAATTTACGGTGGCGTAATTAACGCCTTCCCCACTCCCATTATGCCCTATGGGGCAAAAATGGGAATGGGGAAGGGTAAATGGGGATTGGGGATTTACCGCCCCGCCAAGGTCGGAATGGGGCGGTAAATCCCCTTACCGCCATGGTGTTAACGTAGTTAGCACCATGGCGGTAAAGTCACGGCCCTGGCGGTAACTTTCCGCCAGGGTCGTAATGAGGCCCCATGCCTTTAAGTTGGGCTCATGGACCCTGGATTCTTCAATTGTACATAGTTTTACATTGGATTCATCTTTTTTGATTTTTTTTTGTGTTCACCATGGAGCAATGGTTTTTACTTTTTATTTTCCCTTGGATTTGATTTTTTGAACTGTGACTTTGGACAACATTTCTTTTTGGATTTCTTTTGCTTATGTTTTCTTGATTTTCATAATTTATCGGACATGGACCATTTCTTTTGTTATTCCCATTGTTGTGTGTTTAATTTGATTTACGTTCATGTTATCTTTAATATATTTTTTTTTATACTTCCATTTGTGGTATCATCTCATTGGTTTCATGCATGTCATGATATGGGTTTTGACATTCACTTGCACCATTGTGTGTGTGTGACGGACATGTGTTCATTTACATACTTGCTATTGGGGTTGTATCATGTAATTTGCATTTCTATGTGGGTGGATGCAATACTTGGGTGGGTCTTTGGCATGTGGAGGCTGGCCAAAAGGGCCAGGGATCTAGATTGTGATGACGTGTTGGCTGGGGGACATGTGTCGGGGCTTGCTGGCAGGTGCCCCGCACTGCTGGATGGGGGTGCAGGGGACATGGGTGGGGGCCTGTTGGCAGGTGCCCCTCAGTGCTGGGGGGTGTGGGTTCAAGGGGACATGAGTGGGGGCCTGCTGGCAGGTGCCCCTCGGTGCTGGGGTGTGGGGGTGCAAGGGGACATGAGTGGGGGCCTGCTGGCAGGTGCCCCGCACTGCTGGGGGGTGGGTGTGCAAGGGGACATGAGTGGGGGCCTGCTGGCAGGTGCCCTGCACTACTGGGGTGTGGGGGTGCAGGGGACATGTGTGGGGGCCTCTTGACAGGTGCCCCTCAGTGCTAGGGGGTGGGGGTGCAAGGGGAAATGAGTGGGGGCCTACTGGCAGGTGCCCTGCACTGTTTGGGGGGGTGGGGGTGCTGGGGACATGAGTGGGGGCCTGCTGGCAGGTGCCCTGCACTGCTGTGGGGTGGGGGTGCAAGGGGGTAATGAGTTGGTGATCACGAGTGCAAGGTGACATGTGGCTTGGCTGGGCGGGCATGCCATGGTGGATGGGCTGCCTGCAGGACATGACCAGGGGTGCAGGGTAGTCCCCTGTGGTGTGTTCTGCCTGCAGGGGCCGTGGAGGGTGTAGAGGGAACACCTGGGAGGACCGACACTGCCAATTCACGTGTAGGACTCCCCTGCACCCACGAAATACACGTACCCCACTCGTACATGGCCTATCGCGTGTGAAACTTGCCCGCACCCAAGTAATACACGTACCGTGCTGAAATCGCGTGTGGAACTTCCCGCGCACCCCAGTAATACACGTACCCTGCTGAAATGGCTTGTGGAACTTCCCGCGCACCCCTGTAATACACGTACCCTGCTGAAATAGCGTGTAAAACTTCCCCGCACCCCAGAAATACACGTACCCTGCTGAAATGGCGTGTGGAACTTCCCGCACACCCCTGTAATACACGTACCCTGCTGGAATTGCGTGTTAAACTTCCCTGCACCCCAGAAATACACGTACCCTGCTGAAATCGCATGTGGGACTTTCCGCACACCCCTGTAATACACGTACCCTGCTGAAATCGCATGTAAAACTTCCCCGCACCCCAGAAATACACGTACCCTGCTGAAATCGCGTGTGGAACTTCCCGCGCACCCCTGTAATACACGTACCCTGCTGAAATCGCGTGTGAAACTTCCCGCGCACCCCAGTAATACACGTTCCCCGCTCGGCGTTTGCTGTTTGCCATCCCTGTATACTGGTCCAGGGTTAGCGCAGCCCTTTGCGCTGAATTGGGAATTTTGATGGCTTTTCCTTGCGCGATGGCGTTCTTGGGGGCGTAACTGGCGCTGTTGCAGGGTCGCTGCACCACTCTGCGCCACGGCTGGTTTTGGAGGCTAAAATCCATGAATACACTGTGCACGGATTTCGATTTTAGCGCACGCGGCTGGCGCAGACATTCGCACGACCACACTGTGCGCCAGCCACGTGCGCCACTTTTGTGCGAAATTCTATGAATTACCCTGTAATTTGTCTATAGCTTGTATCATTTTCCCATGTTTGAGGGGCTTTTTATTATATGTGATCATGCCTCTTGCTTTCCAGCCAGGCAAATATTCTACAAAAGTATTTTGTGCATAATCATAATCAGTCACCAGGACAATTTCACTGAATTTGTTATGAACTATACTAGGAATATCTTCACATCTTAACCAGACATTTCCTATCCCTGACACCAACTGTTTATTGCTGTCATTTTCATTGTGAAAGGCACATCCGTCAACATATACAGTTGGTAAATCTTGCATGTATTTTCATCAAATGCTTTGTGTGGTGACTGTTCAAACTCCTGCAAACTAGACTCCACCTCTACTTCGTTTGATGCACATTCAGCTGCACAGTCATGTAAATCTGCCAACCCTTGAGCAATTGGGCTCTTTTTATTCTGGCCATATCTCACTTCTACAGGAAAGCCCTGCAATGCCAATATTCATGAAGTCATTCTGGTGAAGTAATTCTGGACTGTGCTAGATTGCCCGATCTAATCCTTTTACTCTGTAAAAACTGCAATGGTTGATGATTTGTCTCAATGATTACCTTTTCCCCCTTGAACAATGGGGCAAAAATGTTGCAACGCCCACACAGTGGTCAGAAGAGCCTTTTCACATTCACTGAATTTAATTTCAACCTGAGAAAATGCCTTACTCGCATAAGCAATAGTTTTATGGTTCAAATCATGTTTTTGAGATAACACTGCTGACATACAATGTTCAGTGAAACCTATTCCTATAAAGAAATCTCTGTTTTTTTTTTATGGGATACGCCAAGCATGGTGCCTTTATGAGACATTCCTTCAATTTAGCAACTGCCTCAGATTGCTCCTTTTCCCATTTCCAGTGCGTATTCAGCTTCAGTTGTTTAGTCAATGGTTGAGTAATTTCAGCATAATTTTCAATAAATTTCCTGTTATATCCCGTCATTCCTAATAAGCTTTTTAAACCTTTCACATTTCTAGGATCTTTCAATTTCTGTATGGCCTCCACCTTTTTCTTTTGTGGATTTAGCCCATGTTCAGTTACCTCATGGCCTAGGAAGTTCACCTTTTTCTTGCACCATTGGGCCTTCTGTAAAGATACTTTGGCACCCGTTTTTTGCAATTGGTCGAGTACATGTCTAATTTCATCAAAGTGACTTTTTAAGTTTTCATTTTTTATCAGGACATCATCTACATAAACTATGGTTCCTCTTTCCGCTGCATCCGGCATAGCTTTTCTCAAAAATATGCTAAATTCGCTTCCACTGTTGACATACCCGAATGGTGTTCTAGAACAAGCATATTGCGTTTTATCAAATGAAAATGCAAATAAATTCTGACTGTCCTCTGCCAGTGGCACACACCAGTACCCAGATGTAAGATCTAATGTGGTAAATACCTTTGGCCCATGCAAGTGAGCAAGGCCTTGATCAATGAGTGGCAGCAGCCATCTAGACACTGGTACTCTTTTATTTAATTCCCTCAGGTCTGCACACAGAAGCCATTGACCATTTGGCTTTAACACACCCAAAATAGGAGTGTTGGAGGTACTATGAACAGGTCTGATAATTTCCCTAGACTCCACGTTTTTAATTATCTCTGCCAATGACTCCAATGATTCTAAGCATGCCAATGGTAATCAGTATTGGCGCACGAATACTGGATTTCTACCACACCCCTCCGGTAATGTGGCAACATGTAAATTAGTTAGGCCGCAATCATATACATATTTGGCAAAAACCTCTTTAAATTCCATAAATATTTAAATATTTTTCTCAGTTCATTCTTATCCTCTTCGCTATCACATGCATCTGCTAACAGAATCTGCTCCTCTACCATTTTTGAAAATTCAGGGAAATCCTCCAGTGTTATTGTTATTGTTATTTTGCACTTATATAGCGCCTTATATACCATTGGTATGGTCTGAAGGCGCTGGTAGGTTGAACGCCCTTGGGAACCGAAGTTCAGATCAGTAGAGAGAGTAGGGAGAGTCAAAAGGTGCGTGTGAGCACCGGATATGTGTGCAGCTTGTGCGGTACACGTGTAATAGCTGCTTCTTATCGGTAGGTGTGGTGGTTGAGAGATCAGGAGAATGTGTTCGTTCTGGCAGGATTTATCCGGAACGGATGTGGCTGCGTTAGGCCTGAGGAAAACGCCTGGCTGGGGGTGTGGGACCAGCAGTGTTTACATAGAATGATGTGGAGTAAGCGGTGGATGTTCGTATGAGAACAGTTATACCGAATGGTGTCATAGTATCTCTGTGTTCTAGTTGAGTGGTGATGTAAAGGAGAGAGTAAGCGTGGGGTGTGGTGTGATGGGTTATATGCTCTTTCAGTGTGCAAACTTCTAAATGCAACTTTCCCAGAGAGGGAACTGGGCGAACTTCTAAGTACAATTTTCCATACAGAGTCTATTGGGAACACTTTTAAATTCATTTCATCAGAGAGGGTATTGGCACACTTCACGTGTAACTCTCGCAGGGGCTATTGGGTACACTTCTAAACTCAATTTTCATAGAGCGTCTACTGGGCACTCTGACTTCAGTTTTCCAGAGAGGCTATTGGGCAAACCTTTATATGCAACTTTCCAGAGTGTCTATTGGATACACTTCTAAAATCAACTTTCACAGATGCTATTGGTAGCACTTCTAAATGCAGCTTTCACAGAGGATATTGGACTCGTATCTAAATTCAATTTTCTACAGAGAGGCTACTGGGCGCACTATAAAATCAATTTTCCAGCGAGGCTATTGGGAATACTTCTAAATTCATTTTTCTAGCGAGGCTATTGGGAACACTTCTAAATTCAATTTACCAGAGATGCTATTGGGCACACTTCTAAATGCAACTTTCACAGAGTGGTTTATTGGGAGCACTACTAAATTCACAGCGAGGTTATTGGGTACATTTCGAAGTGCAACTTTCCAGAGTGTCTATTGGGCACATTTCTAAATGCAATTTTCACAGAGCGTCTACTGGGCATAATTCTAAATTCAATTTTCCGGAGAGGCTATTGGGCACACTTCTAAAATCAACTTTCACAGGTGGTAGCACTTCTAAATGCAACTTTCACCGGGGATCTTGGGCACACTTCTAAATTCCATTTACCCGAGAGGCTATTGGGCACATTTCTAGACTTGACGGAGAGGCTGTAGGGGACACTTTGTGAATGCAACTTTCACATGCTAACATTCACAGTTCCATCCAGATGCGACGCAGGTCAATATTCATAATTCCATCTAAGAGTGGACATGCTAACTTTCACAATTCTATCTAAGAGTGGACATGCTAACTTTCACAATTCCATCTAAGAGTGGACATGTTAACTTACACAGTTCTATCTAAGAGTGGACATGCTAACTTTCACAATTCCATCTAAGAGTGGACATGCTAACTTTCACAATTCCATCTAAGAGTGGACATGCTAACTTACACAATTCCATCTAAGAGTGGACATGCTAACTTACACAATTCCATCTAAGAGTGGACATGCTAACTTACACAATTCCATCTAAGAGTGGACATGCTAACTTACACAATTCTATCTAAGAGTGGACATGCTAACATTATGGCAGTCTGTGTTATTTGGAGGTAAGATAGAGTGGCATGGGCTTTCTGCAGTGGAGTGATTGCTCTACTCTCCACCCATACCACACTCACGGTTTTGGTGGTGTCTGTTAGTTGCTGGCTTCATTGGCTTCCCCTGCGGACACCTGCAGACACATCTTGGAGCCGCCTCTGTTGGAGCTGCCCTTGGCCTCGGGGCCCTTAGCCGCTGGGGGCTGCCGGGCAGAGGGCTGCCCTGGGCGGGCCAGTGATAAAGGT
Organism: Ambystoma mexicanum; assembly: GCF_040938575.1. Lineage (NCBI taxonomy): Eukaryota > Metazoa > Chordata > Amphibia > Caudata > Ambystomatidae > Ambystoma > Ambystoma mexicanum. The sequence continues at coordinate 384,384,349 of NC_090934.1, read as the reverse complement.
CGAGGGGCCTATCAGAGGGGGGGTGGGACCATGAGGAGGTTTTAGAGGAGGGGAAGTGGGGACCGACTCACCTGCTCCTAGGATGGGAAATAGGAGCAGGTGCAGGAAGCGGGTCGGTACACCGACGCTGCCTCGGCCAAAACAACCAATCAGGGGCGGGATGGGAGGCGGGAGCGAGAGGGGAAGAAACAGGAAGCGGGCTGGGGAGCTCGGGGCACGCAGGGGCCTGGGGGCATTTTTGGAGAAAAAGGTGGCCAAGGAGGGGCCAAGGCACTCACCTTCTGCCGCCCCTTCAGGAATGGCGAGCGGGAGCCAGTGCGGGTCGCTAGGCCCTGCAGCAACACGTGGGGAAGGCCAATCAGCTGGCGGGAAGAGGAGGGAACCAGGAAGTGCAAGCGGGAGGGAGACAGGGAGAAAAGAAGGCCTCGCAAAGGGGCTCTGGCAGCCGAAAACGGCTGGATTCGAATTAGGTGGCCAAGGAGGAGCCAAGGCACTCACCTGCTGCAGCCCCTTGAGGAATGGGCGAGCGGGAGCCTCTGCGGGTCGCTAGGCCCTGCAGCAACACGTGGGGAAGGCCAATTAGCTGGCGGGAGGAGGAGGGAACCACGAAGTGCAAGCGGGAGGGAGGCGGGGAGAAAATAAGGCCTTGCAAAGGGGCTCTGGCAGCCGAAAAACGTCTGGAATCGAATTAGGTGGCCAAGGAGGGGCCAAGGCACTCACCTGCTGCCGCCCCTTCAGGAATGGCGAGCGGGAGCCAGTGCGGGTCGCTAGGCCCTGCAGCAACACGTGGGGAAGGCCAATCAGCTGGCGGGAAGAGGAGGGAACCAGGAAGTGCAAGCGGGAGGGAGACAGGGAGAAAAGAAGGCCTCGCAAAGGGGCTCTGGCAGCCGAAAACGGCTGGAATCGAATTAGGTGGCCAGTGTGCTGATTTTCTGTTTCATTTTCAGTTAAGTCAAATACTATACAATTCTCTTGGTGACAGCACACTGTCTCATTGGAATCATAAGGGTACACAGATTGAATCTTGAAGATCCCTTTGGGCTGAGAATCCAGATGCTCTGGCAACACACCCTGTGCGTCTACATATCTCTCAGGGATATTTCCAATCACCATGTTATTGAAATCTGCAGTATAATGGGATTTTTGTATAGCCATTCCTAATAAGGAATTCTCTTCTAAATGAATATCCTGACATCCTTTATTGTCCACCATGATTTTCACGAACCCCTCCCCAATATCTATCAATGGGGTATATTCATAATCCAGCCCTTGCTGTTTCATGGATTCAGTCAAGCACACAAATGCATCAGAATCCTTCATTTGCTGCCCATTCTTGCACTTTAGTGTTATAGCAACTTGCTTGGTGAATGCAGGGATAGTAATATCCTTCACCTGTAATTCAATTGCATATGGGACCAATTTTGCATAATAAGCCTTTCTCTTGTCTTCAAATTCGGCGCAGGCCCACCTAGCCGGGACCATATTTTTTGGTTAAGGAAATCTAATACTATGCACATTCTGTGCATGATCATTGCCCAGATAAGTCATTTCGTGTTCCACTCACTATCCACACATTGTGGTAGATGGCATTTTGTCCAATATTAATCTTTAGCATGCACCGTCCTACAATTCGATTTTCAACATCTGGATTGTCCAAACCAGAGATATATTGGTTTTTAATTCTACATTTTGGGATCTCCTCCCTTTCCATTATTCTCTGCAGTAGTTTCTCATTAATAAAACTCCTTTCCTGTTTATGCGCCAAAGTGGCTTTTATAATTTTAGAATGGCTATTTATACCAATGTGAATCCATGGCTGCTCATCCTCCATGTGTATTTCAGCAAGGGTGGTGATGTGTTTTTCTGTGTCTGCTTTAAGAAAAGTGTTCTGTTTGCACTTTTTCTCTTTTAAATAGAAACGCAATGTGTGTTCATCTATTTCAGTTTGCCATTTCTTCCTAGGATGCAAATAAATCTGCACATATTGTTTTTCTTTTTCACTTTGCATTTTGTCCTGGCACATCAAAATGACAGTGACACTAGGCACACAGCTATTCTGTAGGTACACCTCTACTGCATCATTCAATTTGGCTACAGTATGGCATTCATTTACACTGCTGTTTTGTGACTTTATTTTCTTAGGCCATAATGGTTTTTTTGTTAAAGACCACAGGACCCCATTTACCCCATCAATGAGAGGAGACAATCTTTTCAGGCAATCTGTCCCCATCAAGAATGGAATTTCACAAATAGATGTGATCAATACTTCCTGTTTCATTCTGTGGTTTCCTATCTTTGTCAACCTCGGTGACACCCTTGATAGACACCTCCTCACCGTTAAAGTTATGTACTGGGCCTTCACTCTGCCTCACTGTGATCTGATTCTGTGGAGATCTCCCTTCATTGATACTTTTTACCAATTCTTTGGGCATAATTGTGGCCTGGGGGGCGCCTGTGTCAATCATGGCAAATGTATTGCACTTCTCTTCCACAGTAATGGGAGCATAATATCTGTCTTCAACTTCTTCCAACACACATAAAAAGTGTGAATTCTTACTGATTTCAGGATTCACTTTTCTCAGACCCTTCTCACTTTTAGCTAAGCACATCGGTAAATGAAAGAACATTTTTCCTTCCTTTCTGTCCATTTCCATTTGAGAAACCTTACTCATCTCCCCATATTCAGAGGTCCTTTGGAGTGTGGCCACTGTTTGCCCTTCCATCCGGGGGTCATCAGAGCCCACCCTGCAATCCTCCAACTGAATATGCGTATAAATATCACCTGATAATTTGTCATTTTCTAATTCTGGGCATTTGTGGGTATTTGGCATGATACCAATCGTTTTAGCTTCCTCAAAAATCTCTGGCTCAAAGCCAAAGAACTCTTCAGGTGACTGATCTGTAACCTCCTTTTGAGTACTTATTCTTCCTGCCTGTATTTTATTAGCGTCTTGATTGTCTAGGGAGGGCGTTTTAAAATCCACACTTACTCCCTGATCAATTATTTTACCCATGCATGAGTTATCTTTATTAAACCTGTCTCTTTGTTCTTTTGGAATTTCATGAATTTCTTGTTTTCCTTTTTCATTTGTGCAAATTTCCAACGTTTGATTTAACTCTAGGTTAAACCACACCTCTTTTTTAGATGTATTTGCAATTTCTGTCCCATGTTCATTTGCAGGTATTTTCATTTTTAAATCATTAAACAGCTCAGAGTCATTATGCAAAACCGGATCAGGGTAATCTGTCTTTTTATCATTGCATGTCTATGAATATTTAGTCACTTATTATCAAAGGCCAACCGGTCACTACTATGGCCTTCTGCCCCCTCTTTTGATGACTGTTTTTGGGCCGTACAGAGCTTTCCTATTTGTTCAGCCAACATTTTCACTTGGGCCTCGAGACATTGGAATCTTCCCATCTCTCTAGAATCTTCTCTCTGCGGCCTATGCCGATATTGGTTATTCTCCCCCTGGTTAAATCTATTCTGATATCTCTCAGGAGAGTGATTCCTATTGGAGTTGTTTCTGAACTCTTGATTCATGTGGGGCAGGGAGCGGGGTGTACCTCTCCTTTGGTTGTAATACCCTGGTGGCCGTGATTGATTGTATTGACGTGGGGCATAATTCATACTCTGCCTAATGTCCTGTCTCTCATTCTGTGAGTATTGTCCCTTTTGCTGATTCCCATTTTCAGTAAATCGATCCGCATACCGGGGTCTATCCTGGTTGCCATATATCATGGTGTTGGGGTCAAATCTGGTCTGTGTCCCCAGTGTCTGGTAGGGACCATTACTTCTTTGATCCTGACATATCAGGCCGATATCCTGCCCGGAGCCTGTCTCCTAAGTACCTAGGGCTAATGTAGCTCTCCCTATTACTAGGATCATGTGACTGAAACATCGGTGCAGAGGGCGGCAACCTCTGTTGATTACCCCTCTGTTTGGGTGTCACATTATTTTTGCCTGGACTTGAGCGGACTCAAGTGACATTTTAGCTGACCTGATCTCCATTACTGTTGCCGAGGAGTCTTTAGATTTTGATCTGGTATCATTAATTTTATCACCCTCTCTACCCTGACAGTAGAGCGCTTCATATAGTTTTGTACTTTGGTGCACAATCCACTCAAGGGACTTCTCACGATCAAATTTGCCGACTAACTGTGATATGTCTTTCTGCAACCTATAGAAATAGGCAGTCTTAAACTCATTGGAATTGGGATCAAAAGATACATCAAAACGAGAAAAAGCTCTTTTTAAGTCCTGCAAAAATTGGCGAGGGGACGTATTTGGCCCAGCTGTAATCGTGTATGCAACTTTCTTTGCCCCTGTAATGACTGGAATGGAGAAAAATGACATCTAATCTCTTTTTCAAACTCCGCCCATGTCATGTTTTGCTGTTCATTTAATCCTCTGATGATAGTGCCTGTGGGAGCGTCCAGAGTTAAGTGAAAGTATTGTCTATATTGTTACTTAGGTATATGGAGGGCTTTAAATATATCGTGCACCGCTTCTAAGTGGTCCTCTATACAGCACTCCGATCCTTTTTTGAACGGTCTGATCAGGGCCTTGATTGATTTCATTATCTTGATGGGACTACTTGGCGCTATATTTGGGATTGCACTACTTTGTGGTTCAACCCTTGTCTCAGGTGTATGGAATTGGTGGTGACCCCAATGGGTGTGTCAAACCCCCCAAAGGCGCTGCAACCAAACTCGGACACCTGCACAGCCACTGGGGCACTATCTCCCCATGTAGAGATGGAATTCACCTCAATTCCATTGAATGTGGTGCCCTGTCGTTTGTCCTGGGACCTGAAATTGCATATTTGCTGTTCCAAATCCTTGCACTTTTTAAGGAGTCGATCCGCCTCTTTACGCAAGTAATTGTTTTCATCACCCATCTTAATAATCACATTTTGCATATCACTCATTTGCATTTGGCATTCATTAAACTTTGTCTCTCTTTCTTCAAACATTTTAGCTATCTCTTGTTCAGCATTCTGAAGCTCACCTTCGAATGGATTGTGTCCTCCCACTTATTCCTCATCTTGTGATAAATCGTTATCTCCAACTTTGCTGCTTCGGAAAAATGTTTTCTCGGCAGAGGGCGCTGTGCTCGAGGTCGTGGCGTTGATTGTCCCTCGACGTACTCCGTACTCTGCCGACGTCACCGATGGTATAAGTAGCTCGAGCCGCGCCCGTTGCTTCAGTTCCGTTTTTCCGATCGCTTCGCTATCGAATGGCGCGCTTCTATTTTCTGTGAAGAAAATGTCATCACCTTCGACACCTTCGACACCCAGAACTGGGTTTAAAAAGTGTGCAGATTGTGGGTCTAAGATGTCGATTACCGATCCCCACCGGATTTGTCTCTGGTGTCTCGGTTCCAGTCACCGAACCGACGACTGCGGCTCCTGCCAATCGATGACCGAAAAAGCTCTTCGTGAGAGGAGAGGTAAACTGTCGGTGGGGAGGGAGGCCTCAAAAAAGGTTTCGTCAAAAAAACATAAGAACGCGACCGATTCTAAGGGATCGGATCGCCATAGGCACTCGAAGAGATCTCGATCTAGAAGTAGATCGAGACATTCTTCGTCGTGATCAAAAAAAAATGAAGAGGAGACATAGATCTCCCTCATCATCTTCTTCTTCAGAGTCGACCGAAGAAATTCGTTGTCCGACTAAATCGGATTCTCCCAGTAAGTGGGAAGAATTCCGCTAAAAGATGATGGAGGTTTTCGAGAATGCGGCCTCGACCCCCTCGAAAGAACCTCGAAAAAGCCATACCCCTAAGGTGGCTCCATTGGACGACAAAGGGAAGTCCAAGGCTACTTTGGCTAAGACCAGTAGCGTCGAGGAATACAAAAAACCTCGAGTCGACGTAAAACCGTCGAAGAAACTTCGAGAGTCGAGCACCTCTCCAGTGCCGGCCAAGAAACACAAATCGTCGAAGACTTCGACAACTTCGTCGACGCCCTCGACGCCGATAATTTCGACGCCAAAACCACATGCGTCATCGACGCCATTATCGAAGTCATCTTCGAAAACTTCGAAGACTTCGAAGACACCCGCGAAAACTTTGAGGGATTTGCCATTTCCTTCGAAGCAGATGGAAGAGGAAGAAAGGAGATTCACTCCTTTGCCCAGATCAGACTTTTTCAAATCTATGGGCCTCATTCTGAGGTTCGCGTTAAATCACTGACTTTACCGGCATGGCGGAAATACCGTATCCGCGTTGGTAGCAGGGCGTAATTAGCACCATATTCCGACCTCGCGGGCACGAGCTTTCCGCCATGCCGGTAAACCCCCTAGCGCCATACCGGTAAAGGGCGCGTCAAACCCCTTACCGACAACAACCGACACGTAACTAACACCATCGCCCTCCACCTAGTGCGTAAATAGCGGTGCCCGTAATTAACGATGACCGTAAATTACGGGCACCGGTAAATACCGCAAACGGAAATTACGTCATCGAACAGGAACGGGAAGCATCATGGCGGCCATCTTTAAAATCACAATCCATTGCAATCCTCCCCATACAGGACTCGTGGGCATATTGTGATAGGCAAAATAGACTCCAGAGACCAGCATCATGCCAAAAGCATTGAAAAAGGGTGTTGCGCGCATCAGGAAGGAGAAATTCTCCCAGGATGAGCTCCAGGTACTCGTTGATACTCTGCATGAACATGCTGAGATTGTTTTCAGCAGCGACATGCGCAGGCCCACCATCCTCAGGAAGAAGGAGATATGGGAGCTGGTCTCGCAGAGGGTGAGCGCTGTCGGAAACACCCCCGGCAGCACGACGCATTGCCGCAAACGCTGGGATGACCTCCGTCTGAGGGTGCGGGCCATCCTCTCAGCAAACCGCAATCTGGCCCTAGAGACAGGAGGAGGCCCAGCCTCACCCATAAAAATGATGCCCTGGGAGGAAACATGTGCAGAGATGATGGGCACAGAAGCCATCGAAGGCGTTGGCGATATGGATTGCGGTGATCCTTCATCAGCTGATGCAGGTGAGTGCCATGAGTGTAAACAGTACATGCATCCCTAATGCAAGTCATCGCCAAGGGCTGGTCAAGCAGTCGCATCATGTTTGGGTAAACCCCCCCCCCTCCAATGATGCCGTATCAACTGGGACCCAGAATGATGTCAGGTGCAAGGCCGACACCCATATTGGGCATGCCACACAAAAAGCTGGTCAATGTCAGTCACCACAGTACTCCGCCAACATGAGTGACCCTGCCGACAGTATGCTTTTCCCATCCAAGCAAAGATCACAGTCCCACTCAGCACCCAAATGTCACCAAAACGCTGCTATCCCATCGTAATACCATTGTCTGGAAGTAATTCTGACCCCCAGATCATTGCTCATGCTGTCTCTCTCTTGCCCCCCACAGGCACCGGTCATGAAAGTGAGGACCAGGAAGGCCCCCGGACAAGTACCTCCCGGGGCACAGGCAGGGGACAGCATACACCTGCAAGCAGGAAGAAGGCACATGCCACACCACCTGCCCCAGCAACCCCCATGGAGGGTACACAACCCCCATCCGCGGCCCTGGACATGCCTGCAGTTCTGCGGGACACATGCCCCACGCAGCACCATGAGGGATCGAGTGCGTCAGGGGAGAATGCTGCCATGTGCATCCTCGATGTGCCAGGCAGCACATCACCAAACACCATCGACAACGTGGAGGAGCCCAATGACTATGTACAGAGCCCAGACACTCCCTCGTACAGCCAGGTTGCCCATAGTGACCCTGGGTCAAGTGACGGCCCAGGGCTCACAGGCGAAGGGGATACACCTGTCTGTCATGAGCCCACTTCCCCTGCAGGAAGTCCTGAAAGTCCTGTAGGCACAACAACACAGAGCCTGCAACCACATCGCCCACATCGGCTGCAGAAACAGTGCGCTGCCAGCACCTCACGGCCATGATAGAGGAGTTTCTCCGGGACAACCGGGAATCAGGGTCGGTGCTACATAATGACCTTCAGGCCCTGGGCGAGATCATCAGTACCAGCACAAACCGCATCTGTGAGATGCTTGGCAGGATTGCTGATGCCCTGGAGGCAGCACCCCCCAGACCACAGCCCCAGCAGGAGGAGCCACCCTCCCAGAGCTCCTCCACGCAGACCAGCCCGGTCCGTAGGTCACTGCGCACGATGCGCCGGAATGGAAGGGATGCCCCAGGCTCTGGCAGTGCCCATTGACCGTGCAGCCACACACATGTGGCCAATGCTGCACTGATGGGAACATTGTGGGGTTGTTGTGGGGGGAGGGTGAGGGGGTTGAGGGTGTGTGTGCGAGTTGGGGGGGATGGGGGTTGAGGGTGTGTGTGGGAGTTGGGGGGGGAGGGGGAGGGGGGTGAGGGTGTGTGTTGGAGTTGGGGGGGAGGGGGAGGGGGTTGAGGGTGGAGGATCTGTTGTACACGTTTGGACATCATCATACAATACACAGTTTGGTCTATCCTACAATACAGAGTGGACATTCATTATTGTGCATGTGCCTTTTAATGTCTCACAGTGCATGTAGTACATGTATCCCCACACCCAGTGCCCAATGCCCTGTCATCCTCACCCCCTCAGCTGACTTGTGATTCAGAAGTATTGCTCGATCAATGCTTGTCGCACGGAACGTCCCTCCCGTGCATCGGCACCATGTTGCTGTTCTGCCATTCCTTCCTCCACCTCCTCCTCATCTGGTGGCAGCAGTCCCACGTCAGGGGGCAGTGGCACGTTCCGACGGATGCACATGTTGTGCAGCATTACACATGCCATGGTGATCTTGGACACCTTCTCGTGGCTGTAGATGAGGGCCCCACCTGACCAGCTGAGGCAACGGAATCGTGCCTTCAGAAGGCCGAAGGCCTTCTCTATGACCGCCCGTGTACGGGTATGAGATCTATTATAGTCCTCCTCGTGCCTGTTTTGGGGGTTGCGGACCGGGGTCATGAGCCACGGTTTCAAAGGGTAGCCAGCATCACCTGCATGAGAGTGGAATGAAGGTAAGTGTTAGTACATTCATGGTGGGGAACTGTGCTAGTCTTACATTGCAGCGGGTGATGACTGGCCATGCACACATGTCCCTGGATACAGTCAACCCATTACTGGTCCGGCCATGTGTGCTGGCCAATGGAATGATGGAGGGGGTAGCTTCTCCCTGATGGGGTCATGGTGCGCACTCATGTCTTGTTGCATGTGCATCGTTAATGCATGCAGCAGTGTTGGACTGCAATAATTGATGACTTGCATGAGACCTGCTGTAAGGGTGTGTTGGTAGTAGTTGGTAGCATACCCATCATTCAGCACTGATCCCTATCATGGTGATTGGCAGCTATGATATGGAGGTGCCGAACCAGTCACACGCAGTAGGATCCCTGTCAGACTAACCTCTATGCAGTCCCATGGATGACTGTCCTTTGAGTTGAGATGCAGGAGTCAGCGATATGGTGCTATTGCACTGCATGGTGCACAATGGCCTTACGGTGTGTAAGGTCCACCGATGTGTTGTGCATGTGTCGTGGTCTTTGGCCAGGGTAACTGTTTGTCAGGTACCATTAGGTGTTGGCTCGTATTCACTACTGTGTGGTTAGGTGGTAATGTGGCGTGCCACTTGTCATGGGGCACAGTGTTCTGTGAGGTGCACAACGTACAATAGCGTTGTCTTTCCCTCCCGGGTGGAGTATGCATCCCCCCCCTTTCCCTCCCGGGTGGAGTATGCATTCCCCCCCTTTCCCTCCCGGGTGGAGTATGCATCTCCCCCACCCCCTTTCGCAGTGGGGTATGCTGACAACCTACTCAGAGCCCCAATGCACTGCCATGGCCCATTATGGTTACTCACCAAGCAGCCAGGTACGTTGTCCGGCATGTCGGCCCATGTAGCGTGGTAGTGTTGAGTTCCGCAGGACCAAGGAGTCATGAGTTGATCCGGGGTACCGAGCATTGCATTGTGTGATGGCTTTACTGGCATTGCACACCATCTGGACGTTGATGGAGTGGTATTGCTTGCGGTTGCGATACGGCACCTCCATTGCATGAGGAACCACCAATTCTACGTGGGTGCAGTCGAGGGCACCTATGCAATTTGGCATGCCTGCAAGTGCATGGAAGGCAGCTTTGGTATCATATATCTCCTGTGGAGTCCGGGGGAGGCATATGTAGTCCCTTCTGTGCTTGAGGAGGGCATCCAGCACTTGGTTGAGTATCCGGGAAAATATTGGCTGTGAAATGCCATGCATGTGCCCCACTGTATGCTGGTAGGTGCCTGTGGCAAGGAAGTGGAGCACGGACACTACCTTTAGTAGAGGGGGGGATGGCAGTGCTGATTTCTATGAGGCTCACTATGTCGGTATGTATCAGGGCCACTATGGTGGTTATGGTGTCCCAGTCAAGCCGGTACAGGGTGTGGATCTGCTCTGGTGTGAGGTTGAAGGGGGTGGCTCTGATGCGGGGAATTGGGGGCTGCCGGCGTGGTAATGGTGGCTGCACCGGTAGGGCATGCTGGCCCTGTCTCACCCTCCTTCTCCTCCTGTGTATCCTCTGTGGTGGGGGCTGTGGTTACTGTGGTTGCTGTTGTTGCTGTTGTCATAGTTGCTGCCTTGCAAGCAGGGCCTCCAGCTCCAGGAATGCTGCTACAATTGGTATCATCTTGGTGTGGGAGGGGGTGTGGTGTGTGGGTGTGCTCCTTTTGTGCTGTGCCAGACTCTATTGCCTCCACCTGTGCTGATTGGGTGCACCTGTTCCTCTTCTAAACACTGATCAGGGTTGTTAACACCTTCCCCGCGATGCCGGTATTAACGCCATGGCGGTAAGGTACTTTGCGCCCTTGTGGAGGTCGTTATTTCCGTGTTCGCTTTGCTTGGAATCGGAGATGGTTTACGCCTTCCCGTTATTTCCGCGATGGTGTGTCGGGCGCGTGACACTGGTCCGCTATTTACGCCACCGTAGTTTACGGTGGCGTAAATAACGGTGTGGCGGGTCAGAATGGCCCGTAACGGTAAAGGAAGTCGTTATTCCTTTACCGGCCTCGATTTTCCCTTAACGCCGGACTCTGAATGACCCCCATGTCTGCAATCTATGAGGAGTCTGCTTCAGAAGAAGACGAAGTTACTCCTTTGGGAGTTACTTATGGTACAAGACAAGTTCCTGAAGAACTTATTGACCAGGAATCTAGAATGAGAGACCTGAGTGATACTCTACATTCTGCCAGTGGAGTTGACACATCCCCAGAATTAGAGTTCGCCAAACCTGATCCTGCAGAGCATGCAGATGCTGGGTATAGGGGTTTTATGACCAGGGTAGTTGAATACATGGGTTGGGGTAATACTTCACCCATTTTTGAACAAGATGAGATGACGGATATCATCGTCAAGGGACCTCAGAAGGATCCTGTTCTCCCTTTTCACAGGGCTCTTCAAAGGACTGTGGAGAAAAACTGGGAGAAACCAGAAACCATTGCTGCTGCAGACAGCACTTTTCCAAGAAAATACAGACCAGCTGGATCGGATCCTGAATATTTCAATAAACATCCGACTCCAGAGAGTTTAGTCATTCAAGCAGCATCCACTTCAAAACAAACTGCTTATCCAACTATCCCTCCAGATAGAGACGATAAAAAAATTGACGCCTGGGCACGTAAAGTTTTCACGTCAGGCAGTATGGCACTTAAGTCGGCAAATGTCACCTGTACCCTAGCCAGGTTTACCCATACCCTGTGGGACTGTATTTCGGCGGCGGCTGATCATTCTGGAAGGCGAGGAAAGGGAAGGCTTCCTGAATATAGTCAAAGACGGGAAGGAGGCAATGGGGGAATGCCTCCAGTCTGGACTGGATACTGCTGATAGTATCAGCAGATCCATGGCTGCAAGCGTTGTGCTACGCAGATTTGCGTGGTTGAGGAAGTCTGGATTTGCACCGGATGTGCAAGCTAGACTCCTCAACATGCCCTTTGATGGCTCGAGGCTCTTTGGCAGAAAGGCTGATGAAAGCCTTGAAAAACTTCAGACCTCGAAAGCGGCAGCTAAATCACTTAGCGCCTTTTTGCGCCAGCCTCTAAAACCCTATTGCGGCTCATCTTCCTGGAGGGCTCGTTCTTTTCGGTACTACTCTTCTTTTGGTAGAGGAAGAGGACAGGCCTCTCAAAGGGGCAAAAGCAACTTCCCTCGTGGAACACGGGGAAGAGGTGCAAAATCAGCCTCAGGAGCGGCATCTGTACCCTCAGCCACTCCTGCAGCCGCCTCCAAATCCCTCTGAGACCTTGTTACACAAAACACCAGTGGGAGGCAGGATCTTTCAACATCTGAAGGAATGGCGGGGCATTACCTCAGATACTTGGGCACTGGAAACAGTAGCCCAAGGTTACTGTCTCCCCTTTCTAAAAAGGCCTCAGAATCATCCACCGGGAGCCAATTCCGTCAAAATTCCGGATCCGCTCCTGTTGCAGGAAATTTTAACCCTGCTAGAGAAAGGTGCCATAGAACTGGTACCTGTAGCGGAGAGGAACAGGGGTTGGTACTCCCCATATTTTCTCATCCCAAAAAAGGACAGAGGACTGAGACCCATCTTGGACTTGAGAAACTTGAACAAGTTCCTCAGGAAGGACAAGTTCAAGATGGTGACTCTTTCTCAGATCCTTCAGGCTCTCCAACTCCAAGATTGGTTGGTATCATTGGACCTTCAGGATGCTTACTTTCATGTGTTAATCCATCCAAACCACAGAAAGTACCTGAGGTTCGCGATTGGCAATTCTCATTATCAGTTTCGAGTTCTGCCATTCGGGTTGACCTCCGCCCCGAGGGTTTTCACCAAACTGTTGGCGGTTGTGGCAGCAAGTCTCAGGAAAGGAGGTATTCACATATATCCCTACCTGGACGACTGGTTGATCAGAGCAGGTTCTCCAGAACAAGCTCAGGAACATCTTTCGATCACCTGCCACTTCCTCCACAAACTGGGCTTCTCCCTCAATTTCAAGAAGTCCCACATGATACCATCCTAGAAACTCCAGTTTATCGGAGCAGTCTTGGACACTTCATCGGGAAAAGCCTCGCCTCCCGAAGTGAGAGCTCTCCACATCCAGCAGATGGTAACAAAATTCCAGAATGCCCAACGTCTACCGGCCTTCGATTTTCTCAGGTTGCTCGGCCTCATGGCATCCTGCATTTTTCTAGTACCAGAGGCCAGATTGAGCATGAGATCCCTTCAATGGGCACTCAGAACTCAGTGGTCCCAGTTCTCAGGGAATATGTCAGATCTTCTGCAAGTCCCGAGCGCAGTTGCTCAGGATCTTCTATGGTGGGCTTGCAACGACAACATTCTCAAGGGAGAGACTTTTTGGCAACCATGGCTGGAGATAACGGTAGAGACGGACGCCTCACTCACGGGGTGGGGAGCACACACCAACGATCTGACAATCAGCGGTCGTTGGTCTCCATCAGAGTCCAAACTACACATCAGCCTATTAGAGCTGAGGGCAATCAGACTAGCTCTGAAGGCCTTTCTGCCCTGTGTACAGGGAAAGAATGTTCTGATAATGACGGACAAAACAGTGGCCATGTACTATCTCAACAAAAGAGGAGGTGTAGGGTCACTGCCACTGTGCAGAGAGGCAATGAGCTCTGGTTCTGGGCAATACGAGAAGGAATCTCTCTGTCGGCAATTCACCTAGCCGGAGAGAAGAACACGGCGGCAGACGCTCTGAGCAGGGTGAGCACAGTCTCTCAAGAGTGGGAGCTGGCTCAGGAAGTCCTTCTGGAGATCTTCGCCCTTTGGGGAACCCCTCAAGTGGATCTCTTCGCCACCGCGATCAACCGGAAGTGCGATCAGTACTGCTCAAGGGAATTTCCTCAAAGAGGAGCTCTGGGAGACGCATTCGTAGTGGAGTGGAAGTTTCCACTGCTGTACGCATTTCCCCCAGTCCCCGTGATTCCTCAAGTAATCAGGAGGTTGAGAAAGTTCAGGAAAACCATGATCCTAATTGCCCCGGATTGGGCCAGGAGGACGTGGTACCCGGACCTTCTAGACATGTCCATCTGCCCTCCAATACATCTTCTGCAAAGAGAGGATCTTCTCTCGCAAGAGGAAGGTCGGGTTCTCCATCCAGAGGTCAAGACACTCAACCTTCACGCATGGTTTCTGAGAGGTTGAGATACAAGGATTGGGATCTTCCGGATGACGTAATGGAAATCTTGCTTTCGGCCAGAAGACCAGCAATAAAGTCTTTGTACCGATGTCGCTGGAATAGGTTTAGTAACTGGTGCAAAGACAAGGATGTGGACCCTTTTCAGTGTGGCACCCCAATGGTGCTTTCCTTTCTGCTACATCTAGCTAATCTGGGGCTCCAGATAGGAACAATAAAAGGATACCTTGCTGCGCTGTCCATTTTCAAGCGCTCCTCGGAAGAGGTTTCATATTTCAAAATACCGTTAATAATTCAATTCTTAAAGGGGCTCACTAATGTATACCCTCCAGTCCCTTTTCATGTACCACCCTGGACTTAAATTTAGTATTAAAATTCTTGACTTGCATACCTTTTGAGCCTCTGCACTCATGTCCATTGAGGCTTTTAACTCTAAAAACTGTCCTCCTTGTGGCCCTATCATCAGCCCGTAGGGTTAGCGAACTTCAGGCTCTCTCATGCAAACCACCATATACTATTTTTTATAAAGATAAGGTAGTCCTTAAGGTTAAACCGTCATTTTTGCCAAAAGTAGTCTCGGACTTCGATTTGTCACAAAAAATAGTAATTCCTACGTTTCATCCTCCTCCTCACCTGGGCAAAGAAGAGGAGAGATTACATAGATTAGATCCCAAGAGGGCGCTTAGTTTTTACATCTCTAGGATGGCTAAATTGAGACAAGATGACCAACTGTTTGTGGGTTACACTGGTCAAAAATTAGGCTTATCTGTAACTAAACAGACCATTTCCCGCTGGATCATATTAGCCATAGTTGAATGCTACAGATTAGCGGGAAAAGAACCACCATATGGGCTTTGTGCCCATTCTACAAGGGGAATGGCTACTTCTGTGGCTCTAAAGAGGGGGGTCCCGGCAGCAGACATTTGTGCAGCTGCAACCTGGAAAACAATACATACCTTTGTTAAACATTATTGTTTGGACACTGCCTCCTCTAACGAGGGTTTATTTGTAAAGGCAGTTCTGCATTCTGTCCACGAAAACTGAAATGGTACTCCCACCTCCAAAAATTGATACTGCTATGGGAGCCTATCACAAGATGAGGAATACGTGGGAGGACACAATCCATTCGAAGAACAAGTTACTTACCAACTGTAACGTTCTTTCGACTGGATGTTCCTCCCACGTATTCCTCATCGACCCTCCCATCCAACCCCACAGTACAGTTTACGTGTTCTTACACTTTCCTCTCACAAAGAATGTATCGGTCATGGAACACGCCTGGGTGTTCCTCCTATATATATTTCATCAAAAAAACAGAACTGAAGCAACGGGCGCGGCTCGAGCTACTTATACCATCGGTGACGTCGACAGAGTACGGAGTACGTCGAGGGACAATCGACGCCACGACCTCGATCACAGCGCCCTCTGCCGAGAACATTTTTTTCCGAAGCAGCGAAGCTGGAGATAACGATTTATCACAAGATGAGGAATACGTGGGAGGAACATCCAGTCGAAAGAACGTTACAGTTGGTAAGTAACTTGTTCTTCTTTCTCGAAATATTCTTTTTGTAAAATTTGCATTTCCAAAATAACCTCGTGTTTATCTTGTCTAATATGATCTACCAATCCTTTCAAGTGTTTTAATTCTTGCTCACTATCCTCAAACTGTTTCATTGGGGACAATTGATTGTCGAGTTCTTTACACTTTGACTGCATGTCCTTTTGACATACCTCCAGTTCTGCACTTAACTTTTCCTCTTGTTCACCAGCTTCATCTAGTTCAACTTTTAGTCTGCTAATTAGCTTGGCATCATTTTCTTGCATTCGTAGGGACCTATTTAAAATGAACCATGTTTTGGCACATAGCTGTATCAGACAATCTTTCTCTGCATCTTTATCAGCAGCATTTAACAATCTCAGAAGACTTAACTGAATTATGCTACCTTCTGCAAAAATGTTGTCCAATGGTTCTTTCTGCAATTCCCCATAGATACGGTCATGCCACTCTGTGGCGTTATTTGATGACCATTTTTCCATGTGCATATGATTTTGCCTCCAGATATTGCACTAACTCTGGGAATGTGGCCTCCTTTTGCGACATTCTGAGATTCACTTCCAGTGTCACACTGTTCTCATAAAATGGGTTCCCTTTAATGCACGTATGGTAGTGTGGAACACACTTGCCACGCCCAGTAGATGCTCTACAGTCACTTTCCGGCCAACACACCATTATTTGTAGTATCAGACAATCTTTCTCTGCATGTTTATCAGCAGCATTTAACAATCTCAGAAGACAGAACTGAATTATGCTACCTTCTGCAAAAATGTTGTCCAATGGTTCTTTCTGCACTTCCCCATAGATACGGTCATGCCACTCTGTGAATGTGGCCTCCTTTTGAGACATTCTGAGATTCACTTCCAGTGTCACACTGTTCTCATAAAATGGGTTCCCTTTAATGCACGTATGGTAGTGTGGAACATACTTGCCACGCCGAGTAGATGCTCTACAGTCACTTTCCCGGCCAACGCACCATTATTTGTAGGAGATTTTGTCTTATTGGGGTAAATTCGGGATTTGGCAGTATTTTCTTACCGTAAAAATATTGGCGTAATTTTGCAGTAAACTACATTTAGTCTTACATTTATAGTGGGTCTGGTATGACACTATTTGAGTGACCATATCTAGTTAGCTTGTATTGGCGGTAATTTTAGTGTTATCTTACTTTGCAGTATTTTCAGAATTATCTTATTCCTGTGGTATAGAGGTGAGCCTGTTTTTTTTTATACTATAACCCCATCATAAAACAAACCTTTCCTTTCTATTAGAATGCCTTCTAGTCGCCTGTAGAGAGCCCCAGACTTGGAACACTCCCGAGAACCCAATTAATTTATTCAAGGCGCCACCTATAGTTTGTGGCTGGCATTACTGGCTTATGTACATCCAGTAATCTATGTTCCAGATTTGGCACCACTTCCCATCAGCATGCAAGGAAGGACACACTCATACATTGCACACACATCCTTTACCTTGTAGATATTTATTACTGACTTTCTCTTGTTTGCTATTTTAATTACAGTGGTAAATTGGTAAATACACTACTGCACTGATATGAGCCCCCCCTCTGTATTTCAATTACATGAATAATTCACAGATGCATAAATGACACTAAAATCTCAGTTGTTTTTATATATGCTTTGTATTACATGCCATTTACAAGTCACCAAATCTTACCATGTGTTATTTACAGCATCATCTGCAATATAAAAAAACAAAACAGAACAAGCAGGTATTTTGCAAACATGAATTAATGTTCCCACACTTTGAATATATAGATAAGAATACACATATAATATCCCTAACCTGTCTACACTGCAATAAATCTTAACCCTACATGTACGGCATACAATCTGTTCCTCACTTAGCACTTCTTACCAAGGCCAATATTCTTTGAAGTCCCTGCACGACCTTGCTGTGTTTCGCAATCCAGTCTCAGTGCAAAACTTCCCCATATGTGTGTGGGGAGCACCAACTGATTAGATTCACAGTCAGCGCTCGACCCTTTTTGAGACAACACCGTCCGTCTGTCTATTGAAACCAGCATGAACTGGCAACCCTCCTCCTTTCTCTCCTTTAGGAAAACTCTGATTCAGCCCTTTATTGATGTGGCTTGTCTGCCTACAATTTCTACCAATCATAATAAAAAGAATGTGCCCTGTGCCAGCCTTCATTTTCAGAACAATGAAATCTCCATGTCCAGAGTAACTGTTTCATTTTGCTTCCTGCATCTTGCATATTTTCTGTTCTCCACAAGCTGAAGAAAACGCTAGTGTTCATTTTCTCATGTAAAATGACTTTTAAACAGTGCACCCAACACATGTACTGTACCTCATTTTGCATAGAAGACTACATTATCGTGTTAGAAATTAGCACTTTAGTAAGGTTAGTAATGTTAATCAGTTAAGTATTTTAATGTAGTCTTTACACATGAAGCATCAAATATACATTGTGCACCTCATTATTTTAACCTGGCAGCACACTGTTTTACTATTTGTGCTCTGACTTCCTGCATTTTCAAACTGCGCCTGTCTGTGTATTTTGTATGCTACCAACTATATGCTGGCAAAAATGCTATATATATCCGTACAAGAGACATGCGCAAGGGGATAAGCCGGGGAGGACGCTGGCATGGCTGTGTAGACGTGAGGTAGCCAGATCTCCGATTTGCTCCATTAGTAACGGTGAGAAGGAGGAATTGGGCACGCAGGAGGGGTTAAATGAGGTATTCTAGGATTACTACAGGGCATTGTATGCGGCCGCCAAGAGCAGCTCTGGAGAGGACATACAAGATATACTCACCCAAATAGACCTGCCCAGCTTAGAAGCTCCCCAGGCAGAGACTCTGGAGGCCCCTATAACACCAAAAGAGGTGAAGGCCACCATTAAATCCCTGCCGACTTGGAAAGCACAGGGAACGGACGGGCTCCCGAGTGAGTTTTATAAGGCATATGCAGATATATTGGCACCACTGTTAGCCAGGGTGTATAATGAATCATTCGAGGATGACGCCCTGCCTGCTAGCATGAGAGAGGCCCTGATAGTGCCACTGCTTAAACCGGGTAAGGTGAGCAAGGATTGCGGTTCCTATAGGCCGCCCTATTGAATCAGGATGGCAAGATCCTCACTGCTATCTTGGCGAGCAGACTGCAGCGGGTGATTCACACGTTGATCCACCCCGACCAGACAGGGTATGTGCCCGGGAGAGGCATTTCGGAGAACTTGAGACGGCTCCACCATGTGATTTATAGCACAGCAGATAGGCCCTCGCCGGGTGCGGTCGCTTCCTTAGATGCTACGAAGGCATTTGACTCAGTACACTGGGACTGGTTGTATGAAGAAGATGGGAGTTGGCCCACAGTATATGAAATGGGTATCTTGATATACACGGAACCAATGGGTTTGGACGGGAAGTATGTACTCAGGAACATGGCAGCTATAGGGGCACTAAGCAAGGGTGCCCATTGTCCCTGATGTTGTATATCTTGGCAGCGGAGCCCATTGCTGCATACCTGAGGCAGGAGTACGGAGATGTGGGCATAGACATAGACTGGATAAGACACGTGATATCTATGTATGCGGATGATGTGATACTGTACGTGAGAGATCCCGAGGTGAATCTACCATACATATTAGAGGTGCTAGATAACTCGAGCAGGTTCACAGGTATTACAATAAACAAAAGGAAATCATGCTGGTTTCCGCTAGCGGCCACTGCACAGATAGAGGAAAGGAACTTGCCAGTACTCCCTTTGCCCTGGAGCTGGACTTCCTTTAGATACCTGGGCATTAACATTCATCGAGAACCCACCCAGGAACACATGAATAATGCAGTGCGATCCAGGGCTGGTCTAGTTGCGTCCATGGGGTTCTGGAGTAAACTGCCCCTGTCAATGATGGGGAGGGCGGCATTATTAAAAATGGTGGCTTTGCCCTTGACTTATGCACTGCTTTGGAAATGTCCCATATGACATACAGGGGCGCTTCTTCCGGCAACTGGAGAAGTTGTGCAGGGGGTTTCTGTGGCATAACGGGCAGAATAGGGTAGCTCTGAACACATTGCAGAGGTTGCATGACCAGGGAGGGTTACGAGTACCGAACTTTGAGCTGTACTTCCTAACGTGTCAACTACAGCACGTGGTGAAGTGGATGGCTGACGAACCCACGATAGAGACGGCACTATTACAGCCCACATTGATTAGACGACACCTAAGAGACCTCCTCTGGGTTCCGGCTGTGGAGCTGAGGGACAGTTGCTACTTGGTGAAACTGGGCACCCAAATCTGGCATAGGGCCTGCAGAGTCGAAGGAACGATGGACCCGCTCTCTCCGCAGACACTGATAGTGGTGGTTCTGGAGAGTAGGGAGGATGACAGGATCATGATACAATCGAGATGGGAGATGTGTAGTGTGGCTATGGTGGGGGACCTGAGGGGCGAGGGAAGGTGGAAAATGTTTGAGGAGTTGCAAGAGGATGCTGGGATACAGGCGGGACAGTTCTTGCTACAAAGTATGGTCCTGGGGGTGCTGCGAAGGAGATGGCCAAATGCTATGGAAGGGGATATTGGGAATGAGGATATTGAGATGTTATTGACAACGGCAGAAGGTGGACATGTGGTGTCCAGGATTTATGAAGTCTTGTTGGGCTGCACTGCCAGGACCGAGCTGAAATGTAAATGTAAATGGGAGGAGGAATTGGGGAGGACGTTTGAGGAGAAAGAGTGGGGAGCAATAAAGCGATATCACAAAAAGGTATCCCGAAATGCTAGGTTACAGCTGATAGGTATATAGTACAAAGGGCAAACCTCACACCACCTGTCATTTCCACATTCAGAGGGGCTGGGCAATAAGCGTGCCCCAATACAAGGGGGAGGGGGCGGGGCTCACACACATGTTCTGGGGATGCCCGGTCATACAAGGGTTCTGGTAGATGGTTGCAATCAGGGCGGCCCAAGGGGGCATTGAATTGGATGTTATGATGCGGGAAACCTGCATGCTGGGGGGATATAAGGAAAATGCGAGAGACGGTCCACTGAATAAACTCAGGGGCCTGATGTACATATTAGCCAAGCGTAGCATAGCCATGGGATGGAAAGACAGGAGAGGACCGAGTGTACATAGACGGTGGAAATAACTGGAAAATTGGTGCAGAGCAGAGCCAGGGGTGTGGGAGAAGGCGCTTAGGACACAAAATGCAGAGCCTGAGATGGACGTACAGCGGTGGATAGTGTTGATGGTAACATTTTTTGCAGATGTAGGAGAGAAGGAAAGTGCGCAGCAACTGGAGGATGTAGATGTAACAATTGTGATTGATTGAACAACGTGCAGGTCGGGGGGGTGTTGGGGTAGTTAGTAGAATAGAAGTAGAAACAGTATGGAATGTTTTGTTTGTATTAGAGCATGTTGCTCTGTGTGGTTATTGTTAATATTTGTAAAAACCAATAAAAAATAAAACAAAAAAGGCTTCAGGGTTTTGTTAAAGCATTGCACTAAGTTTTGGGATGATGCACAGAGGGTCCCTGTCCTCCATCAGCTAGTTCATTTCACTCATCAGTTTCGACATGAAACTACTACCCTGATCTGTCAGAATATCTCTGGGAAACCCCACCCTTGTGAAGAAAGTGATGAGTACCTTAAGTATTGCCTTGGTGGTGTTACTTTGTATCGAGAAGCCTTCCGGATATCGGGTCACATATTTGACGATGACAAGGATAGGATATATCTGTTTCATGATTTGGAGGGGTTCATTGGGCCAACTACTGTCATACTGATCCGGTGGAATGGCGCCTCAATGATTGGTAATAGCTGCAGTAGTGCCCTTGGTCATCATCCGCAGAGTTCTTCATGCAGACGGGGCAACAGGCACAAAACTGTTTGTTCTATGCATACGCCTCCGAGCCAATACAACCTGCTAAGTAGAGTCTTCTGTGTCTTTCTGACAAGCCTGGCATTCTGCCTCTGCTTCATACCTATTAATAGAGGAGGCAGGTCCAGATTGATGTCCTACAATGCTCACTCTTGCTGGATGACGAATGTAGATATGTGTATGCACGGAGACTACCCGCGAGTGTCCTCACACCGAGAAGCAAGATGTACTAGTGAGTTGTCTCCCTACACCACACTGATGACTTCCTTGATTTTACGTGGTGTAGGGACTCTGTGAACGTTGACAGGGAAGCCAGGTGATCTTCCAGGTAGTGGTTTTGGATATGTTGACACCAGGAAGTCCTGTTCCAGGAAATCTGTAGGTAAATGGTAAACTAAGTTAGCAAGGATAGACGGAAGCGGGGCTGGAAACAGGCAGAAGGCAGGCAAGAGATGGCAGGCGAGCGAAGGCAAAGATGTGCAGGCAGACTGGAGATAGACAACTGGCAGGCAGGTACACTGAAGGAAAGCAAGGGCAGGCAGGTTGAGTGGATGCAAGACTAGAGCAGGCAGGTAGACTGGTGACGAGGAGAGTGGGCACGCAGACTGGAGATGAGGCAAATGCAGGCCGGAGGACTAGAGGCAGGCCAAGGAAGGTAAGAGGGCAGGAAGACATGCTGGGGTAATCAGGCAGGCTGGAGCAGGCAAGAGTAGATAAGAAGGGAGTCAAGTAGACCAGCAAACTGAAGGCCAGGAAAACAACAGTCCCTAGGGGTGTTAAGACATCCCAAACAGTGGTGCCGGCAATTTAAATGCACCGCCGGCATGCACATGGGGCTTGTGCATCCCCGAGCCAGTTGATATGGCAATAGGGAATGCGTTGGACACTGTGCATGCGCAATGCTGGTCTTCTGCGCATGGGCAGTGATAGCAAGGTGGTGATGCTCACAAAGACTGCAAGAGCTGCCTGTTAGGGAGAATTCTTATACTATGGCTAATTTCCCTTACCTATAGAGTTCCCCAGCAGCTTTGCTGGATTTGAAGGGTTTGTTTCTTTTTACCTGCTAAGAGTGAGACTCATTTTCCCACTCTTAGGCATTTATGCTATGTGTGTTCTAGGCTATTTTTGTGTTTAATGCCTATGGGATTTTCTCTCCCCCATAGGAACCATCTTTATTCACATGTGTTACACAGCACCCTCAGTGCAGTGACACAGGGGTGTCGTAGCGATCCCCAAACATAGACTTCATACCCTGGGACTGACTACTGTCTCCCCGGGCATGTAAAGTCCCCATTGACTTTACTAGTCAATTTTTATGAACTTTAACCAGTACAACCGATCTTACTATGGGGGTACTGGAAGGGGTAATAGATTTTCCCCATGTTCATTTTCGAGGGGGTACCTTAAAGTCCCTCTCTCTAAAGTTTCTGGCTGGTGACAGTGGTTACTACCATAAATATTTGACCGCAAATATTTCCCTATGGGATTTTCCCATTGTTCGAGGCTACCACTTTTTCTGACAACCTCTAACACCGCCAGTGCATTTTAATATTAACTTTGCTCCGGTAGGTTTTATTTGCCAGAACTTTAATATAACTTCTTTCTCGTGTCTTACTCTACGATCCTAACCCAGGTCGGGGATCCTTTGTTTGTCCGTTTGGCGGGCTTCTACCACTGATTCTGGGGTGGGTCCATTGTGTGGGAGGGGGAGTAGGACCCCTGGACAGGGTTGCCTCAGCAACCCATGTCGCACTCTATTCTGATAGGCTGGAGGGTCTCCCGCCAAGATGACCACTCCACTGTGTGAGTGACAGCTAGGTTGTATGAATGGGGATCTTTTGGCATAAAAGCAGGGTCCTGAGGACTGGAAGAGCAAGACGTCGGCACTGGAACTACGGAACCGAAGAGGAGAGAAGCCAAAGGCATCTGCAACGACTACCACCACCGCACCGGTGAAGCCCTGCTGCAGCGTCTCACCACTTTTCTCCACACGACGAGAGGAGATCTTCATCTGAAAGAGCCTTCTTCCCTTAAACTGGTGGGGCCAACCAGTTTGCCAATCACCTTCCCGAACCTGCTGTGGTTGAATCGCCAGTGCCCCGCACTTGGAGACCGGATAGCCAAGCAGCTATCGACCCGGACCGTGATTAAAAGGAGCGTACCTTTTAAACTTCGTTTGGCAGCACCGCGGCTGGTTTCATCCCTGGGTAGTGCAGAACCTCGAATCTTCCACCACGACGAGAGCGTCTCTTCCTGTGCTGGATCACCGGAACTGCAGGAACTACCGGGAACAACCGCCACCGCAGGAGTCACTTCTTTATTTTTAAGGTGCATTGTTCCGCCAGGCCGCCCTTTCTTTGCGGTAGTGCTAAAGGTGTTTTAAATCCTTTACCTACCTGTTGGGTTGGCCTCCCCTCTCTCTTAACGTTGTCTTTTGCTTTCTGCATCCACCTTTTCAACATCGTTAACCAAAGGCTTGACTGAAGCTACAAGAACATTTTGCTCCTGGGCCCTTGCCCTGTACCACTAACTTTGGCACAGGCCTACTGACTCTGGTCACATTTGTTAGACCTGCCTTCTCGAGATTGATTCTCCATTCAAACTGTGTGGTGCAACCCTTTCTTATAACTACCCTTTCCTTCCCACTGCATAATCATTGTGAAATGCCATTTTGCTCAGTTTTCATTTGAAGTATTGCCTATACTGATGCACTGTCTTGCTGAACTGGTTCACAACTGATGGGAAGTGTTGTTAGGGTGTATAAGAACCTATTTCTAGATAACTTGTGTTTTCCCTCCCTTGTGAGAAATTGTTAGAGGATCCCTTGTGTGTAGGTGTCACTGTGCCGTTTTGCTCAGTTTCACTCTGGTTCCCTTGGTCTACAATTTATATAGGGAGTGTGTATATTTTCCTATTGACTTAATTTAACTTGCTTGACACTTGTGATACATGTGTTTTCTTAGAAGTGTATAAAATAAATATATATATACTTTTTAACTGCAAAGGTTTGGTCAGTGTTTCCTTGTGCCATAGTACAGTAGGCCTATTGTGTAAACCCTGAATACTGCTCATCTCCCTCTTGAGATAAGTCTGACTGCTCAGCCACAACTATCAACTAAATCTTTGTGGTACAGACTGATACCAAAGGGGATTTATTGCTCTCACCTGTAGTCATAATCTGGTGTAGTGCTCCCTAAGGGAACTGCACTGGATTCTGCCTAACATTGCCTTAATGTCCGCTTTGCCCTGCAACCAATGCCTGGCACTCCGGCCCCTGACGTTCACCACACCGACCACGCCTGCGCAGGTAGTGATGTGTGCTGTGGTGCATGACCTTTTTCTAACCCCCAGATGCCCCACTGTTAGATTGGAATGGGCTAATTCCAACACCACTTTCTGGAATGGTTTTAGAACCAACAATTGATGATAGCTGATATAATCTCCTCTGGGGTTTATCCTAACATGATAGAAGAGCTCTTTTTCGATAATATGTGGAGTCTTCAGAGTTTGGCTCTTGGTCTTCGACATAGGTTCTTCCGAGCTCGGTCCAGAAGTGGATCCATCCTCTGTGCCTCAGGACACTCCAAGAAAGCAGTGCCTGGGAGGACAGGTGGTGGAACTTTAGCTTCATTTTTTAAAAACTTTATTTAATCATCAGTGGAAACACAGTAGTACACTATAAATACAGCACAATGTCAGCCGCCACTTCCAACGATTCGTTGGGGTGAAAAGAGACCAGATACATGTACAATGAATGAATCAATGGAACGTTCAATTAGCCATATTTCTAAATTACACGACTGCAATGGCGGTAGCATTCGGATTTTACATATACAATTGGAACCCTTCCTACCTCATTGGATTATGTCAGCTCTGTTAGCGATGCCTCCTGGGTTCTGGCAATATGTAATTTCCAATGTTTAAGGATACACTTCTTGGCGATTAAACACGTCAGGTTAAACTACGTTGTACAACCATTGTCTTACCATTCTCCCCAAGGAGGTATTTCACAGGAGCCAGTGTTTGGAGGATGGATGTCATCTCTGCCAAAACCGCTACCACCCCAGCCCAGAATTTTGATACCGGCAGTGGGCATAACCAAAACGTGAAGAAAATTAACCGAATATTGACGACATTTGGGGCAACCATCAAAGTTTCCTGGGGAGAATTTAGCTATAATGGACACCTTATAATGCAGCCAATTAAGGACTATGAACTGTATCAATCGAAATCCGCCATTTATGGATCCCTCCTTGGTGCGAAGAAAATATTGTGCCATCCATCATCAGGTACTCTGTGACCAATTTCCTTCTCCCACAGAGACTGTACACGTGTAATATTCCTGCTAGCCTGGTGGGCTTTGTGGTACAATTCGAGACATCAACCTACATCCCACCGAAGCTAGGATGATTGTGTCTAGTAGTGTGCGAGTTTCTGGTTCCACAGGGAAAGATGGCCATTTCCTTTGAAAGGCCACTCTCATATGGTTATATTGTAAAGTACAATCTGGGTACGACCTATTTTGGCAGTGAGCTCTGATATAGAGACAAAGTTCCCATCAGGAAACATATCTCCCATCGCAAGTACTCGTTCCAAATGCTACTTAAGTTGCACAGGCCTGTCCTGTGCATTTCTACAATACAGGGCATGTAAGCCCAGATGACGAAATAACTTGGAACAAACCCTTATCGTTGTCCGTACAAGTTCAAATGAACAATCATCACCATACTATGTCCCCAAAATTACTAAGCATACGATCAGTGGTTTTGCACCAAATGCCCCAATGTCCACGTATCGGCATGTGGGGGGAGACGTATACCAGTATGCAGCAAATTGTGCCTCGGCCACCAAATAGTACAACTCGAAGTGGTGGCGAGCCCAAGCCCCCGTAGAACATGTGGTGTCACCATGTCAGCCCATGCTAGTCCAGCGGCGCCTGTTCCCCAGATGAAGCAAAAGGCCAATGAGCGCATCTGGTTAAAAAAATACTTTACTAGACCATATTGGTATGTTGGAAAAATAATAAAGGAGATTCGGGGGGACAATAATCTTCAGGAGAGAATGGCAGCCATATGGCGATATAGGAAGCCTCGACCAGATATCCAATTTGGTAACAAGCGCAGGTAAGTATATCACCAGGTTATCCACAAACAGGGTGTTGGTGGATCTTGACACCCGAAAACCAAGGTAAGTGATTGTCGGTGGGGCCCATTTAAAGCCCACCAGATCCCCTGGAGGGTTAGAGTTGTTTGTAGGTGGGAATAGCTCTGATTTCGACCAATTTATACGGTATCTGAAATATTTCCTCGAGGTAGACAAAGGTTCAATTCAGGATTGCGAATTAACAATAGTGCATCCTCAGCATGTCTGGCCTCAGTCATTTAATCAAAGTCGGCTTCATCGCAGTCAGTAGTGTACAGTGTTTCGGCTTCCTCCTTAGAGGACTTGTATCTTTTTGCATATATGTTGGGCGATGGGTTGGCCTGGTTTCAGTTAGAATGGAGTATAATTCTCAGCATCTTAAATAGCAATGAGGGACCTCTCTATCATGGTCTAACTGATCCTACAATGACACGTGTCACAGATGGCACAAGAATCACTCCAAATCTCACAGGTGTTTTGAGGCATTTTACTGATGGTTTTGTAGGCCCTGAGCTGCTCCTCTTTCTCGTCTTATTGAGCACCTCCTCCATAACCAGGGCATCCCGGACGAAGGTAACTATATAGAGAAGGTTGATGTCTGTCTAATTTTCTGAATTATTCGAAAGAGGAACAAAGGACAGATTTTGCCATCAGGGACTACTCTAACCAGTTGTTAGTGCTCTACTGGGATATTGGAAATTGTGCCTGGCAGATGCTCAGATATATCCAGTTTCCCTTCTATCATGCCCACTCTCTCCTCGTCTTTTCTCTCACCCCTTCTCCTCATTCTTCCCTCTAAACGTGTGTCCCCCCGATGTCTTACACACCTTTTAGGCCTCCCCTCCGATTGTACTCCTTGCTCATTTGCACTGCTATTCCCTCCTCCACATTACTGTTGACTCCTCCGCACTACTATGCCCACTTCCATACTACTGTTCCCTCCTCCTCACTACTACTACCTCCTCCAACTACTTCAGCTGCCACTTAACCACTCTGTGTTCACCCCATACCATACACATCACATTCACTCCTTACACTAATGTTTTAATCAGACTCACCACACTAACATGCACACTCGCACTGAAGTACCACTTCCACTCCTTAGCCGATACCTCACCTGCTATTGAAAACACCTCCACACTCCGATGCGCCTTCCTTTCTCCTACTGGTCTCTTGGTCGTACACCTCCTCCTCGGACCTCACCTCAGTAGCCCACACTTCCTGTTTCCTTCTGCCTCCTTATATCCCCACTTCTCTGCTGGTGTTGGTCTTCTATCCCTGACCAATCTAGCCCTGTCTACCCCACCTGTGGTGAGTTAGAAAAACAAAAAGTAGTGAGCTAGGCCCCACCTACTTTTTAATACGGTTTCGCCGCTGGACAATAATGGCAGCCCAGGAAGGCAATCGTTCATGTTCCTGGGGCTGATTCAGAGTGCCCCTGGGGTAAATACAATGGGAAAGGGTCTCTGGTGTTCCCTCTTTTGTTTCTGGTGGTGTACTGATTGTCTGAGTCATTGGGTGTGCTCTCCGGTGTGCCCCAGCAGCACTGAGCAGTCTTTCTGCTGGCCATGCATGTTAGTGGCTTGTTATTGTGGCTCTTTCTCTTAGGACCGCATAGGTGCTGCAAGTACCCTTTCTTTTTTATCACTACTGTGGCTGGGCGAGGGTTGTGTTTCGGCCTTCTTTGCATGAATATAGGGCACTAGTTCAAGATTCAGACGTTGATGCTTCTTGGTTTCTTGCTTGAATAATGTGTCTCTACAACAGTTAGAGAAATTATGACAAATATCTTGCATTGAAGGCATGACTTGACAGACATGTACTGCTGAGAAACATGTAGGCAGTGGGGGTGGGGCAGGAATTGAGGCCCTCTCAACTATCACCATCCACCTCAGAGTAGGTCTCTCAGAGCTGAGAGGGGTTTCCATCACCTCTTGACAAGCTCGGGCTACTGTCCTTGTCACAATATCCACTAACACCTCCCTAACTAACTATGGCCAATTCTCTGATATCAACCTCAGTATTACATCATCAAAGGCATGTAAAAAATGTTTAGGCCTCTGGCTCGCATCCTTTCTTCCAGAGAAAAGAGCAACCCACTGATTCACTAGTAGGGACCACAGCCAGAGAAAGATACCCATTGGGTTTACCTTCATCCTCCCAATCTGCTCCTGAACTCACTTGCCAACTTGACTTTTTCTGTTATACTCTCCTATCAGGGCTTTCTCGTGTGCTTTACTTGACACACTTGCAAACTTGAATCTGCCTGGTATACTCTCCTGCCAGGGCGTTCTCACGCTTTTCACTTGACAAACTTGAAAGCTTGACAATATCTTGTATGCATTCCATCATTTCTCTTTTGGAAATATGGAGTCTCACATTCTGTTTCATATGCTTCATTTATTCTCATTTGCCTTTGGTAGTGTTGACGATGTGCCCCAGTGTCCCAGCTTCCCTCTTGTGGACTCACTGGTTCTCTATTGCATGCTTTGGTTCTCCCGTGGTACTCCTACAGTGCCTTTTGACATCCCATTCCTTCTCCCCGTGTTCGCTGACCTCGCTTTTTGGCTTATCCATCTTTGAGCGGCATGGATGCTAATCTCCGGTACCTGCGAACGCCAGGATGTCTTCCTTTCATGGCGTCCTCACTGCAAACCGGCACCTGCACTCTTCTTTCCTTGGCCTTCTCCATGAGCCGGTTGGCTCCACGATCTTTCCAGCACCACAGTGATCCCTCAGTCAGTACTGAGGGGACGAGATTCTACCAGCCAACGTCTCTCCCTCCTGTCAGCTGGTTTGGTGTTTTAAATGTCCCGGCACCAATTATGTGCTCGCAATCACTAAAGCGCAGTTTGTGCTTCTTGTCTTTATCGATCTTCATTACTCTACTTAGCTTTCTCATCACAGTACTGTTACATTCATGGAAAGGGAAGTTATTGGTGACCAATAGACAGGGCAGGGGAATGTATTCTTAGTTGGTTCCATGGGTGGGTGAAGGAAGTCATGTCAAAATGCCATTAAGACATGGGGAGTGGAGGGGTATCACTAAAAGTCAGATGATGTTGTGTCACTCCCTTGCAGGTTGCTTCCGCCCATGTGATCTTCCCTCATATAGTCGCCCCCATGGTCTAGATCAGGTAGCAGCTGCCATCCCTTGACCACATAGGGAGAGGTCCCTGCTGGAAAATGAATGGTGACACCATCAGATTCATCACAATTGTCAGACCTGGATACAGAACCACATTTTACAAAAATGCAATGGAAAGAGTACTAAAACAAATGGGTAATGGAGAAATTCACAATGGTGGCCTTGCACTAGATCTTCCCGGTTCTCCAGAAAGGAGATTGCATCTGTATCATTCTCATTGAAAAACACAAAGTCCATTAGGTTTATGGTGAAGAATCAATAAAAGGGCTTAGTATCCGGCCTCAAATTGTTTCTGAGTCTTTTCAAAATGCATGATGGTGGTGGTGGTAGACCTAAGGAAATCCAAAATGATTTAGGTTTATTAAGGCCAGTTCGCTCAAGAAGGTGAGGCAAAGCCTCACTCTTCCAGATCGGGACCTGTATGTGAATCTTCAGAAGTGTTCACCAACTCCTAATTACACAACTGAGCACTTATTTTAGATGCTACCAAGCAAGAGTGTTTCCTTCAAAGGGCAGGATACCCTCAATATCCAGGAAGTGCAGGGAACTAAAGATCACATCGTACCCAAAGGTGAGACAAAGGTCTGTCCTTCTGGACGCCATGGCATTTTGCCTATTCATTATATTCAACGTGAAACTTCACATGAGTATGCTTCAAGAATGCTTAGAAGATCAGTGGTCCCAGAAACAAGACTCCTGGGAAGATATCCTGATCCTGACAACCACAGCCAAGTATTAGTTGCACTGGTGGTGCAGGAGATAACTAATCCTAATTAGGAAGAAGTCTCTGCCGATTTTTCCATATGGTAACTACTGGAAATCACTATACTTCAACGATAAACTACCTATTGGGAGTTTTTTTTGTCACTTGTTCAAACCGTCACCATAACATTCTAAAATATTCCTAAAAATATATCCATTTATTCGATCAGTAAATTTCTCATTAATAACAATATAAATCCTAATTCCGCTGAATCAAGTGGCGGTAATGGTAATTCTGTTTGGCGGTATTCTGACAGATTTACCACCAGAATACTGCCAAACTTGTAATGAGGCCCCTAATATCATATTGTTAAAAAAAATAGCCATCAAACATTTTTCTTCTTTTTCTTGTGATTAATTAAGTTAGTCTGATACTAAATTCAGTACAGTCTTCTCATGGAAACATTTTTATTTTGGATGCACAGTCATCTATACTATATATCAAAGAAAGGTAACTGGGTGCCCCTTCCTCAACTCCACGCCTTCTGAAGGTGATACTGTTACAAAGCTGGATAGCTTACAGCATTATATCATCCAGAACACCTTTTCTTTCAAAAATAGAGATTTATACATTTTTCATAGGGACAAATACCAACATTACATCAAACATTACAAATGTTGAAACAGCAACTTTTAGTGTCTTGGGGTTAGTAAGTGATGTGGTTAAGATCTTTCTGACACATCCATTTTTAGAATACAGGAAGTCTCTTATTCCAGGTTTTGATATACTCAATTGAAGTGCAAAATGTGAAGGAGACAAAAAAAAACGGAACTCACTGATGGAAAAAGAACCCTAAACAAGAACTACGAGACAGCTTGTGAATCAAGTTTTCGAAGGGATTGTGTCCTCCGACGTATTCCTTATCTATGATATTTGTATCTCCAGCTTGCTGGCCTCGGAAATTTTTTTCCGAGTAGAGGGCGCTGTGCGTCGACGTCCGTAGAGTAGGTGTTCCTCGACAGCCACCGTATCGACGCTGACGTCATAATGCCTATAAATAGCCACGCGCAGCGTCCGTTGCTCAGTTCCGTTTTTCCGCGCTTTGTGTGCCTCGGAATACCGTTGCTCAGTTCGTCAGTCGAAATATATTCATATTTCCTCGAGAAAACCGACTCGTACTCGATGGCTTCCTCCTCCGACCCGACGACTCCTCGGTCCGGTTTCAAAAAATGCCGAGACTGTATGAAGAAAATGTCGTTGACGGATCCTCACAGGATCTGTTTGTGGTGTCTGGGAATCGAACACCAGTGTTCGGAGTGTGAGGAATGCCTATCCATGACGGCGAAAGCCTTGAAGGAGCGTAAGGGGAAGCTCGAGAGAGGCAAGTCAGTTTTAACTTCCTCGAAAGTTTCCACGGTAGAGTCGAGACATTCGTCTCCTCACCGTCGAAAGCATTCTCCGTCTAGGTCTCGAAGTGGCTCCCACCACTCGTCGAGGTCTAGACACTCGAAGAAGAGACGTAAAGATCTCCTTTGTCGTCGTCTTCTAGTTCCCCTGAAAGAGTAAATTGCCCCACAAAACACAGCTCTCAGGCTGAGTGGGAGGAATTCAGAAAAAAGATGCTAAGCGTCTTCGAGAAAGCGGCCTCGACCCCCTCGAAGTCAACTGAGGGTGATACCCCGGGTGAAAAGCCCAAAAAATCTAAACGCCGCGAGTCGAAGCACCCGGCGAAAGAGTCGACCCGAAAGCGCCATGAGCCATCGGGAAGTAAAGCATCTTCAACGCCATCGCCGAAAGCCCCTTCGAAGCATAGATGGGCGCCATCAACGCCGTTATCGAAGGGTTCTTCGACGCATCCGTCGATCGAGTCGACGCCGACATCGACGCCGATAAAAGAAAAACCCACGGCTACTCCACAGCCAACGGTTACACCGAGAGCCTCCGACACGACGTCGAGAACGTCGTCGACATCCTCGAGCAGGATTCCGATCCTCTCGAGTTCTTCGAGGCCTCTTCCAGTTTTCTCGACGCCTTTGTCGGCGCCTTCGAGGATTTTTACATCGGCGTCGACGACATCAACCTTTTCAAGGCCTCTGTTGATGGCTCCCTCTGCTTTAGAGATGGGTTTTATACCATTGCACAGGCCAGAGCATCCCCCCTTAACTTCAATTTATGAAGAAAGGGAAGATTCTGATCAAGAAAGGCCTTTTGGGCTGCAGAGGACCACATCACCTGAACCAGAGACTTTTGCCTCTGAGGAAAGAAGGTTGAAAGACCTTCAGGATACATTACAGGAAGCAAGTGGCCTAGACACTTCCCCAGAAGTGGAATTTGTCAAACCAGACCCAGGGGAACATGCTGAAACCCCTTATAGAACCCTAATGTCAAGAATTATGGAGTTCACGGGTTGATCTGCGCCTTCACCTGTTTTTTAACAGGATGACCTCACAGATATTCTGGATAAAGGTCCACAGGAGGATCCTGTGGTTCCCTTTTATTCTGCTTTACAAAGAAAGATTTTAACTAACTGGGAAACTCCTGAAGTTGTCCCTGCGGTTAACAAGAAGTTGTCAGCGAAATATAGGGTATCTGCTGCTGACCCTGAATACCTATCTAAGCACCCTACTCCAGAGAGTCTGGTGGTCCAGGCTGCAACTTCATCGGGCAGTACATCTGCATACCCCACTGCTCCACAGGATAGGGATGATAAAAAATATGCCATGGCTAAGAAAGTCTTCTCGGCCTGTAGCATGGCTTTAAAATCTATTAATGCGACTTGTACGCTCACTAGGTTCAGCCACACTCTTTGGCAGTATGCTTCATCAGCGGCTGACTGCCTCCAGGAAGGAGAAGAAAGGGACGCATTTTTAAATATCATCACAGATGGTAAAGATGCAATGTGTGAGTGCCTTCAAACTGGCATTGATTCTGCTGACAGTATCAGCAGGGCCATGGCGGCAAGTACCACAATCCGCAGGCATGCGTGGTTGAGAAAGTCTGGCTTTGCTTCTGACGTACAGGCCAGACTTTTAAATATGCCCTTTGACGGCTCTTCCCTGTTTGGTAAAAAGGCGGATGACAGTTTGGAAAAACTGCAAACATCTAAAGCAGCAGCCAAGTCACTAGGAGCTGCAATCCGCCAAACTAATTTTCGTCCCTCAGGATCCTCTTGGAGAGGAAGGTCCTTTCGCTATTATTCCTTATATGGAAGAGGCAGAGGACGGCCGGCTCAAAGAGGCCAACGAAAATTTACCCGTGGTGGACGGGGTAAAGGAAAGAAAGCCGCATCAGCAGGAGCAGGAGCCGCTTTACCTTCGGCAACTGCATCAGCCGCTCCCAAACCACTCTGAGGTCTCCCATCTCAAGACACCAGTAGGGGACAGGTTAACTCACCATCTGATGGAATGGCAGGCTATTACGTCAGATGCTTGGGCATTGGAAACAGTTGCCCAAGGTTACTGCCTGCCTTTTCTACACATCCCACAGAGCCATCCACCGGGAAACAGCTCTCTGAAAGTGCCGGATCCGCTCCTCTTGCAGGAAATTGTAGATCTGCTAGAGAAAGGTGCCATAGAACCTGTACCTGTAGCGGACAGGAACAAGGGCTGGTATTCCCCCTACTTTCTCATACCAAAGAAAGACGGAGGACTGAGACCCATCCTGGATTTACGAGAATTGAACAAGTTCCTCAGGAAGGACAAGTTCAAGATGGTAACTCTCTCTCAGATCCTTCAGGCCCTCCAGCTTCAGGACTGGTTGGTATCTCTGGACCTTCAGGATGCTTATTTCCATGTGCCAATCCATCCCAAGCACAGGAAGTACCTGAGGTTCGCAATTGGCAACTCTCATTATCAATTTCGAGTTCTGCCATTTGGGCTGACCTCCGCCCCGAGGGTCTTCACCAAGCAAATGTCGGTTGTGGCTGCAAGTTTAAGGAGGGAAGGGATTCACGTCTACCCCTACCTGGACGATTGGTTGATCAGAGAAGTTTCTTCGGAACAAGCTCGGATCCAACTAGATTATGTCTGCCACTTCCTTCACAAGCTGGGCTTCTCCCTCAATTTAAAGAAGTCACAGATGATACCATCACAGAGACTCCAGTTCATTGGAGCAGTCCTGGACACGTCCCTGGGAAAAGCCTTTCCACCAGAGGTGAGGGCTCAAGATATTCTGCAGATGGTCACCAGGTTTCAAAATGCCCAACGTCTCCCAGCCTATGACTTTTTGAGGTTGCTAGGCCTCATGGCATCCTGCATATCCCTTGTGCCAGAGGCTCGCCTGAGAATGAGATCCCTTCAGTGGGCACTGAGGACTCAGTGGTCACAATTCTGAGGGAGGATGACAGATCTCTGGATTCCGGACAAGGTAGCCCACGACCTTCAATGGTGGACCTCTCCAGAGAACATCTTGAAAGGGGAACCGTTTTTGCAACCATGGCCGGAGATAACAGTAGTCACAGACGCCTCACTCACGGGGTGGGGAGCCCATGCCAACGACTTGACCATCAGCGGTCGTTGGTCTCCATCGGAGTCCAGACTACACATCAACCTGTTGGAGCTGAGAGCCATCAGACTGGCACTGAAGGCTTTTCTGCCGTCTGTACGGGGGAGAAACGTCCTGATAATGAATGGGCAATACTGTGGCCTTGCACTACCTCGACAAAAGAGGAGGCGTAGTGTCACTGCCACTGTGCAGAGAGGCGATGCAGCTCTGGTTTTGGGCAATTCAGGAAGGAATCTCTCTATCGGCAATTCACCTAGCCGGAGAGAAGAACTTGACAGCGGACGCTCTGAGCAGGCAGAACACAGTCTCCCACGAGTGGGAGATAGCTCAGGAAGTCCTTCAAGAGATCCTCGCCCTTTGGGGAACCCCTCAAGTGGATCTGTTCGCCACCAGTATCAACAGGAAGTGCGACAGATTTTGCTAAAGGGAATTTCCCCCGAGAGGAGCCCTAGGAGACGCGTTTGTAGTGGACTGGGAGTTCCCACTTCTGTATGTGTTTCCTCCGGTCCCTGTCATTCCTCAAATGATCAGGAGGTTGAGAAGGTTTCGGAAGACCATGATCCTAATTGCCCCGGATTGGGCCAGGAGAACGTGGTACCCGGACCTTCTGGACATGTCCATCCATCTTCCAATTCGTCTACTGTACAGAGGATCTGCTCTCGCAGAAGGGAGGTCAGGTTCTCCATCCAGCCATCAAGACCCTCAACCTTCATGATTGGTATCTGAAAGGTTGAGGTACAAGATTTGGGAACTTCCAGATGACGTCATGGAAGTGTTGCTTTCGGCTCGAAGGCCAGGAACTAAAACTCTATACCGCTGCCGTTGGAATACATTTTGCAGCTGGTGCAGAGAAAAGAATATCGAACCCTTTTCATGTGGTACACCTGCGGTGTTATCCTTCTTACTTTATTTGGCAAATTCAGGCCTTCAAGTTGGCACTATTAAGGGCTACCTCGCAGCGCTATCGATCTTTAAGCGCACTGCAGAGGAGCCATCGTATTTCAAAATTCCATTGGTAATACAATACCTGAAAGGTCTAACTAATGTTTACCCTCCAAGACCATTCCAAGTTCCCTTAAGGGACTTAAATCTAGTTTTAAACTTCCTAAAGGGTGCTCCTTTTGAACCACTCCACTCTTGTTCATTGAAGTTTCTCACCCTCAAAACTGTTTTATTGGTAGCATTAACATCTGCTAGAAGGGTTGGCGAGATACAAGCCCTATTTTGTAAACCCCCTCATACAACTTTTCACAAGGACAAAGACGTTCTACAGGTGAAGCCTAACTTCCTCCCAAAGGTAGTTTCTGAATTTCACATTACTCAGAAGATTACTTTACCTTCATTCTATCCTCCTCCCCATCCGGGGAAAGAGGAAGAGAGACTACACAGCCTGGACCCTAAGCGAGCTTTGAGTTTTTATATCAGTAGACTTGCTAAAATTAGACAAGCAGACCAACTCTTTGTAGGTTACGCAGGACATAAATTGGGATTACCAATAACCAAACAAACCATCTCCAGATGGATTATTTTAGCCATTCTGGAATGCTACAAACTGGCAGGGAAAGAGCCCCCTCAAAATATGTGCGGCTGCCACATGGTCGTCCGCACATACCTTTACCAAATTTTATAGCCTGGATTCCTCCTCTAGTCAAGAGACTAGATTTTGCAAAGCTGTGTTACACTCTGTTTATTCTTAAAGAGTAACAGGGCATCTCTTACTCCCGCCTCCAATCACATTCCACTGCTATGGGAGTCTATCATAGATAAGGAATACGTCGGAGGACACAATCCCTTCGAAGAACAAGTTACTTCTTACCTGGTAACGTTCTTTCGATGGGATGTTCCTCCGACGTATTCCTTATCGCCACTCCCATCCATCCCCACAGTAACATTTCCCTTGTGGTTGCAGTTTACGCTCCTTCAAGGGTAGTAACCATTCATGCAATAACTACCTTACTCTACAAAACAGAACTGAGCAACGGACGCTGCGCGTGGCCATTTATAGTCATGATGACGTCGGCGTCGATACGGTGGCTGTCGAGGAACACGGAAGGACGTCGACGCACAGCGCCCTCTACTGGGAAACAAATTTCCGAGGCCAGCAAGCTGGAGATACAAATATCATAGATAAGGAATACGTCGGAGGAACATCCCATCGAAAGAACGTTACCAGGTAAGAAGTAACTTGTTCGTCTATTTCGTGTACATGTGTTTCAGCCCATATATCTGAATATGCATGTTCAAAGCGTTTCTGTCTGGTATTGATGGGGCTTTCTTCAGAACAAAAAAATGTTTGTGTGATGACATCACTGGACACCACTGTTCTCAGGATTGACACTCTATATGGAAAAACAAACAGTGTGATAAGTGTTTTTGTAAGAACTGGAGATTTTTAGAAAACGTCCCAGTAAGTTTCCCTTTCGAGTACTCACCACTAGCCTGATTGTTGACGTGGTGGAGGTGAAAAACACAAATGGAGTAGTGCTGCTACTAAAAAGCTCAATCCAATTGCATCATCGTGTGAAGCAAAACATTTTAGTTGTATCAGGGAACCTTTCTTATTTTACTAATGGAATATATCCCAAAGTTAATCGCCCATGAAGTTGTCAAGGAAGAAAAACACACATAAGGGGCTGCATCGTGAATATAATAGATTGTATTAAAACAAAATAAGGTTCTCTTATATATACTTGCATATAAAACACAATTCTAGACTGAAGCTAAAAACATATATTAGTGTCGCAAACAAAACAGCATGAATCATATTTTGATCCTTAAGCTAATGTGGTTATAAGGAAAATCAAAATCACAACACAAAACGTGAAAACGCACATATAATGAGCACACCTGTGAATTTGCTACGGTGCTTGAAAACCTATATTGTAAGAAATACCCAGATTCAAAATATCTGATGCGTGGACTTTTCTAACTTGCATACTTGATCATAAATTATTCAGATTCCTAAATGGTTCTAATAATCATATATTTGCCTGGTAAATTTTGCAGGAAGAAATAATCCTGTTAACCAAATGCCAACGTAGCAGGGGGTAGGGTTGTGGTCAAGCCACCAACTGTATTTGGATCACATGAAACATGTCAATCGAGAAGCCCATAGCAATAGGCTTATTGGTCCCCCTTGCATGAAATTGACGTTTCGGCGGCAAAAATATCCATCTTGAGACTGAATCCGAATGATTTCTATTTGTCCGTGATAGCCACCTTCTTCAGGGCGAATAAACGGCCCCTGTAACAGAAAAAACCAAGAGAGGAAAAAATAAATATGATGTCCTCTTGGTTGAATTGTGTATCCTTTCTGGACATATATAGGCAAATAGTCAAAAAGGGTGCACTTAATGCGTTGAAAAGGGAAATAAATGAACAATACATCATTCAATATGGGAGTCGGGGTATAAGGATTTTTAAGTCACTACTACCTCTGACATAGTGTGGTGGGCGTATTTAATAAATGTCTCATCAAAGATAGCTTGTGGAGAATCTCTTCATGAGGCAAGCTCCTCGGCCGGAACTCTGCAAGTAACAGGATGTTAACCAACTCTGGTGTGAGATGAACAAGCTTGCCAAAAATGAAAAGCGCAGGTATTTGTTACATCCAAGGTCATCTATCTCTAAGGGAAGACCGGAAAAGAGAAGGTGTGTTGTTAGTCCGTGCTTCAAACGCCCTACGTAGAACAGGCGTGAGGGAGACATCGACCTGCCATTTCCTGCTGTTATAGACTCCAAAAGTGAATTGGAGCCATGTAGTGTTGAAAAGTAAAAATAAATCTAAATAGGGTACCTGAGGCAAATGGGTGTACGTGTGGTATCCATTGCGGTCCTTCAGTCATGAAAAACAGAGCGGGGCACACCTCGTATCTGTGTGCCAGAAATTGATGGGAACCTCGTTCTGGAAGACATATTTTGCCTCCTAACAATGAGAAGAGAGATTCAAGGTAAAGTAGAGGATAGCTGTTGTGAAAGCGTGCTGTAAGTGTCGGGCTCAACTTGCTAGTGTTGGGATCGGGAGCGGCTTCGTTCCCCGCGGCAAGCCTGGATGTATAGCTGCCTCGTAAATCTCTGTGCCTTTCTAAACCAAAAGGCTGTTTCTGAAGCAGCCGTGCGGAGTACACCAGCGGTGCTGGAAGCTGCGTGTGCGGTAAGCCGGCCTTGGAGGAGTTTATGGGTGTGTTCCAACCATCCAATCAAGGTCCTGGAATCTCAGTGACCCGATTGGTTGTGATGTGCTGGATGTGGAAACAAATGATGTTACTGGAGATTGGGGGGCAGAATCCTATGCCTAAATGGGGGGCTGCCTTAGTGTAGAGTATAGATTGTGCAGGAGATACCGTCTCAGGCTAGGTCTCAGGCTGGGTCCGCACAGTCTGCTCCATTCTATGTGCCTCACTTGGAGAGCGGCAGCTGCAACGGACGAGCCCCTCTGGGGCGTGTGGTCCGTCGTCCAATCGTGGTCCTGTAAACATGGGGTCTCGATTGGCTGTGCCGATACACACCAGGAAGCTAGTCCGCGTAGCAATGTCACAGACCCTGGGTATTCCAAACTGTCGTGCCTGCAACAGGTTAGCTTTCGTGCACTGGTCCTCTCGCATTGGTGAGTTCTCATGTGTGGGGAGTATGGAATGTTTCAAATAAATGTGTGCAAACATGATTCTGAACCTGCATGTACCCATATAAAATGTAAATACTTGGTATATGCAAGAGTCTTATATTCGGTATGGGTGTAGCCACAGCCCTAAACCGCTCGGCAGAGGGTGTGAGCTCATGATGTTCATGTCTCGGAGAATCCAAAAATACCGTGAGTTTTGGATCATGGTGAGATGAATCGTGGAGCGGATGTCATCTGTCCAGTTGGCATCCAGAGTGCCATATTGGAGGCTCTTTGTGCAGTGGTCCTTCTAGTCACTAATAAGGAAGATGACTGTCAGAAACTGCCTAGCTGTCTGAGAATTGCGCGTGAAACTGTGACTTGGCATATACCTGTATGGCCTTCATGTGTAGAAACAGCCTGCACATATTGATCATCGGTGCAGAAAAAATTGTTGTTCATTTGACCCATGGGCTACCGAGTCCATTCTCTGTATCCACCTACATTCCAAGTCCAAAAGTCGACCTTGGATGTTGGGACCACTGCGGACCCGTTCAATGACCCACCATTTGATTTCTTGTGGGCTGTTTGTTCTCTATATAGTGTTGTACTAGAGGAGATGTAAGATTCTTGCAGTGGATCCGTGACCGATGTTCAGAGATCCGTATACCTACATTGCGCATCGTTTGCCCAACATATTGCAGATGGCAGGGGCACTCAATACAGTATACAACTTGATTGGTTTTACAGTTTTTTTTAGTTTTTTTTAAACTCTTTTTATTGTTCAACAACAGTGGTCTTTTTTTTTTTGTTTTGTTTTGATTTGTTTGCGGTTACACAGTAACCTTTACAAAAGTTAAACATGATAAGAATACATAGGCAAATATGTTTCCTGTTAGCTTTACAGAATAAAATACATTAAAATAAACATTTGTGCAGTGTATTAACAAAACTTCACAATTAACACATTTCCAAAGTTACATTAATTTCTTAGGATCGACAGTTACAAACCACAATGCATTTTCAAGAATCTCAAAACTGATAATTGTAGTTTTATTCGATTCCCGTGAAGCATATCTAACCATAATAAGTTCAAATCCACACAGTCAGTATTGGGAACGAATTGCGAGAAAGACTTAATTCGTTCATGGCTTAGATTTTCCAATGGAACCGTGGATTTACATTACCTGCATGTAGGGACAGGTGCACAAGCACCAGACCTAATGTTCAAAATTTCCCCTGTACCCAGTACATTGAATCTAAACCTCATGAAGGCGTGCCTCCATGTTCTATCAGGAAATTTAAGCAAATACAGCTCGGTAACACCCATTTTTTTTAAGTTGGACACAAGTTGACAGTATAATTTCTTAGTCAAAACTTCTGCAACCGTGCAATTCCAATCATGATGAAGAAGAAGAGTTTTTACATTCATAGGGTTGGAAATCAAAAGCTCTCGGGAGACACCAACTTTTTCTAAACAATCAAGAGCTTCCCTTTCCATGTCTTCAAGAATCTTCGAAGTAACCTTCCCGCGAAGAAACCCGCTGCCTATAACACCGTATAGAGTCGTGTCATTGCTGACAAGGAGCTTCCTATATAGCGCAAGCCTACGCCACTCTATTGTACTTTTAAGAGAAAAGTGTCCCAGTTCATAACGGATAGCCGTCAGAGGAACACACTTCGGTAGACACCTCACCATATGTTTTAAAATCCAAGACTCATACCTTACAATTTCTTCCCTGCACCAGCGTGGAGCGAATTCCAGACCGTAACAAAACTGAGCCACAATTTTATTACGGTACAGCCGCAGGCAAGGCTCCATAGTGAATTTCCCGTACTTATAGTCAATTTTCTGCAATTGACACATCAAGGGTACAATTCATTTCAAGAAACTCCCGGTAGTTTGCCTTTTTTTTGTTTTCATAAACCGGATAACCCAGATATCTCATGGCCTGTCTCACTGGAAGTTTGACATGATCTAAAAACCAAGAATATTTGTTGGAACACCTCCTGTGATTTAGGCGAAGTATGACAGTTTTAGTGCGATTGATTATTAGGGAGTTCACACTAGAGTATTCTTTAAATGAGGTCAGTAGACGTTGTAGGCCAATGGGTGTATGGTCATATAAGGTAACGTCGTCCGCGTAGGCAGTCCAAAAGATCTTAACCCCCTCCACCTTG
Organism: Ambystoma mexicanum; assembly: GCF_040938575.1. Taxonomy (NCBI): domain Eukaryota; kingdom Metazoa; phylum Chordata; class Amphibia; order Caudata; family Ambystomatidae; genus Ambystoma; species Ambystoma mexicanum. The sequence goes on along the minus strand of NC_090934.1, from coordinate 384,342,526 downwards.
GGGGGCAGCAAAGGAAGATTCTTTTAGGTGTGAACCCACATCCGAAAAATATAAATTGAAAACAGTGGGCGCAAAAATGCAGCCCTGTCTAAGCCCATTGGAGACCTTTATTTCCTCTGACAATGAGCCATCTGTACTCAGTCGGACCTTAATTTTGGTGTCTTCATGTAGGTGGTAAAGAATTGACAAGAGATGGGGGTGGAGACCCAGGAGACGTAGTTTGGTCCATAGCGTAGTTCTGTTGACCATGTCAAAAGCCGACGTCAGATCTATGGAGGCCAGATATATAGGCAAAGTCCCTACAGTCCACGCCTGATGTTGCAAGATATTGTTTTTTTTTTTAAAACAATTATTATTTCCAAATAAACAAAACAAAACACCAACCAAACACGCAATACAAACAACAATACAGTTCCGCATTATTAACACTCAATATTAACCACTGCTCCCCTTGTCCCGCCCTCCCCTACGAGCCTATTCTTCTCGCTCTGTATCTGCACCGCGTGGTGGGGTCACCTTTCCGGTGGATTCTGTCAACTCTTGTGTTGTTCCAAACAGTTCCGCTACCAACAATTTCCATGCCATCAGGGTTCCTACTTCTTCCCCTCACCCTATATTACTTGCTTCCTGCCATACCATGGTCTCTGCCTCCGCCCATTTCTGCAATTCTTTCCACCACATCTTCACCCGTGGCCTGTGACAAGCCTTCCATCCCATGGCAATTCTCCTTTTTGCGAGCACATATGCTAGATCCTTCAATTTGTTAACATGCTTAAGTTTCTGCGATCTGGGGAACCCTCCTAGTAAACAAGCCCAAACTGAGTCTATGACAATAATAACCCCCTTTGTCGCCAGTTTTCCCACTACCTCACTCTAGAAGCGCCCAATCAACGGGCAAGCCTTTTCCTCATCACATTTGGGGCATGCCTGTCTACTAGCGTTTTCAAACCTCGATATCCTCAGGGGTGTCATATATGCCCTATGCGTGATATATAGTTGTATCTGTTTTAATCTGGCGTTTCTCGACACCTTTTTGTGGTATCCCAGGGCACGTTCCCACATCCCATCCTCCATCGGGGCTCCCACCTCCGCTTCCCAGTCCGATCTTAATTGCGTTGGTTCCTTCCCAACCCTGGTCATCAGCATTTCATACAATCTAGAAATCTCGTGCCCTCCTAACGTTATATCATATATCGTGTCTATGGAAGCATCAGGCTCACCTACCAGTACTCTCAGGACAAGTTTTTTAAATTTCCTGTACCATTTTGTAATATGTAATATATTGACCCACATGTAGCCCCACTTCCTCTTCTAACTCTTCAAGATTTATGATAGTCCCCTCCCGCCAGACATCTCCCACAGTTACCAACCCCACCGACTCCCAGTGGCCCCTAATTGTCCTTCGTAGCTGCTCATCTCCCTTAGTCAATGCCACTAGCGGTATCTGCGGGGAGCATGGGGCTGGGTTTTCCATCATCTGGCACGCTCGGCGCCAGATCCTCCACCCGAGCATCATCAACATAGGACGCGCTTTCATTTCTATTTTAGGCAGCCAGATCATTTCTTTTAAATAGTATGGGGCACAATCTGTTTTAAACAACCTAGACTCAGGTGTCACTTCGTCCGAGAGCCACTTGGCAACATATTGCAACTGGCTAGCTACATAATAAACCTCATAGTTAGGTAGTTTTATTCCCCCTTTTTCATAGAAGTTCTGCAACTTCCATAGCGCCACCCTGTTCCTGGTACCCTGCCACAGGAAATCTCTACATAGGCCATTCAATCTAATAAAAAACTTCTTGGGTATTAAATATGGAATATTTCCAAAATAATGTAGGAGCCTGGGCAAAACTACCATTTTGAGCATTGCACTTCGCCCCATCATTGCTAGAGTTAGCTTTACCCAAAATATCATGCTTTTTTCGATTTTTCTTATGGCTACCTCTGTATTATGCCTATGCTCTTCTTCTACTGTATGATACACATCTATCCCAAGGTACCAAAAAGTATCAACAGCCCAAGGAGCCTGCAGCACCGGCAATCGCTCAGTAGTGAGCCCTTTGTAGTTACCCAATGGAAAAATAATAGATTTCTGTGGGTTCGCCGCTATGCCAGACAACCTCGCGTACCTATCCATGACCTCCAAGACATACTGGAGGTTCTCTTCTGGGTATCTCAGGTACAATAGCAGATGATCTGCATACAAGGAGATCAAATGTCGCACCCCACCCACTTCAATACCTATCATATCGTACTGTTGTCTGAGGTATATCGCCAAAGGCTCTAAAGCTAATATGTACAGCATTGGAGACCATGGGCACCCTTGTCTGGTGCCCCTGCCTAGTTGCCATCTTTCAGAAATCACTGCTCCTGTTTTGACCCTGCCCAACAGCTCGCTATATAACATCTTTGCCCACCTTATGTATCCAGGCCCCATACCATAACCCGCCAAGGCTGCCAGCAACCATGGCCACTTAACAGAATCAAAGGCCTTCACAGCGTCTAAGGACACTATCGCCATTTCGCCATCATTCCTGCACCCCCATTCAACAACCCGATGGAGTCGCCTATGGTTATGAGTTATGTTCCTGTTCGGGACATAACCTGTCTGGTCTGGGTGTATTAGTTTGCCAATGACCCTACGCAGTCTGCTTGCCAGGACAGCTGTCAGTATCTTGCTGTCCTGATCAGCATTGAGAGCGGCCTATAAGAACCACAGCTGTGTCCAGGCTTATTAGGTTTGGGAAGTAGTATTATTATCGCTTCTCTAAGTGACTCTGGCAGCCGTCCCATCTCAAATGCTTCATTTAATATGTCCAGCATCGGGGAGAGCACTTCTGCCTTATACACTTTATAAAACTCGCTTGGAAACCCATCTGCCCCAGGGGTCTTGCTAGTAGGTAGCTGCCTCACTACTTCTTCCAGTTCCTCCATGGTAATCGGTGCATCCAGTTCCTCTTTCTTCAATGCTTATTGTTGGTAGACCTATGTCGTCTAGTGTCTCTCTTATTTCTCCACAACTGCTTCCCTCCACATCCCCGTATAGGTCCCTGTAATAATTTGCAAACTCCAGATTAACTTCCTCCTGAGTGTCAGCTACACTGCCATCTTCTCTTGTTATTGTCCTGATGGTGGGCCTGGGGACCTCGCTCTTGTACAACCATGCCAAGAGCCGTCCTGTTTTATCACCTCCCGCATGCTGTCTTTCAGCATATTTCTTATAGTTAAGGTTAGACAGTCTGTCCCACAACTCCGCACATGCCTGTTGCCATTCAAGTATCAACTCCACGTCTATCCCAGTATCATCTCTTCCCTTCAGCGCTCATTCCAATTCCCTTTCTGCATTATTTAGATCAGCCAGGATTCCCCCTTGTAGGCCTTTAGATTTCGCTATGGCTATGCCCCGCAACACCACCTTAAAAGCTTCCCATAGCGTGCTCGCTGAGTCCACGCTGCCCGTATTCACCTCAAAGTAATTTATAATCTCCTCCCTTATATCTTCTCTAAAAAGGGGGTCTTTGAGTGCCTCCACCCGGAGGCACCACGCCGGTATCCTAGCTCTTGGAGGGCGGTCTTGCCAGCCAACTACCAGGGCCTTATATTGTGCTTGCACCACCTCTACCACAGTTTCAGACGTGACAAAGACATAGTCTAGCCTCGTATGCAGCTGCTGTGGGGCAGAATAATGCGAGTACTGCCTTTCATGGGGATGCTTTAATCTCCATACGTCCACCAGGCCGAAGTCGTCTAGCAGTGTCTGTAACGCTTTTGCTGCTGGAGAATGGTCTATCAAACCTCTGGTCTGATCTGTCTATCATAGGGCTTAATACACAGTTGAAATCGCCTCCCCAAATCACCGCACTTCCCATACACATACTAATATTAGTACTCAGGGCTCTGAAATATGTCGCTGTGTTCTGATTGGGGACATAAGTATTCACAATGCATACCTCCTTATTCTCCACCAGTCCCCTCAACGTAACCATCCTCCCGTCTGCTTCCATAGTTTCTTGCAACTTGTAAAATGGGACATGCGGTGCCACCCAGATAAGCACGCCTCTGGCATATGCAGAGTATGTCGAGTCCACTACTACCCCTTTCCACTTCTACACAACTGTTTCCAGCTTTTCCTGCGACAAGTGAGTCTCCTGTAGCAGTGCAATATCTATCTTTTGTCTACGCAAGTATAACATCACTTTGTTCCTTTTTAAATAACTATTGAGGCCTCTGACGTTCCATGTAATTATTTTAAGGTCCCCCATGGCATGTTAGAATTCCCTTTCCCCCTCCGTCAGTCCATTTCTGACTATATAAGCTTGTTTCCCAATACCAACTACCCATAACTACAAACACCCCACACAACCCTCCCTCCCTCCCGCCACCCTTCCCTTGCCCAACTTCCCAAACTCCCTTCTCTCGTCCCCTCCCTCCCCCAACAACACCCCACTCAACTGTTTCCCAGCTCCATTTCTGGATCTCAGGCTCCCCCGCATCTAGCTCTTTCTGGCTCGCGCCTGTAGTCGAAGCTCTGCAGGGTGAGGTCGTCCTAGTGACCAACCTACTACAACTACAATTATTACTCGGGGGGGGGGGGGGGGGGGGGGGAGTTGGGTGCTTGTGTCCTGCCGCTCCTGTATGCAACAGTTTAATTACACATTGCTACACAATCAGCGCATATATGCTCACTACTATATTCCAGTCTCTTAAATCAACAAGGGTATCCCAGCAGAGTGTGAGCTTGTTCAGTCACCTCCCTTACTTTTAAACACTATCAATGTCTCCGCTGGGATACTCGCTCTGCATCCCCTCAATATATTTGCAATGTCCCCATCACTTTTCGGGTTCCGCATCTTGTTCCGGGCACCCTTGAAGGTCTAGCCATGTCGTTGCTTCTTCCGTGGTGTCAAAAAAGTGCATCCTGCCCTTGTGCTGCACTTTCAATTTTGCAGGGTACAGAAGCATGTATTTTATTCCCGCTATGCGCAGTCACCTCTTGACTGCAACATAGCTGTACCGCAGCCTCTGGACTAGCATTGTATAGTCAGGGTATGCTGTAATAGTGCATGAAGCCCTTTAAATCGTTCCTCCTTTGCGGAAGTACTCTAATATCTTCTTGCGATCTTTGTAATTCAATATTTTAGCAATTATCGCCCGGGGGGGGGTGCCCCAGGCTTCGGTCTCCTCATTAGGGCTCTGTGCGCGCGCTCCACTGTGAATCCTTGCGAAAGTCTTTCAGCCCCTATTTCTTGCAACAGTAGGTTCTCAACGTAGTCTGTAGGGTCTTGGCCTTCTTCTCCCTCCGGCAGGCCGACCACGTGGATGTTGTTCCTCCTTGCTCTCCCTTCCGCCTCCTCCGCCCGATTCTCCAGGTTAGCTACCTGTTGCTTCAGTGCGTGAACCTCCTTTGCATTGCTACTACTAGTGTCCGTGTTGATTTTCACCGCACTCTCCAAGCTGCTCGTTCTCTCTGCCAACGCCCTAACATCCTGTCTCAGCAAGGCGACATCGATGCCCACTGCATCTATCTTGGCCTCCAAGGAAGTGCGCAAGTCCGCCATCGCTAACCCCCATGAATCTTTTAGTTCCGTGATAGCCACCAAAATCTGGTGGTTTTCTGACATTGTGGTGCTCTCCATCGGTGCTGACGCGCCCTTGAGTGCTATGGTCGCAGGAGACAGCTGTGTCTTGGCAAATGCTTCCATAGTGGACTGTCTATTCTTACTCTTCGTCGTGGCCCCTCTTACCGTCATCTTGTAGCCGCAGCTATGCGTCTGAGGTTGCTTGGTCTCTGACGTGTTGGCTCCGCACTTCTGTTTCGATGCAAACCCAGTACTGCGCCACAGGTCTGAGGAAGTTGTCCAGGAGAGTTTCCGTGTGGGCTTGCGTTTGCCGGGCTATTCCTGGAGTGGGTTGTGCTCTTTCACGTATTGGCTCATTTTATTGATCGCAGAGATCATTCTTTCCTTTGCCGTAGGCACCTGACTTTTGGAATGTGCACTGTTGGGTATGTCTTCAGCAATCGTCCCCGCATACTGCCATATGCCGTGCTTCTGTGTAATGCCCGTTGCTCTCAGGCTCTGTCTTCTCTGGGGTGCCCTGCTGATCCTCCAGCTTCCCAGCAAACCCTCAGCTCCCAGGATTGCACACCCCGTAGCCCCTATGTATGTTAAGCCATCTCCGTTAGTATCAGCCCAGCGACGTGTAGAGTGTCATTCTGGGGTGCTCAGTTCCATCACCTGACTGCTTAAACTGCCGGTGAGAAGCCTCCCTTTAAATCAGCTGCCCCTTCTGCCGAGATGTTGTATGTTGCCATCCAGCTCAGCTCGCCCGCATTGTTATTTGTTCAACATGACCCTGTTACATTGTATCCCAGGTCCGTGTGCGCAGCGCTCATTTCCGTTCGGGGAAGCGTTTATGTGGCTTCCAGAACGCTTGGGATTCTCGATCACAAAGTGTCCTTTCGTTCTATCGGGAATGTCACACGCCGTTGCTCTGCATGAGCGAATATTGCTACAAACTCCCTGTTTGTTTCCCACAGGGAGTTCTACCCGCTGCCATGTTCGCTCGATGCCCCTTGCTCAAGCCTTCCAAGGTTTCTACGCGACGCGAGCCGGCTTCGCAGAGATCCAGGCGCTCGGTCCAATCCAAATGCTTCCGCTATTGTTCGCCGGGAGTGGCCGCGCCACTACGTCTTTGGGAGTCCATAGTACAAAAACTCCCCGCGCACCGCAGCTTAACATGGGCTCATGCTATAGGAGGCAAATGTTCCTCTGTGCGCCTCATTCGGAGAGCGCTCTGCAGTCACCACTGGCAGCGCAGAGATTCCAGCCATCAGGGGTCTCGTTGTCTTTGTCGTTCCGCCATTTTGGGAAGCTTCTATTCATCAAGGGCATACACAAAGAAGTTCCTATTTCCGCCGCATCTGACTCGATTCACTCGCCCGTTGTTGCCGTAATGGGGAACACATTCCGACGCCTCTGCTTCTAGTTTTTATCACCTTTAGGTCCATTTAAGTGCTTTAATACGGATCATTGTCGGATTCACAGGAGCGCACACCAAAGCACGTCCTACTCCATGGCAAGCTGGCCACGCCCCCCCCCCCCCGATATTGGTTAATAGACCACCGGTGTCTGTCCCCACATATTTTCTAAATCCAAATTGGCAGGGAGACAAAATACGGAAGTCCTTAATCCACACATGTATATGTTCAAGAACAATAGACGCAAAGATTTTTGAGTCTGCGTCCAAAAGTGCGATTGGTCTATAACTGAGAGGAGACAATCTGTCGCCCTTTTTATAAATTGGAACGACAAAAGACAAATGCCAGCTAGTTGGAATGGCCCTAGTAATTACAATGTCTTTAAAAAGGAAAAACAGATTTTTGCCCACAAGGTGGAATTACCTTTGAATACCATATTTGAAAGCAGGTTCAGGCCAGGGGCCCGAGAGGCAGAGCAACAAGTGATTCTATGTTGAATATCAGCCAAAGTGAAGGGGATGTTCCATGGGCACACTTGAATGTCCTTAGGAACATTCCAGACCAGTTTTGGAGAGCTGTAGAGGGAACCAAAATGTCCTGCCCAAATATCAGAGGAGATACATGCGGTTTGAGCTCTAGATTGACCCTCACCTCTGTTATTAATTAAGGACCAAAATCTACGAGAGTTGGAGGCCATTAGTGAAAAAAGCATGTCTTCAGCGTCCTTCTGATAAAGCATGGCCCTTAATGATCTCAATCTAGATTTCCATTTGTTTTTCAGATTATTCAACTGACCACATAGAGTATCATTACCTTGCATTTTCAGGAATACACGAATTTCGCGATTCCTCTCTTTCTTTAAATTTTGCATTTCTAAACTAAAGGAATGCTTGTGGGTCTTAGTTACTGTGGATGATTTCTTAATACCAGACGGGCTTCGAATCACAGAATAGACATAGTTCTCACAGGCTTCATGTGAGTAAATAATCAGTTTCTTGTCAAGACCGTGCTTATGATAGTCAGCCAGAAACAACAGATTGACTTTAGTAATGTTGTCATTGTGCCAGGTGAGTCTATTGCAGGAGGCGTTAACCTCCAATGTTGCTAAAAACTGGTCGTTATGAGGGTTATGATATGCGTATCAATAGAGTTTGAGCATTTTGTGATCGCTAACTGTAGAGGGAGCCAAAACAAAATCAGAAAATTGGTTTAAGATCTGTGTGCTAACGAAAACATAGTCAATAGTGGAGCGCTCAATCCCATTGGACCAGCTGGAATGGTCCTGTAATGCACCCAAAAGATTAGACACAGGGAGCAGTCCCCAACCAGAAAGAAATTGAAACCAAATGTCCCCCTGTAGAGTTTTCCTCGAAGAGCCGTTCTCAGAAAATTTCCCTGAACACACATCCGCATTAAAGTCACCTGCCACAATGATATTCAAGATATCACACATCTCTTGGCAATCCTGAATCACTGAGTTGATTAGAGTAATAAACTCCTTTAGGACAAGATCAGGACTCCAATATATGTTAATCAGTAAATGAACACAGAATTCGCAGGGGTGAAGTTTCAAAAGAAGTGCAATGCATCCCTGATGAATCTAATGTTTTGAGGCATTTGGCGTAGGAGTTGGTTTTAACAGCAACGCGGCATTGCGGAAAACAACCGCGTTGTTTCTGCCTGAATCTGCTTTCCCATTTGGGGCTCTCGGGCTCCCAGAGCCCGAGAGCCCCAAATGGGAAAGCAGATTCAGGCAGAAACACAAGGCGGTTGTTTTCCGCAATGGCGCGTTGTTTCTGCCTAAATCTGCTTTCCCATTTGGGGCTTTCGGGCTCCCCGTGGGGAGCCCGAGAGACCCAAATGGGGAAATCAGCTGTAGGCAGAAACACTACGCGGCATGTAAACACAACCGCATTGTGTTTCTGCCTGCTGTGGCTTTCAAAATGGGTCTCCGGTGCTCCCTTGGGAGCACCGGTGACCCAAAGTGATAGCCACAGCAGGCAGAAACACAACGCGGTTGTGTTGGAAAACGCTGCGGTTTTTCTTTCCGAGTTTCTCAGGCTCCTCCGGCTCGGAGGAGCCTGAGAAACTCGGAAGAAAAACCGCAGCGTTTTCCAACACAATAACGTTGTATTTATGTTTGCGGTCGCTTCAAAAGCGACTGCAAACATAAATACAACGTTTTTAAAGCTGCAGTTTTATTTCTAAGTTTTCCGGGCTCCTCCAGCCCGGAAAACTTAGAAAAAAAACCGCAGCTAGTGCTTATTTCTTTTTTAAATAAATAGCACTTACTGAGATTCAGCTGCAGCTTTCCTGCTCTGGTCTCCGGTCCCCGTCCTCCGCGTACAGCACTAATGAAGGGAAAGCCACCCAGCGGTAGCTTTTGTTTACTACAGCTGGCTGGCTTTTCCTTCATTAGTGCCGCAAAAGCAAAAGCCAGCACAAGAGGGCATCCATTTCACAAAATGGGTGCGCCCATGTACTTGCTTTTACGAATTTTGAGCTTGAATAGCTCAAAATTTTACATAGGGAGTTTTAAAAAAGAGTATGCTAGTATTTTTTTTTATGTTGCCCATCTATTTTTTAAATAACATTTTTTACTAGACCATGCCTTTTAAGGCAAACAAAATGGGCGAGAAGGGGCATCCCTGTCTTGTGCCCCTTCCTAATTGAAACATCTCGGAGATGGTTCTGTTGGTGCATACTCTGGCTTCTGGAGCGGCATAGAGCAGCCGCACATACCCAATGAAAGTAGGTCCCACCCCAAATGTTTCCAATACACTAAAGAGATATTTCCAGGACACGGAGTCGAACGCTTTGTCGGCGTCAAGGTCAACGGCAGCTGCACTCCCCCCGGGATCAATCTGGGCCATTATACCAAATAGTCTACGGAGGTTCAATGCAGTGGATCGCAGGGGAATGAACCCATTCTGATCAGGATGGACCAATGTGGAGACCAATGGTGCCATCTGGTTCGCCAGAACCTTGGCAAATATCTTGGCATCGACATTGATAAGTGATAAGGGCCTGTATGATGACATGTCGCTAGGTGGGCGTCTGGGTTTAGGTAATATGGTTATGATGGCTTCCCTCATTGTCGGGGGTAGTATGCCTCCCTCTAGGGCTTCCTCCCAGGTCTCCAGTAGCACGGGAGTTAGCTCCTTGCGGAACTCCTTATAAAATTCAGCCCCCAGCCCATCGGAACCCGGTGCTTTGCCTGACACCAGCCCCATGATTGCCTCTTCCATTTCCTCCACAGTGATTGGTTGATCTAGGGCCAATTTGTTTTCAAGTGGGAGTTGTGGGAGCCCTAACGACGTTAAGTATGCCATAATCTCAGTGGTTGTTTTACTATCCCTGTTGGAATACAGTGTTTAATAAAATTGGGCAAATTCACCATTTATACCCACCTCGCTTGTTTTGACCTCGCCATTCGCATCTTGAATACTAGTAATAGGCTGTGGCTCTCACTCCTGCTTAATCAGATTAGCCAGTGTTCTACCCGCCTTATTGCCCTCGGCATACCTGCGTACTTTGGCTGGGGCTGCCATATACTGTGTTTCTCTGGTGGCCAGGTCATTGAAATCTCGGATGTGTTCATGGATTTCGGCCAGGGTGTTCCTATCGTGTGTGCGGCTATAGGTTTCCTCAAGGTTGTTTAGGGCGTTTTCCACCTCCTCCAGCTCCCTCCTCACTCCCCTCAGGAGGCCAGTAGATTTCGACAGGAGTGCCTCTCTACCCCAGACCTTGAAAGTCTCCCAGACAGTGGAGACCCGTGTCACCGACACAAGGTTATTGGTAAAGAATTCTGTTATTTCCTCGTGTAGGGATTCCACTACCCCAGGGTCACCAAGCATCCCACCCGGCATTCTCCATCTCCTAGCTAGTCTGGGAACGTCCCTCAACCAAAGCTCCAGTGTAACTGGGGAGTGGTCAGACAGTGTATGAGGTAAGATCTCGCAGCTGTGCAGCGTCTCGGAAAGGCCCTGTGACGCAAAGACATAGGGCCTCATTACGACCCAGGCGGTAAGTTACCGCCTGGGTCGTACCTTTACCACCATGGCGTAAACTATGTTTACGCCATGGTGGTTGGCGGACTTACCGCCCCATTCCGAGGTTGGCGGGGCGGTAAGTCCCCAATCCCCATTTACCCTTCCCCATTCCCATTTTTGCCCCATAGGGCATAATGGGAGTGGGGAAGGCGTTAATTACGCCACCGTAAATTACGGTGGCGTAATTAACAACAAGGTCCCTTAGCGCCATGGATTTTAACACCTGCTAAAAGCAGGTGTTAAATCCTCCATGGCGCTAAGGGACCTCGGAATCAGGCGGTAAGGGTCGGAGCTGTTTACGCTGCCGTAAACCCCTTACCGCCTGGGTCGTAATGAGGCCCATAGTCTATCCGCAACTCACTGTCGTGGACAGATGAGTAGTAGGTGTACCGTCTAACGTCTGGGTGTAATGTGCGCCATACATCTATTAATGCTATTTGTGAAAGAAGTTGCCCCAGCGTCAGCGCCATTCTAGTTGGTGTCCTCATTTTCACACTGGATTTATATGTTGTTGGGTCCAAGGCCATGTTAAAGTCCCTCCCCCATATTATGGAAGATGCGTCAAGTTTGTTAAGGGTTTCATATATATTTAAGTAGAAGTCTGGGTCATCTATGTTAGGGCCATATGTATTCACCAATGTAATATGTTTCCCAGCCATTTCCCCCCATACCAGAACATATCTGCCCTGCACGTCCACCTTGTGCCACACTACCCGGAACCCCAGCGAGGGATGTATGAGAGTGATAACCCCCCTGGACTGAGACGAATAATTCGTAAAATACTGTGTCTTCCCCCATTTGGGCATCACATTCTCATTCACTGCACCTATTGCGTGAGTTTCTTGCAGCTTCACGATTTGAGAGTGATGTCTAGAAACATAATTGCCAACCTTCCTGGCCTTCATTGGGTTGTTCAGTCCCCTTACATTCCAAGACAGAAATGATATTTTCAGCCCCCCTGTACCGCCATTTCCATATGTATTTGTACCTGCCATGTCATCCACCGTTCCAAATATTCACATTACGGGAGCAGCAATCGCAACTGCGAGACCACATACTCTTCAAACCAAACTTAAGAATAGTGCAACTTTCCCCTCTCCCCCACTTTGCCGATAGCTCAGCATAGCTAACTGTTACCTGGCATCCTGGCCCCCCACCCGCATCATCTCCCCAAACTTGACGATGCTGCCCATTAACACTCAAAACTTGCCCGATGGGCTTTTTAACTGAGCTAGTGGACCTTTCCATAGGGTCAGCTAATGTTGCCATCTGGACACCCACGGAGGAGGCGCCACAGCCCGACAACAACAGATCTTGTTTCAGTTCAGTTGTGCTGACTTATGAAGACATAGTTACCGCAGGGAAGGCGCAGACCCATCCGCCCGCCGAATCACTTCAGTCCTCGCCAGGATTAGGTCTCGCATTTTGATCCCTCATTCGGTCTCTAGGTGGCAGCGGAATGGAGGCCTCCACATACGCCATGGCCTCGGAAGGGTTTTCAAAGAAGTGGGCTCTCCCTCCGTGTTGAATTCTCATTTTCGCCGGGAAAATTAGAGCATAAGGGACATCACGGAGCCAGAGTTGTTTCTTAACCATCTCATAGGACCTGCGCTGCGCTTGTATGGTCGCAGAGAAGTCAGGATATATATGAATTCTGTTCTCTTCGAAATGCAGTGTTCCTTTTTCTCTGGATAGACAGAGTATTGTGTCCCATCCCTGTAGATTAGAAGGCGCGCAATGATGGTGCGGGGTGGAGCTCCCGGCTTCGGAGGAGGTGCAAGCGTGCAGTGAGCTCTCTCGACGAGGAAGTGGTTTGAAAGGGATTCCGCTCCCAGCACCGATTTCAGTAGTTCTTCCACCTGTCTTTCCATGGAACCCTTGCCAAACGATTCCGAGACCCCAACAATGCGAATGTTATTTCTGCGGGACCTAGATTCAAGATCCTCGCACTTGCTCTGGGTTTTGCGCAGTTCGGTCTGGAGCAGGGCTATATCTCGGCCATGCTGCGAAATCACATCTTCATTTGAGCTTATCCTGTTTTCCGCCTCCGAAATGCGTGCGCTTTCCTTTTCCACCCAGGCCTTCAGGGATCCAATCGTCGCCACTATATCGTCCAACTTGACGTTGACAGCCAGGAACCCATTTTGCACAATTGTTGCCAAGCGGTCCAAAGGGTCTGCGTCTCGATTTTTGGATGTTTTTGCCGCCCCTCCTGATGCTGCCTGTGGCTGGGAGCTAGTAAAGGAATCCATTGGGCCGGTCTTTCTTCCCCCTGCAGCTTTCTTCTCAGTGCGGCCCATTAGGCGACGTTGTCACTTTTGGGATGGACTGTGCTCTCCCACGTATGTATGTTGCTTGCGACCAGTGTCAAATTACAGCAGTTATGCTGTATGGTGGTAGCACAGCCTATGCCCCGCATCCAGGCTCGGGGAGCACCGCAATGCAGGTGTGGGGGTAGGTTCAGCCTCACCCCAGGCGTACACGCTCACCCCAGGGGTGTTTTTGTTAGACTCCCGCAGTCTTCGTAGGAACCCTGAATGTGGTCAAGGGGTATGTTGTCAATGTGGTCCTCGTGCAGCTCCCTTCAATCCCCAGAGGTCGCAGCGCCCAGCCCGTTACCTCGTCTTTCCCCTCTCTCCAGGGGGTCCAGGAGCCCTGCTATCACAAGCTACCAGCCTGTCTGCTGTGTCCCTCTGCCGGATTGTTACACGGTGTCACCAACACCCACACGCCCGTCCTCTGTTAGAGGAGGTCAGTGGGTATGAAGGAAGGTGTTTTAGCGGCTTTCCCGGGCCTTACTGTCTGAGGCGTGTCGCAGCGAACACAGGGGGCCGGGTCCGGTCCCGCCGCGGGCATATGCCCCTCGCACAGGGGGGTGATATAATACAGTGCTTTCAACACTCAAGCGGGCATTGTCTTCCGTCCCGTGGCACACCCCGTTCCTCCCTGGGGCCACAGCGGCAAGTAATCTTTATCCCCGAGAGACACTGGGGGCAGGGTGTACCACTTCAAAAATGCTAATCAGCGCCAGGCTGCGCTCCCTCCCGCAGCGCCACCCCCACCTTCAGTGGTGCTGTGGCGGCAAGCTTCTTCTATATCAATGTTGTAGCGTTCGCCCCCACTCTCGTGAGGACCCAGATCCAGATTCCCCCCCCCAGCGGCCCACTTACTTCACCAGCAACGTCCCAGCTGGACTTAGCCACGGGGGGATCCGGATCCGAGGGGGCACACATTGCCGTTGCGGCGTATCCTCGAGCACTTGACAGGATATTTTCGCCCAGAGCTTGGTGTGCGGGAAGGTCCGAGTTCTTGTCTTCGCACAGGCGGGGGGAAGAGAAAGCAGACAGCCGCCGCCCTCCGCCCTCCGGCAGCGCTTATGTGTTGGCGGGCTGCCGCTCCCCCATCTGGCCAACCCGCCATTGCGAGCCCCGGGCTCGAGTGGAAATCGCCTGGAGCCCACGGGCGGTCACGCCGCAGCTCTTTGGATGCTGCAGCTGCACCTACGGATATCTCCGCCGACCCGGGGTCCACGCACTCCGTTTTCACAGGGTGTCTTCCACGGACCTTCCCCCGTGATATTCTGCAACTGTACGTCAGCCAATTCAGAACTGGAAGGATTTATAAATGAAAGGATTTCGATCGAGCCGGAGCTCTCCACCTAGGCGGCCATCTTAGATGTGCGCAACAGCGCCCCCCTCGATTGGTTTTACACTTGGAGACATCATTCAAGGTCCATGTTCTTTCTCCAAAGTGGAATTGTATTTCTAGGGTAAATTGGCATACCGAGCATGCCCCACAGGGGTAGTGTCCTTTGAGGGGTCGAAGATTCCA